>NW_006399812.1:11363880-11401847 GCF_000299155.1 Elephantulus edwardii
CGAGCGGCCGCACTTCACCTTACGGAGGGGGAGATAATGAGATCAATTAGAGGCGCCGTCACCGCGCCGGAGACAGCTGCTGGCGCATAGTAATCACCAGCGGGGCTGGGTGCGCGGGGGCTCCCCGCTACCTGCGCGCGCCTGCACCCGGAGCTCATCACAGGCCTGGGGCTGGAGCCCCAGCGCCTCCCAACCGCCTGGCATCCTGGGGCTCCAGCTGCAGGCCTGTGCGCACCTTGCAGCTTCTCCAGTGACTCTGCCAACCCTGAGCCCACACGTTGTGGAGGGTTCTTGCCTATGGACGTGTGAGTGTGTGCACAGGCCTGTGAGAGGGGTGAGCTTGACTGAGCAGGTGTGGGGGTGTGAACTCGAGTCCTCCGGCACACGTGGATGTGCATGTGTGTGCATGCCAATGCGCATGAGCAGATGTGACCTCGTGGATTGTTCGAAGTGTTGGCATCTGAGAGGTTCTGGGAATGCACACCTGACAAGTGCATGCACGGGACATCCGAGGTGCATGAGTGGCCTCATGGTGCAGGTGTGTGAGGGTGTGTGTGTGGCATGAACGTGTGTAGACTGAATATGTACATGCATGTAGCACATGTAAAAGCTCAGTATATGTGTCTGCATGAAAGACTGATTACATGTACGTGTCTGCCTCCTGCTGTGTGGGGATGTGTACCCCCCAAGCCCCCCACTCCCCACACTCCAGCCCTTCTTTGTGCTAAAGTGTCCTTTCTCCTCAACTGTCTAGAGAAAGTCTAAGTACCATGTCTCAGGAGTCCACCTCAGAGCCCGAGGCTTCCAAGGACAGCCTGTCCCATCCACCTGCTTGGTACTGGCCCTGGTGGCTGTTAACCTCCTTCTCTATCTTCACTTTCAGTTTAGTTTTTGTAGGCTCTGCCTTGAGGAGGGGCCTGCTCAGAAGGGCCTGGCAATGTGGATGGTCTCTGGTCTCAGCTTGTGTGTCTTCCCTTTCTCCCTTCTCCAGCGTCTGTTACTGCACATCCATCCCATCATGAGGCTGGGGGCAGTCGAAGAACTTTCTAGACTCAGGTCTGCACAGCTCTGGGTCAACTTAGCCCATGTTCAATGGGCTTGAAGAGGGAAGATACCGTGAGTATCGTGCAGGATAGGGCTAGGCTCAGATCTGAGGTGACTGTGAGTCGAAGTTGACTTGATGGCATCTATCAGCAACAGCTGGGTGCTTAGTGATGAGTGTTCAAGCTGCTTCCAGCCCTTTCCATCCCCGACGTGAGATCTTTGCAGTCACATTCCCGACTGTGTCCCAGCACCTAACATGTCTGCAGCACTCTAGAGCGGTGAGTGGGCAAGACCACCAATGGGCCTCAGAGGCCAGTGATATGGATCAGCACTGATGGCTCCACTCAGACCCCCATGGCCAGCCTCTGGGAGGGGATGTGAGCTAACTCCACACAGGGGCTGAGATGGGCCAGAGAAGGGAGCAATGCAGATGGAGGTACGCATATCACTAGGGACTGACTGTAGGCTTCCTCATTGGATTGAAGGCTTCATGAGAACAAGAATGTGGTACTATTTCCTGTTGTTGTTGTTGATCTATTCTGAGCCAACCTCACCATCCTTGACACACCTGACCCCGTTGTCACAGTCACTGAGTCAATCCATCTCATCCAGAATCTTCTACTCTTGCACTGACCCTCCACCTTTCCATGCATGATGTCCCTCTTCAAGGACTGGCCCCACTTGGCATATGCCCCAAATAGGTGAGACCATGTTTCAAAACCTTTGCTTCCAAGGAACCATCTGGTTTCACCCGCTCCAGGACAGACCTGTTTGTTCTCTTGGTGGTCCGTGGTACATTCAGTACTCATCTCCAGCATCACTAGCACTTCCTCAAGTTCTGGAAATGACTGTGTCATTTCCCTTGTTCTCAACAGGCTCACATGCCCTGCTCCCTCTAACTGCATCCTTGGAGGCTCAGGAGGAAAGACCCTCAGTGTCTAATGTCAGGTCTGCCTCTAACCTGCTCTTGAACAAGTGAGCTGACCTTGCAGCCACTTCCTGGCCTCATCTTTGAGATGGCCTCAGAGGCCTTGTCTCATCTACTCCATGTTAAAGTGGAGTTAGCTGTGAGTGAGTTTCCAGCACACTGGGATGTAGCACTGACCACCTCATTGGGCACCATGGCCTCACTTTCTGGTGCCCTGGGCTTGCTGAGAAGTGGAAGAATTCCCAAGATGTTAGTGGCACTGGGGTGAAATCGATTCAGTCCATTGGAGATATATGTGGTGATGATGTCCTGCTGAAGGTCCTTTACATCCAGTTGTACTTCCCTAGAAGTCTTTCCCTGCTCCTTCCTCTATCTCCTAGCTGAGCCTTGGTCTTCTGCTCTCAGTCTGCAGTGTGAACAGTGATGCAGCGATGGGGGCAGCTGAGAGGAGCCCAAATCACTAAAAACCAAAACAAAACAAATAACAACAATAACAACAACAATAATAATAATTAAAAATATTCTCTAAACACAAAACTCACTTGTCTTTGAGTCAATTGTGAATCAAGGTGACTCCATCTATGTCGGAGTAGAACTGTAAAGCCCCGTAAGGTTTTCATTGACTGATTTTGGGGAAGTAGATTACCTCACCTTTCTTCTGAGGCACCGCTGGATGAGTTTGAACCTCCAGTGTTCTGGTTAGCAAGTGTGCTCGTCCTTTGCATGGGGCAAGTGTTTTATGGTCTACTGACAGATTCTGATCCATGCAACTGAGTGCAACTGTGCACCCCAGGCTTTCCAAAGACTGCCCCCCCACTTCAGATATAGGTCATCAGACCTTTCTTCTGCAGTGTCCCTGAGTGGACTTGAACCCTCAGCCTGCTGGTTAGCAGCAGAACTGTGCAACCACATTTTACTAATCAGAGTCCTCATGAGCTTTTGAATGAGTCTTGAAGTCGAGTTGCACATGGCTTACCTCCAATAGGGACAGAATAGCCTGAGGTCTGACTTTCTGAGGACCTGCTGTGAAAGGAGGGCTCTGGGGTCCTGGCAGGATGTGGATTTGGGCCCTTATCTCATTCCACCGCCCCCCCACCCCAGCCCAGCTGACAACCTAGTCCTGAGTGGAAGGCGAGAGAGAGCCTCATGATTCCAGCCCCCAAAAGTGAGGCGGTGGCTGGAAATAATGCCTGTGCTGCTACTTAAAAACTCACATACCAATATGATTTGAGGTATTATGATTATTGCTACTATTTTTATTTCCCCAGGGTGAGCTGTTTTCAGGTGTATAGTGTTCTGACACAGTACTGTGGAGAAGTATGAATGAAAGGCCACGTTTGCTCATTTATGAAGGTCGATGGGTAGGCCATAAGGAATTGTGCTGGTAACCCCAAGACTATGCTGCAGTAGTGGTTCGAATTCACCAGCGGCTCCGACGGAGCAAAACAGGCAGTTCCTCTTATGTGATTTACAGCCTCAGAAACCCACTGGAGGATCAGGTCAATTGGCTCCAACTTGACCACAGTAAAAGTCCAATTTGAAAGTTGGGTTCAACTCAAGACACATTATAACAACAATAACTAGGCCCTAAGAAGCCTTGGTGGCCCAACAGGTAAACTAGTAACTACCATCTGCTGGCCTAGAGGTTGGTGGTTTGAATCTGGTGGTGATCTGCTGTGAAGATTACAGCCTAGAAAACTCTCTGGAGGGGTTCTGCACTGTCATAGAGAGTACCTATATGCTGGGATTGACTCAATGGCCCCAACAACAGAAGTCACCTCAGTGGTGGTTTTTCCCACTCAGATATGACCACTGCTTGAAGCCTCCGGTGAGGATGGAGTGGGGACTGACTGAAGTGGTGTGTTCTGTTCCATTGCCTCAGGGAGCTGATTGTTGATTCTCTTGGGTTGATGTTTGCTCCCATCACACAGAAGGAGGTGCAGATGTGCATTTTAGCACCAGAAATTCTGGGATCCTGGAAGGGTACAGTGTGGTGCGGCTTATGTATGAGGGTCAGAAAAAGGACATGGGTTTGGGGGATGATGAGGGGAAGGGGTAGTGAGGTGGGCACAGTAGGTGAAAGAGAATAAGGTGGGCCGCTAGGAGTTAGGTCTAAGGAGTGAAGAAAGAGATGCTTAGTGATTGGAGCAGCCATTTCTGAGACAGGAGAGTTTCTTCTTGTTGTTGTGTGCTGCCAAGTCAACTATGGCTTTTAGCAACCCTGAACACAATAGCTCTGAGCCATGCTGTCTCCAGAGTCAGTCTCACTATCTCCACCACACCTACCCTCATTACCCCAGTTACTGTCTCACTCCATCTCATCTGGGGCCTTCCTCTCCTGTGCTGTCCCTCCACCCTTTCAAACATGATGTCCTTCTCCAAGGACTGTCCCCTCTTGGCCACAAGCCCAAAGTATGTGAAACTGAGCATCAAAATCCTTGCCTCCAAGGAGCAACCTGGCTTCACCCTCTCCAGGAGGTGGGTGAACACCCATTGCTATCTAGCGTGTTCTGACTTCTGATGACCACGTGTCACAGAGTGGAGCCGTTCCACAGGCTTTCTTGGCTGTGATCTCAATGCACACAGATTGCTGGATGGATTTGAATGACCAGCCTTTAGGTTAATAGTAAACTGTACCACCAAGGACCTTGCTGGAAGCTGGGGTTAATACAGGGTGACTAAGACTGAGTAAAACTGTACCCTGGTCTTCCAGACCTTATCCGGCTTCCTCCTCACAGCCTTGTAAGGAAAGGTGGGCTGTGTTGTTCTGTGGATTAATTTGGTAATGGGGGGTTGGGGCCATCAGAGCTGGCCCCCACTGTGCTGCTTGCACAGACTAACTCTCTGAAGACCTCAAAAGAAGGTAAAAACACACTGAAGGCTCAGAGACCAAAGCATTCTTTGGGGAGGGTCTTTCAGCTTTTTGCCCCATCTCTGCATGGCCCAATTAGGCATGTGCACCCCTAATTAGCCAGCCTCAGGCTGGGATTGTTGCCGGCAAGAAGGCTTGCACGTGGGGTTAAACACTGGCAGGGAGCTGGGTCTGTTAAACGGGAGTGCTCCATGTGAGAGCTGGAATGAACCTGCCTCAGGAAGGCGGCATGGGCGCTGGGCACATCCCAGCCAGGCACGTCCACCTCGCAAGAAGCAGGCGGCCGGGCCCCGGGAAGCTCAGATGCTAGATGAGGCTGAGTTATGAGTGGCCAAAAAGAGGTGAGACATTGAAGAGTCATAAATATTAATTTTTTAGTGCTCTATAATTCAAAAGTGACTCAACTGATTTGTTTCAAACTCTGCAGGAAAACTCAGCTGTGGCCTCGGACGTGAGACCTTCAGCCTGGAATCTTCCACCCTAGGCCATTTAGCCTTAAGGCACTAGGGAAAGGAGCATAGTCCTGGCCCGGGGTTGAAAATGTAGCTTCACTAGAGAGATGTGTGGGTCCTTTTCACCACATCCCCTACGTACCTGGCATGGACTTCCTAAATGAACGCCACAAATAACGACCAAAAAGCTAGCCCTTCCTTGGTGTTAGAGAAATTATTCTTTGTCTCACTCAGAGGTGGAAACCATTGATATGTTCCACTATTAAGGGAAAGGACGAAGGTTCAAGACTACTTACAGGAGCCATGGAAAAAAGACCTGGTGATCTAGTGCTGATAAATCTTGTTCTTAAACACGTGACCATATCATGAGTCAACCTTGCCTTAAGGCGTCTGTTTTTTATGTGCCAGGCACTGGGCAAGGGATCAAATGTGACGGGCCAGGCTGAAATTCTTGTTTAAATTCCCATCAGGGAATATGTGGGAGAATCAACAATACACGGTCAACAGATTCATGAACAGGGTAATTCCAAATGTGAAAAGGCACTTGAATCAACATTAAGAGGTGATAGAAATTAGTTGTTAGGTGTCATCGAGTTCACTTCGACTCACAGAAACACTAACTGTGCTTAGCAGAACACAACTGTGCTTAATCCTGTGATATCACAGTCTCCAATCTATTTGAGGCCATTGTCTCAGTCACTGTAAGCATATTATTGTTGTTATGTGTTTTTGAGTTGACTGTGACTCCCAGTGACACTGTGTGCATAAAGTAGATTGAAACCTTGCTTGATCCTATATCATCCCCATTGTGGAGTAATCTTGGATGCCACCTTGAGGAGGTGTCTTTTGATCTGAAACTAAATCACAAGGAGGAGCCAGGTGTACAAGCAGAGGGGACTAAGCAGGATACAGTTGAAAAGGGTAGGTCTGCTGGGGGAACTGAGACCTCAGGAGTAAGGGTCAGAGATCATCAGAATAGTCAAGGCCCTGGGAAGCCTCAGGAGTATGGGCAGAGGTGTGGTAGTGACTGAGAGGAGGGCACCAGAGGGGCTGGTGAGAGAGGAATTTGGCCAAAGGCAGATAGACCAGTAGCCAGCATCTAGCGTCAATTTGGCTGCAGGTTAATGGATACCTGGAGTCTGATTTTGTCTCTTGGTTCTTCTGCCCCTATGCAGACATTAAAAAAAAATATTACTATCCTAGTTTATTTACAAATTTCAAATACAGAGCAGATTCTTCCAATTTCCCTCACCTCCCCTTCAAATTGTACAACTCCCCCCTCACACATCCCTATCCCTCTGCTTCCCCCCCATCATCATATTCATTCTATAATAGTGGTTTTATACAATAGCTGTCCTTGTGGGACTGAGTTAGTTTACTCAGCGTAATGCTCCCCAGTCCCTCCCAAGTTAGGGAATAGATTACAAAATCATTGCTCCTGCATGCTGCATAGTATTCTACTGTCTGCAGACATTTTTAATGTTTTAAATTCATTTAATTCATTGCCATTGAGCTTAAACTGAATCCATTGGGTTTGGGGGCTGTAGATTGCCTGGGAGGAGACTACCCATTTTTCTCCCTCAGAGCCACTGGTAGATTGGAACAACCAAGAAGTACGTGGCCCTTATGTTAGCAGTGAAACTTCCCCACTCCGCCTTACCTGAGCTTCCTCCAAACACTGTTAAAGAAACTTCCATGAAGTTGACTGTAAGAGGACTCAGCAAATAGTTCATATTTAAGTTCTTTTGTTGGAAGATAGTGAGTGGAGAGCAGTAGTAAAGCATGCTTTTCCTTCCCAGGTTTCAGTCTCAACGGAATGGCTAAGCTTTTTAAAAAATTTATTTTATTATTATTATTATTTTATACTAATTTATTTACAAAGTTCATATGTACTGTTTTCCACACCATATCTTTCCAATTTCTTTCACCCCTGCCTCCCTTCACCCAGCAAATTATGTGACAATATGATTAATGTGTCCCCTGCCCCACCCATCCTCAGCCCTCTGCTCCACCCTCTCCCCTTGGATCCTCATACATGTTCTGCAATAATGGTCTTATACAGTATTTATCCTTATGGGACTGAGTTAGTTCACTCAGCATAATGCTCTCCAGTCTCTACCAAGTTAGGTAGTGATTTACAAAATCGTTTCTCCTGCACGCTGCGTAGTCTATCATGTGAATGTACCATAATTTCTCAATCCATTCAATAGTGGTTGGGCATTTGGGGTGTTTCTACGTTCTTGCAAAGGTGAACAATGCTGCTGTGAACATTGGTGTACAAGTCTCCATTTGTGCCTCAGTTCTCATTCTCTTGGGGTATGTTCCAAGCAGTGGAATAGCTGGGTCATGTGGAATTTCTATGTTCAGTCTTTTGAGGAAACAAGAATGGCTTAGCTTTTGAACGGAAGGGACTATTCACATTTGATTTGGGTTGCTGTATCTGCTATCTCCCCCCAGGTTGATGCCACACCTACCCAATAGCCTGCAAAGAGACTGTCCTGTGTCTGTGTACTATAGCCCGTGTTGTGGTTGTTGACATAATTACTAAAGTGGAGGCATCCGGGTCAAAGTCAACATAAACTTGTCAGTTTAGTGAGTTGAATGCCACATGACTCCTTACACATATTTGTCCAAGTTTGTCATGGTTTGGCCACGTTTCTGTCACAGCAGTGGTCCCAAGCCAGCCATTCCTCTCCTGGAAGACATTTGGGTGTACAATTCACAAAACAATAATAGATCGATACATTTAAATTAGAACTTTCGAAAATTCAATACTGGTATTTACAAATTAATAAAGCACTGTAAGGAAAACATCTGCACCTCTTTATTTAGGGATACAGTTAATTTTTTCATTGATTAAGCATTCTTTTGGTGGCTCAGATGTGGTGGGCAGGGAATTTTTTTCCCTTCCCTAAAGAAGGAAGTTCTCCATAAAAGCAACAAATAGCAGAATGTTTCTACTTCCACATATAAGTTGTTAACGCATCCCACAGACAGACATCTATATTTTGGACAGGAAGATGGCTTGCTTCGGTGGAAGCTGCAGCTGAGCCAAGAACCCACTGGATCACGTGCAACCATTTGGCTTTGACGAGGATGGAGGTAATGAGTTGGAGTCAGACAAGTCTCTCGCCTTCAGAAGCATATGGGTGTTCCCCACATTAAAGAAATTTGGTATAGGAAGTCTTCATTTATCAAACATAAATCATGCAGCCACTCTCCTTTGTTTGAAAGAATTTCCCCATGGAAATTATTAAAATTAGTCAGCTTACTCTTGTGCATTTTAAATAGAATGCATTCCCTGCCCTCCACTTAAGAAAGGATGACTACAACTTCATTTTTCAGGAATATACCTCTTACCCAAATGAGGTAGACTAGCACCTTGGCTAGGACCATGAACAACACTGAGAAAGTCATAGAGGAGTTCCGGGAGAGACTGGGGTGGCTGGTCGCACCCCTATTGGCAGCTTACTGAACTGGCTGTGGGCATAGCTCTAGTTTCATCCTTCCTTACTTTCACAGTCTCTCATCCTGTTCATCGCCCTCCCTCATCTCTGTCTTCTTTCAGTAAGAGACCACTTCATTCTGGAATGAGGCTGAAGAAGCCTTGGGGAGTACAATGGGTTGTCAATGGGTTGCAGTGGGTTGTCAATGACAGAAAGAGGTCGCTGTCTGCCTCCTGGGGTATCCTGGGAAGCACTGGTAATTCCAGCGAGGGGACTGCCTGATGGGCCTTTCCCTTGACCTGGATAACAGCCATTGTTACCCTGGTTACCATATTGGATTCTTCTTCTCTTAACCTATCAGCATAGCCCTTCCCAACTCCAATACTAGCTGTTCCTGAGTTCCTATAAAGTGGCAGTGGTCTCATGTTACCTGTTTGACGTAGGTTCAAATTCCAAGGTCCAAATTTAGCACTAAAGGTCTTCTTGAAACTTCCCTGCAGTCATCCTTAGCCTTCTAGCAAATCATCCTGAGGTAAGCACACAGCAGAGACTCCACCTCCACTCTGTCACCTCACTGGTTTTTTCTACCTAACATCCCCACACCCACTTTCTCATGATTTTCCAAACTCAGCTCTTGGGACCAAAACGAATTCCACCTCCACTGTGAAATTCTTCTGGCTTCAGCAAGGAGCTGTGTTGGCCTAGTGGTAAGGAGTTGTGCTGGCAACCCAAAGGCACGTGGTTTGAATCCACCGGCTGCTTTGTGGGAGAAGGTTGTGCAGTCTCTTCCCGTGTGATTAACGGTCTCAGAAAATCTGCTGGCGGATCAACTATGAGTCAATGTTGGTGATAACACAACAACCAACTAAACTTGGCACGTGGGCCCTGCCTGCCTTGTGATACCGCACTGTTGCCGCTCGCACTCTCCAGCTGGGTGGGAATGCCAGGGGTGGAGTGGGGTAGAGTGGGCAGGAGAAAGGCTAATGACCTTCAGAGATTTGGTGCAGAAATGTGGAAACCCCTGCCAGGACTTAACCATTCTCCTGTTCCCTTACCTCTTCTCTATATCACTGAGTTCTTGAATTTTCTTAGCCTTTTCAGGTGGCATTTTCTTGTCTTGAAAAGATTGGAGCTTACCCTTCTTCCCATCAGAAAATTCCTATACATCTTTGAAAGTCACCTCAGCAGAGAGGCAATTTCTCAGCGCTCTGGACATACTGCCTCGCCCTCAGTTTGGTATTTAGTTTTCATCTCTCTTTCTGCCTTATCTGTGTCTTCCCTGGCCACAATGTTAGAGTCGCTGCTTGTAAATGTCTCTCTGTTCTTGTCTCCTGTCTCGTGACACATAGTAGGTCTTCCATCAGCATTTGCTCAGCAATACTTACAAGCATTCAGGCGATGCCTTGCTCCCAGGCAGGGCTGGAGTTATTGAGCCTTTATTCTTTGGCAATAGCTCTGGGTGAAAGAAGCTTGGGAAGAGGTCCTGTATCTCGCTGACGACCTCCCTCATGGTGGGGACAGCCACAGAGCAGTTTGTAGTTAACGTTCAGAAGGCAGGTACTTACTTAGTGTCCCTGCTCTCAAAGCTGGAAGGAGTTCATTTCCTAGTGAAGGATGCAGTGTGGTAACATGGAGTGGACCAAAGCCAGCTGTGGCCGGGTTTGCCTCTTGCTCTGCATGGCTCAGTGAGCCTGGGACTCCCGCAGACCCTGGCTGCCAATGTGCTGGGCCCAGAGACCCCGAAGAGGGGGGGCTGGCACAGAGGCCATACTCTCCACATGCCCCTCCCCCGCCCTCCCGTCAGCTAATGCTGTGAGGGACCCACTGCTCCTTTCCAAACCATTTATCGCCACTTACCACGGCTGGGGCTGCATCTGCTGCTGAGAGCAGAGCACTCCCAATTTGGAAGCCGGGAGGCCGTTTTTCACCCACACTGACATAAGCCATGACTCTCAAAGCTGATGACACACTCGAGATAAGGTCAAATGCTCAACAGAAAGGGGCATTTGTTGCCTGTGTTGCTTAATCCTTGTTTCTAAAGAAGCTGCAGATGCTGCTGGGGGTGGATGAGCTGTCCTCGTGCCCCTGGGGCCAGGGCCTGAACGCTGCTCTCTCAGCTGCTCAGAAATGGAGTGGAGGTCCCACCCATCAAGCCTGGATGCGCGGTTGTGCCTGACTGGGGCTCCTGGAGCACAGACTGCTGGGATTGAACGAGGGGCCTTGGAGGGCCCGTGCCTCTGGGTGTGGCCATGTGACCATTACTCTGGCCCCCTCAGGGGTCCTCTGCCCTCTCTCCCTTCCATGGCTTGCACGTTTCCAGGCCTGTCAGACTGCACTCTGGCCAGAAGAGGAGGTGTTTAGAAATGTGAGGGCCAGAAAGGAGAATGTAAAGTCTAGGAAATATCTGCAGATTACTTGACTGAGTGGAGCAAGAATCCCTTTCAGGTCAATTGATGTCCTCTTTTGTTGAACTTGAGTTCAAACTAACAAGCCAGCAACCATCCAAATGGGTCTTCAGTGAAAGGGTGTGTTTGGAGTGTTGGGTGGAAGAAAGGCCATCTGACTTTCCTAAATCAAGACCCTGCAGTGGTGGATGCTCAGCAGGCTCCCACAGGTGTCCTGAAGGGGCCCACCAGAAGCCTTGATTGGGGTCTTTGGCCCTCAAGTCACCAGGGCCACCCCTGCAATGTTGCCAAGCCCACGTGGCCCACACACAAGTGGGGACATCACTTAGAGGCCTCCATCTACATCCCTGTCATTGGTCTCGTCACCAGGTGTCCAAGAGAATAAGATACAGTTCCTGTCCCCAAGGGTCCCCGAGACCATCTCCTCTCTCCAGCAGACTGTGGAGATACTTCAGATGCTTCATCTCCAGGAGCCTTCTTCAGCCAGGATTACGTTAAATGAACCACATTGTATAAGTGCTTACTCCTATGGTGAGGATGCTGGGGGCAACTGAGTGTGTTTTTATCAAGGGGGTAGTTCTCTAGACAGGCAAAGTTGTGCCTTTAGGGCTGGGTTAGAGCAGAAATGAAACATAAACTTCACCATCTGAGTTGGTTCTAGCTCATAGTTCCTTCAGATTTCTGAGGCTAGAAGTCTTTTCAGGACCAGACTGGCCATCTTTCTCTCACAGAGCAACCTTGTGGATTCAAGCTGCAGACCTTTTCGTTTGCAGCATTACACACTATGACAACACAGCTCCTTAGAGTAGAAAAAAAGGGTTTTTTTTTCTTGCTTTGTCTACAATAGTCAAAGGGAAGAGAGAAGAAAGACGGGTTCATTGTTGGTTTCCCCTGCATCATGTATTTCTAAATCTAGTGAGGGGCCTTGAATCTCATTCAGACAGCTGGACGGAGGTTGTCTGTGGAGTGAGTGAACTGTGGGCAGGAGGGGAGTCCTCTTCCTGGAAGTCCCCCTTTGTGGAGGGAGATTGGGTTCTTTCAGGAGGCCCTAGGACTTGACAGAGTGGCCTTGTGGGGAGGGAGGGCTGTCCTCACCCACCTTGATTTGTGTTTTTATTGTGATAAACATATGTACCACTTCACTTGCCATTTCAATATCCTTCACATATGCATTTCAGCCTGTTCCTTAGGTTCATCACGTTGTTCAATCACTACTATTGTCCGTGTTCACATTTCCGGTCACCTTTAACAGAAGGGTAGTGCCAAACAGTTACGCTCCCTATTCCTCTCCCATCCCCTCTCAAGCTCATTGCCATCACAGAGTCAGAACCAAATCTGAGTTGACCCTTCACAGGGTCAGTCGACAAGGGGAGATTGCCTGCCTTTGGAGCCAATAGTGGATTCAAAGCACCAGAGAAGCACAGCCATTGGGTTGGCAGGAAAACTCCCTACTGACTTAGGATACTACTGCATGTGGCTATCCTAACTACTTTGCACATGTTATCAGGTGGGACCAGTCCCTGAAGGAGGATACGGTATTTGGTAACAGAGACTATTATCAAAAGAGGAAGACCTTCCTCATGTTGGGTCAGACCCCCATTTCCCTTTACGGATGGTAGTATTCCATATAACACATTTGTTTCTCCATTCCTCTGTTGATGGACATTATGCTGTTTCTTCTTTTTGGCTATTGCTCTGAGTCGTGTTCCCCACACCCATGGCTTTCTTGACACTTGGCTTCTCTCATCTTAATCCAAGAGCAGGAGGCCATATCGGATGCTGCATTTCCCTGGTTGAGTATGAGGCAGCTGAGGGGTGTGTGTGTGTGTGTGTGTGTGTGCCCGCGAGCGGATGTGTGTGTGCACGTGTGTATGTGTGTGTATGTGTACACCTGTCTGCATATGTCCATGTGCCCCATAAAAGTCCAGGCCAAGTTTTCTGACTCCGGAGAGGATTAGTTTAGGTGGCTTTTCTACTCAAAGGGGTTTTTCCAAAGCTCACCCAAGTGGCTGGGGAGACTCCCATCTGTGGAAGGCTCCCAGGAGGGCTGGCACCTGTGTGAAGGGTGGTGGGAAGGCCCGGGCTGGATCTTAGAATCGCGGACTGGAGTTGCCTTTCCTGTAGTCTGAGTGCAAGACAGTTGCGGAGAAATAATTCTTGTTCCCACTGGTGGTTTGTTTTTATCCTGCCACGGCTCCCTGGCTCAGCAGCAGTCATTACCTGTCTCGGTCAGATGAGTGATGATTTGTCCCTGGAGGAGGGAACTGTATTATGGTGAAATTCTTCCCAAACGATTCTCTGCCTCTGTCATGGATGGGAAAGTCGTAGGACTGGACCGCTGAAGTGCCCCTTGGGTGCATAAGAATCATGCCTCCGGCTCCTGGGTTTCCCTGCTGCTCCCCAAGCCTGTCCTACCCGTGGTGGTCCCATTGGCACACACACATGGCACATAGCTGGGCCACTTGGCTGCTGAACATGCTGTTGTGACATTTTCCAAGTTGAGCTGTAAAGGTCTTTTGAAAAAGATGCTTCCAGAAGAATTAGAGAGAAAACAGGCTCACCCGGCTTTCTGGCACCCAGCTCGGCTCCGGGTCCCCAAAGGTCTCTCAGACTGTGGCTGTAGTCCCAGTGCCACCGCAGACACCCTCCTTTCCTGGTCATCGGTCTCAGCCAGGGGGACCTTGGGATGCTGGGGATGCTGCTGGAAAGGCCTCACCTGCCAGAAGTGAACCTTGGCTCCTCCTTAAGCTGGGCAGTCAGCAGGATCCACTTCGGCGGGTTATCCCAGTGAGGGCTGAGGCTGGATTGAGCAACAAGAGGCGAGAATCCGGTTAATTTGCTTTTTCCCCTTGACTTTTATCTGCGGTTCAGCTGTCCTTAGTATAAGCTGGGTGGGATGAAGGAAGTGAAAATGCTGGGGACTTCTCTTTCCTTTTAATCAGCTTTTAAATTTAAAAAGGTTTGGATGAGAAGAAAGGCAGGCTGAGTCAGTCGGAGCTCCTGCGTTAATGGCGCTTTGCAAGGGTCAGGCTGAGTGAGGGGGGTGGGGGACTTTGAGGGGCCTTCTAGGCTAGAAAGCAGTGGATTCTGTCTCAAGTCTGAGGGGCTTTTACACTTCCAAACTCACTGGAGAGTGCAGTGTCCTTGTCCTTATTAAAAACAGCCACCTCACAGGCAATGGTCCATGAGGTCAGCTTCCTCTCCCTGGAGGATTCTACCCAAGGTGTGGTAAGATTAGAAGCTTTTCCCTGATGTGCCATGCTTACACCAGCTCCCTTCTGCACCGGAATGGCTTCTTGGACCCACTGCAGACACCTGGGAACCGCCACCACCATCCAGATGCACAGAAATAGCCTGGTGAGCTCTGCGTGTCTCCTCAGCAAGTGCTTCATAACCACTGGGTGCTCGCAGCCTCTGCATTTATCCTCCAGGGACCAAGGTTTGCATTCAGAAGCTGCTGTGTGGGCCTGATAACCCCTCTTGCACCTGAGTCAGAAGCAGAGCTCCTGGCTATTACCTGGACAGGTGTGCATAAGCCCGGAGTCTTCCTTATAGAGCTGTATCTTGACCATTTTTTTACTAAAGGAGTTTCAGAACTTATGGCCCCTGGGGCATCTTGTCTGTCTCTGATGTTAGGGACAAAGAGCATCTCTCCTCCCAGGCCCCTGCACCTGTCCAGCAATCTAGAGTCTTAGTATTGGAAGCGATTGAGTTCAAGCTACATTCTACTGTGTGTGTTTGTGCTAATTTTTTAAAGATATTAAAGCCCATTACAGATCATGTAGGGATCTGAGAGAGACACATACACACACACACACACACACACACAGAGAGAGAGAGAGAGAGAGAGACATAGAGAAAGAGACAGAGAGGCGCAAATGAGCATGAAGGAGAAAAGAACCGACTTCCATTTTTCCATTTCACTCAGAAACAGAATCTTCCACCAAACGTTCCCTTGTGCTGCCTTTAACTCTGCTACCCCTTTGCTAGCTGTCTTAGAATGTAATCGTTTCTCAAATTGCTGGCACCGTAACCTTAAACCTTGTAATTGTGCCCCAGGACAAATCAGTGTTAATTTAGCTGATGTGGCATATCTTAGGAATCCTGTGTTCCCTCTCTGCTCTGACTTTGGCTAATGAGTTGCCCAAAAGCGCATCGTGAGAGAGTCAGAGCAAGTGAATGGTGTTTCCAGTGTGTGGCCCTGGAGAATATGGAAGCCCGGGCTGGAGATCAGTCAGCCTTGTGGGATTTGGGGGGCTGTCTGCCTCTCCAGGACCACTGGGGTGAGTCTCCACCACAGACCATGCTCCTGGGAATTTGAGTCTTGCCTTGGAGTGCTCCAGGGCTCTGATGGGTGTCACCCTGAATTTGCAAGGAAGCCAGAGGGAAACCACAAACCCACAGGGGCAGGAGGGTGGGGGGCGGGGCAGAAAGATTTTGTGGTTGGAGTTAAAGCACAAGAGGAGGGGAGAAGGAGGTACCCGAGGGATTGTATTAAGAAGACCACAGAATCTAACCTTAAGAAGCTCACACCCATCTGGAGACAATGCAGAGCCCCATCGTAAGGGTAACCAGGAAGATTTGGAAGACCTGAGACATAAAAGTCATGTCCTAGGCCACCGCGTATGAGTAATTACCCATGATTAGCTGGTGACACTGAGTTGCCAACTTCTGAACAGAGGCTGGGCCTTGGTGTCTTCTGAGTCAATTCTGCAGCTCGCTGTGGGATTTCCCATTCTCCCAGGGCATCTCTGTTCTTAAAAGGCCAGTAATGTATACTTGAAACAGATGAGGGAGAAAACTGTTTAAAAGGGATATGTGATTAGGCATTTTTGTCATGACAGGAGTCCAGAATGAAGGCTGCATAGTGGAGTGGACCTTGTGGGGGGGGGGATTGTAAAACAATGAAAAAATTTTTCTTTTACTTTTCAAAGAGAAGAGTGTACTGGGGAAGGGAGGGGTGGGCAGGGAGAAAAGTGCAACAGTGAATGAATGGAAATCCAAAATCTCTTTTAATTTTCATTAAAATTAATAAAAGAAATTTTTTAAAAGGCCACCTTTTAAGAAACTCAGCACTGAGGGGGGAAAATGGAACTCCCAAAGAAAGGGTTACAGGTTCTGTTTTATTTCTAGAGATGAAAATTGCACTTGAGTAACTTCTTTATTTGGCTGCATTACGTTACAGTAGAAGGAAGGAGAGGACTGTGGTACAAAATAGTAATTAACTGTTTTTTTTCTCTGTCCTGAAAATTAGTGCATAGTTAGATCAAAATATGACAGGGTGCATGCTCATTTAATTTTTAAATTGCTTGGTAACTTCAAATAAAACGAGCGCCGTGGATCTGTAAGAGCGTGTGAATGCTAAATGCTCAGTGGAGTTTTAGAAATCACTTGAGTGTATTTTCCGTATGGCCCCCGATGATCGCATTAATTCATTTGTTTAGTCAGTGAATACATATGATACCTACTATATGGAGCTATCTATGGGGACAACTAGTAGCATGATTAACAGCAGCAATCCAGAGAGCCAGGCAGCTCACCGATCACATACTCATTCCTTCACTTTTTCAGAGATTCAGCAGCCATGTGCCAAACTTTATCTCTAGGTTAAAATTCATATTTATATCGTGCTCACGATTTACTAAGGAGAAAGCCATGATACATATGGAGGTAGGTAACTGAAGCACAGATGAAGGCATGCAGAAAGCTCTAGAAGTTGGTCCAATTCATTTGATCATTCATTCATTCATTCATTCATCTGTTCACCTTCTCATTGAGTCATTAATTCATCACCAAATTCTCCTGAAGCTCTACTTGAGGACTGAATGAGGAGCAAATTATCCCAACCTTCATGGACCTTCCTGCCCCGACTCTGCAGCGACAGAGAGTCCTCAGAAAAGCCCATGACCAACGTGAAGTCATAGTTCTCAGGCCTGGTTAAGGTACAGTCTCAAGAATCTCAGGTAGAAGTGAGGTAGGTACAATTCAAGGAAGAACATCCCAGAGCGGAGGGAACACCAAGCAGGAAGACGATGTTACAAGGAGCTCAGGGGATATGAGGACTCAAAGTGGACAGAGGGGCTGGAGGCAGAGAGGAGGGTGAGGTTATGAGCTGAGCTGAAGAGAGGTTGAGTCAGGCTTTGTCAGCTGTGGGAGGCTTTAGTTTTTATCTGAACAGCAAAGGGAAGGTGTTTGGGAATATGAGAGGAGGCCCATGGATGCCTCGGGGTTTGGTGGTGATTCGCACGGGACAGTGGCTAAGGAGACGGAGATATGAACTTCATGTATGGAGAATAGCTTTTGGCTGGAAGGGGAAGTGAGCAGGACTGAGCCAAGGAGATGAGTTGGAGGAGGAAGTGCCAGGTGAAGGTAAGGTGTATTGCAGATAAGACAGTGACATAGTAGCAGCAGTAAACATCACTACTTAAAGCCTCCACCAAGTGCTTTCAGCACACAGGATACCTTGGGCACCAACGTGGTGTTTCCAGACATTTCCTAAAAAACCTTTAAAGTCCTTCCTCCTCTAAGGATCACTGTGGAGTCTTAGTGATGCAGTGCTTAGGATTATTTGGCTACTAACCAAAAGGTCAGTAGTTCAAATCAGTTGTTCTGCCCAAGAAGACAGTGCAGTCAGCTTCCATTTGAATTTCTAACCTTAGAAACCCTGGAGGTTGTTCTACCCTGTCCAGCCGGGCTGCTCCAAGTCAGAATCTACTCCACGGCTTTGGACTTGGCTTTTATGGGTTAGAATGCTGCTGTGCCTTAGGAGACTTAACGACATCTTTCTCAGATCCACAGTCAACACTCTTGACACCAGCAGTCAGAAAATCAAAAGACAAATTGCACTGGGAAAGTGTGCTGTCAGGGATTGCTCCAGTGTGCTGAAGAGCAGTGATGTTACTCTAGGGACTAAGGTGTGCCGGATACAGACCATGGTCTTTGCAATTACTTGTTATGCATCTGAGAGCTGGACAATGACTAAAGATGACAGCAGAAGATTTGATTGCCTTTGAGTTGTGATGTTGGAGAAGAGTATTGAACATATCACTACTGCCAAGATGAACAAATTTATCCTGGAGAAAGTGAAATCAGATTGCTCCTTAGAGGCAAGAACTTTGGGCATATGACCAGGAGGGAGCAGTCCTTGGAGAAGGACATCATGCTTGGAATGATGGAGGGACAGCACAGGAGAGGAAGAGCCTGGATGAGATGGATTAACACAGTGACTGGGGTAATGGGAGTAGGTGTGTTAGAGACAGTGAGACTGGCTTAGGATAGAGCAGGGATCTGAGCTGTGAGCTGTAGTCGACTCGATGGCAGATAATAAGAAAGGATAGCAAACAATAGAGGATTACCTATACTTTTTAAAAGCCAGTCCAACAGTTGTCTCCATTATGAACCTCTATATAAATTTGGCAATTGTGTGTGTAAATGGATAGTTAGGTGTCTAACTACAATAGGTGTATGTGTGGTCATGTAATTACTTGAGCATTTGTAAATGCTCAATTCCTTAAACCATACTCTTGCCACCTCTTCTCTCTCTTTCTCCCCACACCTGATTTGGATACATACTCAGGTATGTGACAGGCCAGGTGTCTCTCTTATATTTGCTCAATTGCATCAGTGTTACTAAATCTCCCCTCATCCTAGTTTGCAGCACCTAAAATATATGAGATACACAATGGGTCTGGGGTGGGTAGGTCAGTGGAGCCATGCTGATGCTGTGGTGTAGGCTGGGTGTTGACCTTGAACACTCCGCAGTGAGGTCAGGAATACTATAAAAAGTCAGACCAAAGTTGCAGGACCTTTGGTTTACCTGCCCCAAAAGGCCACTTTCAGGACCTCTTATCTAGGAAAGTTCTGTATGTTCCTAAAGTTATAGAAAAGGCTGGATTTAGCACAAGGTTCCTTTTCATCTTCATGCTTCACGTCTGCCACAGTGAACCAGGTCTTTCACAGTTACAGATCTCTGAGTATCCTGAGTCTCGCACTGAGTGAAGGGGCCTCCCTCACACCATCATTTTTGCTTAGCAGTGAACAAGAGATCTTTCGAGATTTTTTTAAAAAATTTCTTTTATGTTGGTTCATATTGTGTTTCATACAATCATTCCCACACATTGTGTTTAATAGATTCAATCCTCATTGAATTATGGACATTAACTCTTGCATAACAAAATTACTTTGTGCTTTAAAATATGTTTGTGAAAGATATGTGTGTGTGAGTGTTTAGTTATGGAAGACATGCTCAAATCAAGGAAAATGTTGGGAGGTAACGTGGATTTTGACATCAGTATGTGGGACATCTTATGTCTCAAGCCGACTTCGGTGGTAAGATCCATGAAGGGAGTCCCAGATTCAGTTTCATGTTCCACAACTGAAATAGCAGCGCCCCAAGAAATCTGAGAGGCTGAAAATGCTTACAAGCAGTGGTGCATACTACAAGTCACGACAGGGTCAAGGTTATTTAGAATTTAAGTAAAGATATCTGGATCAGCCTCAGTTTTTGTTCTTATTATGTTCATAAGAGAGCTCTGGTGGCCTTGTGGCAAGAAGCTGTGCTGCAGTACTGAAGACATGTGGTTCGAGGCCACCAGCTGCTCCACAGGAGAAAGATAGGCAATCTCCTCCCATGCAATTCCCTGCCTCTCAACACCCACCGGGAGGGTCAGCTATGGGTCAGTCTGACATGATGGTACAACAACGCACCATTGTATTTTTAAAGTGAGTTCTGGTGGTGTAGTTTGCAAGAAGTTGTGCTGGGCAACTTTCTGGCTGCACCTTCCTGGTGGTATGAATCTACCAGCAGCGCTAAGGGAGAAAGATGGGCAGTCTCTGCCCGTGAGATTTGTTATTGTTGTGTGCCCTCAAGTCAGGACCGACTGAAATCTGACCCTCCAGCACGTTTTCAGAAGCTGTCTCTTTAAAAGGGCTATATGATTAGGTATTATTGTCATGACAGGAGTCCAGAACAAAGGCTGCATAGTGGAGTGGACTTGGGGGGAGGGATTGATTGTATAATAATGAAAGAATTTTTACTTTTCAAACAGAAGAGTGAACTCAGTGGGGGGGGGGGTAGGTTGGACAGAGAGAAAAGTGCAACAATGAATGAATGGAAATCCAAAGTCTCTGTAAACTTCATTAAAATTAATTTTAAAAAAAATCACACCAGAAGAGATAGTCTGCCCACACGCCTCAGGGTTGGCAGCGCGGCTTCTTGCCTCTAGGCCACCAGAGCCCCCTCTGTGCAATTTAAAGTTTCCAAAATCCAGTCCAAGTCAGCTATGAGTTGGTCACAACTCAGCGCAGTGAGCTGAACTGATATTTTAAAAACCTGTTTCTCATTGAACATAAAATGCCAGTCACAGGAAATGTCAGCCTTCAATTCAAGCAGAGGGTTGCTGAGCGAGATTCCTCCCCCACCCCTCTCATCTTACAGGATAACCTTTTTTCTGTAGGAGCGGGAATTTTGGCTAGAAGATTCCTTCTGAATATGAGATCACCTGACACCGCTGTCTTGCATGTGCTGGGTCATGTTTTATCCACTCTGACTGGTGGTGCCCATGTATGACAGGTTCCCAGCCCCGTACCATCTTCATGGTTGTGCTTGAACCCTCTGTAGCAGCCCTGCCTTCCATCCTACAGCGCCCATCGTCTAGCTTGATCAGACTTGTGCTGCTGTGATCCACAGATCATGGGCTGATTTTCAGAAACTGATTGCCAAGGTTTTCTTCCTACTCTGTCTTAATCAGAAGCTCTGCTGAAACCCGTCCACCATGGGTGACCCTGTCATTATTTCCCCTACTGATTGGCAGAGCTTCCGTCATTACAGAGCCAAGCACAAGCCACCATAGTATCAAACAAGGACAGGTAGGTGGTGGGACTTGTGTTCTCGAGCCCACAAAGCAATCAGTTCAAAAAGGATTGTCCAGCTTGACAGATTCATATTTTCTAGAACAATGTGATGTTCTTGAAGTGTGGCTTTTATTTTGGTTTCCAGCCATTTTTTTAGACTTATTTCCTTCCTCCATCTTTCAGTTTGAAGCTCAGGGATGCAGATTTGCCAACAGACACAGCATCTATGATAGAGAAGCGTGCGTGGCACCTCTGATGGGCTGTCACCTACCTCTGCTGTGTGAGGGTCAATTCTAAAGACTTCCTGACCACCTTCTGGAAAACTGTTTCTTACTTTCTAACTTCCACCTTCCAAGACTCCACAGATTTGGAAATTCTAGTACTGTTTGTTTATTAAGGAATTCTGGTGGCCAAGTTCATAGGTAACTGTGCTACCAAGTCAATGAGAGAGATGCTACACCTCTCTGGTGGGTCGAGCCCACAAGCAACAGGGACAAAGATAGACAGCCTCCTTATGTGCAGTTTACAGCCTTGGGAGCCCAGTGGGAAGTCAGCTATGTGTCGGTTCTAGCTTGACAGCAATGAGATGGTGATGATAATGATATTGTTTATCAGATATAGTTTATTAAACATGCTATTTTGGAAGGGTTAGGTAATAGTGTCCAGGACTGGAAACTGTAGATTGAGACTCAGGTGATAAGAGAAACTATCTGGGCAGGATTTTGCCTTAAAAATCTCATGAGTCATTTAATACCTGTTGTTCACAGGGTCTAACCATACACCTGGCTTACAAGTGGGACTGTTTTTCTGCAAAGAATAAAACCTGCTGGCTTTGGGGCTGTCCAGTTAGCTTCAGTTCTTGTCCTTTGACCTTTCAAAGTGAAACAGCTTCAAAGGACCGGGATGGTAACACTGTTCTCTTTCCACCTACGGTGATGTCCATGCTAATCTATACATGGTAGAACTGCACAGAACTGAATCTACATATGCACACAAATACATATAAAATTGGCCAAATTGGAATAGAGTTGATGAGTGTGTCCATATTAATTTCCTGGTTTTGATACTGACAGGAAATTCAGAAGACTGAATAAAGGCGACCTTTCTTACACCGGCCTGCCTGTCTACCATGATCCCAATGTTTAAGAAGTTTTTGAGAAGTCCAGCTTTCTACGTAATGGTTTATATCATTACTTCCACCTCACTCTCACTTGCTCCCATGGATACCAGTATTTTGTGTAACTTTCATTAATCTGCCTCATTTATTTAAGTGATAGTTGGTCTTTGTTAATTTGGTTTTCAGTACTAACAGTCAAGCTGAACAGTGAGGCTTCTTCGTGATTATAAGGCATGAAAAATTGAAAATGTTTCAAGAGAGTCTTAGAAGAAGTTCACTTGTGTTTAGAAATGAGGAGACATGAGAGAGACTACATTCAATGGAATGAGTGAGTTACAATGTGGATTTAAGGGCTTACAAATCGACAAGGCCTTGAATGAGAGTGTACAAATGGGAAGTGGTACATAACTTTAAAATGCATTCTTTAGTTTTCTTTTTAACTTAGAAAAAAATTTATAAAGAAATACTATTTTTATTTTTTACTGGTTTACTTACAAAGTTCACATACATTGTTTTCACACTACATCTTTCCCATTTCTTTACCCACCCCTCGCTAACTTTTAAAAATAATTTTAAATAATTAAAATTTCTAAGAACTTGCAAAGATAACACAGAGGTCCTTTGTACCAAATATCCAGTTTCTCTTCCTTAGCACATCCAGCATTGCTAAGTGAGGAGAAGTCAGTCAATCTGCTTTTATCGTGCTTACATTTAAGAAGGCCCTGTGGAATGATTCTTAGCTCTGACACGATGATTAGCATGGATTTGAACCAGTGACAATGGTGGCATTGACTAGTAACAATGGTTTGATTTATTGAAGGTATCCATAGTTGTTCTTTTTTATTGCTGTGTAGTACTCCATTGTTTTCTTGGTGAATCAAATAGTTGAACACTTAACTGTTAAATGAAAGATTGAGAGTTTGAACCCACCCAGAGGCACTTGGAAGAAAGATTTGGTCATCTTCTGCTGATAGTTAATCATTATTGAAAACCCGCCGGAGATCACTGAATATCTTACAGAGCACTCTGTAGCACATGAGGGCTTCATGAGTTCGAATCTGTTCAACAGTAATTGGTGGTGTGGCTGATATAGCTTCAAACCATTTTGGTTGTTTCCAGCATTGAGCTATTAAAGGTGGAGTCACTGTGAGTAATTGTGGGAGCCCTGGGGGCTCAACCCAAAAATATGCAGTTTCAATGCACCAGCTTCTCCACAGGAGAAATATGGGCAATCTCTTCCTGTGTAGTTTATTGCCTCTGAAAACTGGCTAGAGGATCATCTCTGGGTACTTTCCAACTTGATGGGACACAACAACAACAACATTAAGTAATTGTACAATTTTCATTTCTCCAAGATGAATGCTCAAAAGTATAATTGTTGGGTTGTAGGAGTCTATTGATAGTGTAAACAGGTCAACGTGAGTGATAACTCAAAAAGTTCAAATTCAAGCCCACCAAGAGGCACTTTGGAAGAAAGGCCTAGAGAGCCACTTCTGAAAAAGGAGCCACCTGGAAACTTCATGCCTCACAGCTCCACCCTGACCCTGACTTGGTATCACCTTGTGTTGATGTTGGCTTATTGAGGTTGGTTGCTGGTATAATCAGTGTATATTAAATTTCATACATGGAATATTTTTTACATTTTTTTATTTTAATTTTACCAAACTATTTTCCAGATGAACTGTTTTATTTTATATCTGCACCAGTAATAAAAGGGAGCCTCTATTTCCATGCATCTTGGGTAATATTTTGTATTGTAACTCTCTTTATTTGAACTCTTTTGGCAGTAGAGTGTGTCTACCACTCATTTGATAGTTTGCTGTACAGCAGTTGATTGCACGTTGTTGTGAAACTGGAAGCTATGTCACCACTATTTCAAATACTAGTCTGTCACCCATGGTGGACAGGCTTCAGCATTTCTGGACGAAGTCAGTTTAATAATGAGGATCTGGTTCTTTAGTTCCTAAAAACAGTTAGAGAGTGAAAACATTTTGAATAATAGTGGAACATTACCTGATAAGATGAACCCTGCATGTTGGAAGGAACTAAAAATATGCTTGGGAAAGAGCTGTCTCCTCAAAGTAGAGTTGATGTCAATGATGCGGGTGTACTTTCCTTTGCTAATATTAAATAACTCAAAATGAGAAGAAACAGCTGCAGCTCTCTACTAATAAATGAAAAGGAGAATGTATGAATTGAGGGAAATTAGAAGCCATCAAAAGTTAAGTGGAATGCATAAGAATCAATATCCAAGGTATTAGTTAACTGAAATGGACTGTTGTTGACTAGTCTGACAATCGTCCTGAGAATGACACATTAAAGTGGAATGGTGGTATCATCATCAACACTTAGAACATATTTAACTAGAGACACAAAGGACTTATGCAAATAAAATTACTAAATATTATTGCAAGAAACAAAGAGACCTCGAGAAATGGAAGAATATACTATGTTCATGGATAGAAATATTTAATATCATGAAAATGACAATTCTACCAAAAGCAATCTACAAGTTCACTGCAATCCCGGTACAGATACCAATTCCATTCTTTAATAAGATGGAAAAGACACATTCCAATTTTGTCTGGAATAGAAAGAGACCCTGGATAAGCAAAGTACTACTTACTGCAAAAGAAAAACAAGACAGGAGGCATTACACACCGTAATCTCAAATCCCATTATTCATAGTAATCAAAGCAGCATGGTATTAATACAATGACAGACACATAGATCAATGGAATAGAACCAAGAACCTAGAAATGAATTCATCTACCTATGGTCAACTTTTGATCTACCTATGATCAATCAGTGACAAGGAGACAAAATCAGTTAAGTGGAAAAACTATAGGCTCTTTAACAAATGGTGATAGCAAAATTGGAAAAAAACATCTGCAAAAATCTGAAACAAGACCTACACTTCACACCATACATAAAAATCAACTCAAGATGGATCTGGGGCCAAGGAGTAAAACCAAAGACTGCAAAGTTCATCAGAGGAAAGTTAGAAACAACCATGTTGTTGTTGTTAAGTTCCATCGAATCATAGATGATTCACAGTGACCCTATGAATGAAAGATCTGAACACTTTTATAACTTTCATTATTTCTCCAAGTTCTTAGGGTTTCTGGAGGCACTGCTTCCAAGTTTATTTTAATTGGGGAGCTCCACCAAATGCTGTCCACCATGGGTAACCATTGTCACATTTGACACATCAGTGTCACAGTGTTTAGCATCACAGCAACCATGAGTTACCTCTGTACAGAAAATGGACAGACCAGTGCTGTACCACTTAGAAGAATGTTTGACGAAAAACAATTAAAACCAGGGGCCCGAGTGCTGCAGATTAAAATCACCCACCTTTGGCTTGGTAGCATAACTTTCTATCCACTAGGCTAACAGAGCTCTCTCTCTTGTTGTTGTTGTTAAGTGTTGTTGAGTCATAGATGACTGATAGCGGCCCTATGAACAAAAGACCTGAACACTTGTATAACTTTCATCATTTCTCCAAGTTCTTAAGTTTTCCAGAGACAAGCTGTTTTGGAAGTGGATGCTACTTCTGCTTCCAAGCTTATTTTAATTGGGGAGCTCCACCAAACACTGCCCACTATGGGTAACCATTACTGCATTTGACACATCAGTGTCACAGTGTTTAGCATCACAGCAACCACAAGTTAACTTAACTATAGAAGCCCTAATCTACAGCATAAATAGACTTCCATATATAATGAAAAACCTACACCCAGCAGAAGGTAAAATAGATGTATGAGACCCTCTAAAAGTCATAACCCTATGCATATAAAAAGTTTATCCAACAGGGTAAAAAAGGAAGCCCACAGACTGGGGGAAATATTTTGTAATGACATATCTGATAAGGGACTCACATCTAAAATTTATAGAATTTCCATCACCTCAAAAAGAAAAGAAGGCAAGCAGCTCAATCACAAAAATGGACACAAAATATGAATGGACATTTTAGAAGAAGTTTAGATGACCGACAAATACATGGGGGGAAAAGTGTCCAAAATCCCTAGGCATCAGAGAGATGCAAATTAAAACAACAACAAGATATCATCTCATCCCAATAACAGCACCAAAGTTCAACAGGGCAGCAAACAACAAATGATAGTGAGAATGTGAAAAGATTGGAACTCTGACTCATTGCTGGTGGGAATGTAACATGGTTTAACAGCTATGAAAGGCTGTCTGGCACTTTCTCAAAAAGTTGGAAATAGAAATTCCATTTGCCCCAACTACTACATTACTGGAAATACACCTCAAAGACATCAGAGCCATGGTGCATACACCCATGTTTATTATAGCATTATTTACAAGAACAAAGAGATACAAGCAATCCAAGTGACCATCAACAAATGAATGGATAGAAAAACAGTGGTACGTCCATAAAATGGAAAATTACACAGCATTGAAAAACAATGAACTTGTAAAACACTGTACAACTTGGATGAGTCTGGAAGACATTATACTTAGTGAAATATCTCAGCACAAAAGGACAAATACTGCCTAGGACTACTTTTTTAAAACAGAATGGACACTGAAGAGAGGACAACAGAGAAAGAATGGATAGATTATGAGCACTACACTGGAATGGGAGAAGGGAGGCTCTATCTGAAGGGAATGCATGGTTAGACATTGTGGGTATGGCAATTGACAATCTGAAACCAAGACAGGCATTAATAGGGAGGGAAGGGAGGAAAATGTGTATCAATGAATGAAAACACATCCTTTCTGTAAACTTTCACTGAAATCACAATTTATGAAACAAAGAAGCAAGACGTGAGGGAAGAACATTTCACTATCTGTGCTGAGTTCAACACTGTCAGTGATACGATAATTTCCATATACATACAAGGAAGACAATTAATAAGATTAATGTTCAAATTTACACACCAACCACTAGTGCTCAAGATGAAGAAACTTATGTGGTAAAGGTGAAGATTTTTGTGAACATCAGCTGTCTGAAATTGATCAAACCTACAATTGAGATAAGTCTCATCATCACTGGTATTAAAATGCTTAAGTTACAAACAAAGTAGGATAAGTAGTTACAAAATATGATCCTGGGGATTGAAATGGCCCAAGAGAAGAAACGAGGGAATTGTGGAAAGCTAAAGACTTACTCACTGCAAACCCCTTTTTTAACAACAGAAAAAGTATATGTGAATCTTTCCATTGGTCAATGCAGAACAGACCATCAATTGTCCTTAAAGTTGACGCTGAAGTGGAAGAAAATGAAAACAAATCCATGAGAGCAAAAACCTTGACTATAAGCCATCTGAATTGAGAGGCCATTTCAGGAATATATTTGGTGTATTGAACAAAAATTACCAAAGACCAGAAGGAATAGGACCAAATGAATGTCAGAAAAGATACTGGACAGATTTCAAAGGGCTGCTTGAGAATGTAAAGTAAAACTTTATAATAAAATGAGTGAAGACAAAGCGTTAGAAAACCAAAAGCAACATAAATGCTAAGCACTTCTTAAATAGAAAGAATTGAAGAAATATTCAAGCCTGAAGTTATGATACTAAACTATGGACAAAATATTAAAAAAGAGAGGAAGTGTTAAAAAAATGAGAGGAATACATAATCACTGTACCAAAAAAAGAAAACTATGCCCAAAATAAAAACCCAAACAGCTAATTGGTGTACAACCATTTCAGGAAGTAAAATATAATCAAGAATCAAGGGTTTTGAAAGAAAGAATTGAAGCCTTTGAACTGTGGTATTGGAGAAGAGTACTGAATCCCAATGGACTACCAAAAGAAAAAATAGGTATGTTGTGGAGAAGGTGTAGCCAGAGTGCTCCTTGGAAGCAAGGATAGAAGAGCTTTATCTCACATACGTTGAGCAGGTTGCTAGAAGAGGTTACTCCTTGGAGAAGGATATCATACTTGGAAAGGTGGATGGTCGATGAAAGAGAAGAAGATTCTCAACAATTTGGATTGACACAGTGACTACAGTAAGGTTGGCACAGGATAGGACAGGGTTCCAATCTGTTGTTCATAGCATTGCTTATGAGTCATACTCAACTAAACTGCACCTAACAACGACAGACCAAAGACATTGAAGGAAAAGGAGATCCCAGGGACTGATAAAATACCAATTAAGTTATTTCAATAAACACAAACAACACTATAAGCACTTACTCATCTATGCTAGGAAATTGTGCTGCTGCTGTTGTTACGCGCCATCGAGTTACCGACGACTAATAGCAACTCATGTATACTAGCTCTGAAACCTGCCCTATCCTGAGACATTCTCATCGTCTCTTACAGACTTGATCTTATTTCTCCAGTCCCTGAGTCCAGTCATCTCATCTGGGGTCTTCCTCTCCTGAGCTGTCCATCACCCTTCCTAGCATGATTTTCCTCTCCAAGGACTGGTCCCTCATGGCCACGTGCCCAAAGTGTATGAGACAGAGCCTCAAAATCATTGCCTCCAGGGAGCAGACTGGTTTCACCTCCAGGACAGACTGTTTGTTCTCCTGGCAGTCCATGGTGTGTTCACCACTCTTCTCCAGAATCACAACATCGATCCTTCCTCTATCACCCTTAGTTATCTCTCAGAAGCATGGAAAGTAATTGCAAAGACCATGGCCTGGATCAGGTACATCTTAGTCTCCAGACTGACATCGTTGTTCTTCAGAACTCAAGAGAGATCCCTAATAGCAGACTTTCCCAGTGCAATTCATCTGGGATACCAATTAGAAAAAAAAAAATATCCATGTCTATTTTAAAAAAAAGTTGATACAATGGAATGTGGAAATTACTGAAAAACATAACATCACATATAAGTAAATTTTTGCTGAAGATAATGAAAATATTTGTTGTGACAGTACACTGTTAGAAAATTACCATAAAATAAATCGAGATTAAGAAAAGGATGCAGAATAAAGAAATGACTGCTGACATCAGATTAATCTTGGAAGAACACAGAGAACGTCATAAAGATGCTTACCTGTATTTTGTTGACTGTGGATCACAACACAATAAAGATAATGTTGTGAAGAGTGGGATTTCAGAACAATTAGTTGTTCTCATGAGGAGATAGTACATAGACCATGAGGCAGTTAATCAAACAGAACAGTGGCATGCTTCACGTGTAAAGTCAGGAAAGGTATGTGCAGAGGCTGTAGCCTTTCACTGTATGTGTCCCATTTACTGCTGAGCAAACACCCTGCGAAGCCAGACTATATGAAAAAGAATGTGGTGTCATGGTGAAGGAATACTCATTAACATCCTGAATATCCAGATGGCACAGCCTTGCTAACTGAAAGTGAAGAGGACTTGAAGCACCTCCTAATAAAGCTTAGAGACTACAGCCCTCAGTATGGATTCCACCTCAACATAAAGCCAGTAAAAACCCTTACAACAGGACCAGTAGGCAGCATCATGATCAGTGGAGAAAAGACTGCAGTTGCCAAGGATTCCATTTTACCTGGCTCCACAGTCAACACTCATAGAAGAAATAGTCAAGAAATCAAGTGATGGGCTATGTATGGCATTAGGCAATGCATCTGCTGCAGCAGATGACATTTCCAGCATTAAAAATCAAAGATATCACTCTGAGGACCAAAGTGCACCGGACTCAAGTCAAGTTCAGGTTTATTCAGTTGCCTCACATGCATGCTAAATCTGATCCCTTGATAAGAAAGACTGAAAAAGACTTGATGCCTTTGGATTATTGTATTAGTGAGGAATATGAACATCCCATGAACTCCCAGAAGAATAAACAACGCTGTATGGGAGGGAGTTGAGCTTGAATGCTCCTTGGAGGAAAGGATGATGAGACTTCGTCTGAAGTACTTTGGGAATATGCTAAGAAGAGACCAGTCCCTACAGAAGGACATCTTGCTTGATCACGTAGGACAGGGAAAAAAATGAGAAGACCTTCAATAAGACGAATTGATAGAGTGTTACAATAACAGGCTTCAGTATAGCAGCTATTGTGAGGATGGCACTGGGCTGAGTAGTTATTCGTTCTTTTGTGTATAGGGACTCTATGAATCAGATCCAGTTCAACAACATGTAACAACAACAATATTGTGTATCATTGTATTTCCCTATTATCTAGAGCTATTGAACATCTTTCCATGTTCTTATTTTTCAACTTATATTCCCTTTTGGATTAAACACACATTCCTGTCTTTTGTCCATTTTCTAATGATATTATTTGGGATTTTGGTTTTGGGGCTTTTTTTACTATTTTTTTGTATACACTCTTGATATGAGTCATTTGTCAGTTATATGGTTTGCAAATGTTTCCTCCCAGTTTATGCTTGTCTTTTCATTCTTTTAACTAGGTGTCCTGTAGAGCAAACTTTTGAATTTGACAAGGTCCAATTTATCAATTTCTCCTCCCGCTACCTATCAATCATACTTTTGGTGTCATGTCTGAGGCCTGTCCCCCAAGGCCTGGGTCCTGATAACTTTTTCCCAATGTTTTCTTCTGTAAGTGCTCTGATTTTTTGTCTTACGTTTACATCTGAGACCTGAGTTAATTTTTAATAAAGGCTTAATAATTGATGTTTCCACAATAGATATACAATCGTTGTAGCATAATTTCTTGAGAAAAGGAACCTTCCTCTATTAAATTGCTCTTTGCCCCTTTGTCAAAAAGAAGTCCATTAGTTCTCAGGTATATTTCTGTTCCACTGGTCTGTGCTTGACTCTAGGGTCTGGGTAAGCTCCCACTCACCTGAGCTTCTGGCCCCTTGCGGAGCAGGAAGGCAGGCTGAGGCTGTGAAAGCACCTTTAAGAACTTTGCTCCACCAGTGAGCATGTGTGAGGAACTTCCCAAACTGCCTCTGCAGACAGCAGACACCCAGACAAAGCTGTATCTGGTCTTCTTTTCTTTACTTTCGCATGTTCTCAGATTAAAGTGGGATTTTCTAAAACAGATTTTTTCCCCCATAGCGGGGGTAAAAACTCGTAAGTAAACAGAATTATCATAACAATTTAAATAGTAATAAAATATGTTTTTCTGTTTCTATTCAAAGAGGGGGAAAGGTAACTAGGGAAGATGAAAGGAAGATGGAGATTTGTGGGTGGTAAATACGTTGGTTTTTCTTTTCTTATTTGGTAATAGGTACCCGAGCTTCAAGAAAGGACTTCAAGGCAAAAGGGAAAAAATAGCATATACTGTTAGGGGGTTATTTTTATCTTTCATTTTTATGACAACTTATTTGTACTTAAGAGAATCTTTCCAAAGAGTTAGAAGCATCATTAAATAAAGACTGTGAAATGTGCAATATGGCTTATTTATTTAAATGTTAATTGGTCCAACGAACACTTCTAATTAGCTCTATATTTGCTTAGCAAAAAGTTTTACAAATTCCAATTGTGAAAAGCAGCTATTTTGAGCTGGTAAGCATGTTGCAGCCTCAGCTATGATTTTTCTATAGTTCTCAGCCCTTGAAGGCACAATTTAATTTTTCATGTATGCATACTAGCAACGGTAAACACTTGCGAGTGTAAAGAACCTTCTTTAATTAGCTGCACAACAATTAAAGGATTCACAAACTAAATTGAACCCTGCCTCGGTGCTTACTAGCTGAATTCTACCACCTGTCACAACAGCACTTTGTTCAATCTGTTATGCAAAATCATTATAGCAATATAGCAGAGGGGGGAAAAAGAGAAAGCAGCAATTATTTCTTACTTTTCTCTTGAATGGGTTATTTTGGGTTATACTGATGTCAGGTTCATTGAAGCTAACCTTTTGAAATCTGTAACAGCATAATACTTCTAAGACAGTCTCGCCATGGCTGGGAGAGTATCTAGTTCCACCCTTTCAGAAGGAAGCAGTGCTCAGCCTCAAAATGTGCCGGGGACTCTGATCATTTGAAACAACCTGTTCTAACTCCTGCCGCCACCTCCTAGCTTCCCGTCTCACAAGGAACTCCTTATGGCTGCATGCGCTCCTGTCTTAAAAAAAGCATACAGACGCCACTGGAGACAGGAGTTTAAAGGCGCACTTCTCAAATTGCCTTCTCCAAAACATAACAAGTCACATTATCCCAGTGGCCCCATCACTTACTGTAAATACATGATAACGCCAAATTTCTATTTCCTCTTTTTAAAACTCGACTGCCTTCCTGTAGACCAGCTTTAGGGCTGGGGTGAGGTAGTAGAGGGGTGCTTACTCCCTTGTTATTTATTGGCAGAGACAAAGACTTTATTTATTCTGAGGTAGGAACCTCAAGTCCAGCATGGCAGCCTCCTCTTTGTAGTGGAGGAATAAATGTTTACATTTGGTGTTGCCATATTCTGGCCTCCGGCAGGAATGCTGGCAGCTCCCTGGGCTTCCCCGGTACAGGAGGGGTGAGGAGGGACGCGCCGCCACTGACGAGCGGCACTTGGAGATGCTGCCTGGCAGTTGCTTAAAATGGCATCAATAACACATTGTTAGTCCCTGCCTCTGAAGCATATGCGATCCGGGCATTTCAGACGTTGGAGTGCTTATAGACAAATAGCCGGGCTCATTCCGAGGCCCTGCGTTTTCCAGCATGACAATGATTTTCAGAAGTTGCCTCTTTACATCATTTCATGAAAATGTGCAAAGAAGACAAGGCCGCCCTTTGAAAAGGCAAACTCATTCCCCCCAAATTGCCGAAAGCAGGGAAGCGAGAGCCAAAGGTCAACGGCTGAGCAAGAATGTGGGCCTCTGTTTTGCCTCTTCCGTAAACCGAGGGGACCTCTTAGGGCTGCAGCATTTGGGGCCTCAAGCCTGCAGCTGGCACCCAGGGGCAGCACTTGCCGAAGGCTGATACTTCTCTCTTCCTTCTGCTGGAAACTCAGCCCTTAGGCTGGTCTTAGGCCAGTGCGGGTGAAGGGAATTATTGCTCACTTGGTTGAAGACACTCATGAAGCTTTGTATCCCGCAGAGCCGCAGGACAGAAGACCCACTGGATGTCCTCTGCAGGCTTCGCCTCACCTGGCGGCGCTCTTGTTGCACACATGTCACTGAGGCTCAGGTGTCGGGTGCACCGCTCTGACTGTCCTTGGGTTTGTCATTTCCCTGGCTGGCAGGTGCTCCTGAGCTCAGGGCCTCCGCATGCGCCTTTGAGGAGAGCCTGTTGGTGCCTCCAGGGACAGGATGACAGCTCAGCGGGCTCCACAAACAGCCAGTGGCTGATGGGAAGTGGACTTTCCACTTGATGGAAGAACTAGTGAGGATTTAAGGGTGAATTTGGCTACTTAATCCTTTCATCCTTTTCCTCCACTGCCCTTGGCTTCCGTTTTGTCCCCCCTGATGTTTGTTCAAAATCTTTTAGCCATGGTGTACTTTTTGTTCTTTCCCACGTTCCTTGCAGTTCATCCTGTAAAGAAAAATGGCACTTGGAAAAAGTGTCTGCCAGCAGTGTGTTGATGAGAGTCTGCTTGCTGTTCCTCCAGCCGTGGGTGGGGTCTCAATGAGAGAGAGGTAGTCCAGCTAAGGCTCAGACTCTGGAAACCTCTCTCATGTGTGGTGTGCAAAAGCGAGACAGTTTTCCTCCACTCCAGAATCACTGGTGCTTCCAGATACCTTAGCTATAGGGCTGATTAGCAGGTCCATATGTCCCAGTATTCCTAGTTACGTTTCTGTGCCTCAGTTTCCTTTCCTAAAAAGGAAGTATGTTGATAACACAATCATAGAGCTGTTGTAAGGGTTAAATGAGCCGATACATTAGACAATGAGCACAGTAAAGTTTGGAGATGAACTAAAAGGCCAGCGGTCTGAACTCACCAGCTTCTCCACGGAAAAAAAACACCTGAATATGTGCACGCATAAAAAAAAAAATAAAATCAGACCGGGGAATTATGTGGGAATAATTGCACTCTCTCCTGTAGGATTGCTGTGAGTCAGAACTGGATTGATTGCAGAGGACTCTAACAGCAAATGTGTGTGTAAGTGTTGGTGGTTCCGTGCTTTGATTTTTGTCTTCCCTGAGAAAGATACAGATTGTATTTCTGGTGGACGTGTACCTTGTGCCCATTTGAGGCCTGCTTGTCTGTCAGTGAAGGTTTGAGTGCAGCTCTGACATGAAGCACAAGTTTCAGCAGAGCTTCTAGCCCAAAAGTGACTTAGAAGGAAGGCCTGGCAATCTGCCTCTGAAAATCAGCCCGTGAGAATCTAATGTATGTCAGTAGTGTGATGTAATCAACAACGGGGACAACACTTTGTTCCCCTGTGTGTGGGGTCCGTGTGAGGTGGAAGATGTCTCTGAGGCAGCTGACAGGTTTAGAAGCATCATTGGTGCTGTCTCTGGCTTGGTTTCATCCTCGCCACTCCTCGGGCCTGGGGTCTTCTTAGTGTGTAAGCTCCTGGAAAAGATCTCAGAAGCCATCATCTCCCAGGCTGGACAGGTAGAAATGAGTCTCAGTTGGGTGCTTCATTCATCGACAGAGCTCAGGACAAGCTTCAAGACAAGAATGGAGCCATCACTCTTTTCCTGCTGGCTTCTTGTTACCAACTTACCAATGGTTTGCCCTAGTCCAGATAGTGGGTTATCAGAGCTAGGACTGTACAGAGTACACTCAGTCTATTCAATCCCACCTCCACTTTCTTCCCTTAGACATCAGCACTATTTACCCAAGACTGTGCATCTTCTCGATAAAAAAGCACCACTCTGGTAAAAAAATCTATGGAATCTTAAACTACAAATCAATAGTTACTAATAAATACCTTCACTAATATAGTTACTGCTTGCCTGTTGCCCGAAAAGCATGTGCTAAATACAGGCACATGGGCTGGTGGAATAGCAACCCTCCTAATAAGAGTTTGTGTTTAACTGGAGGTGTCACGGAAAGGGCACCACTGATCGACCATGGCGAGTAGTGGCAGAGGAACAACTCGAGGGAGGAGAGTGGGAGGCAGGATATTCACCCATGGTGTGGGATCTGGAAAGGATAGGGGAGCAGATGTTGACAACAGGATGTCGTAATGGGCCTTTGGCGACTAAGGTTGAGATGGTCTATGGAAAATGTTTTCTTTTAAATCCACTCTCCTTTGCTCAAGCTCTTCAGAGATTTCAGTCCGAGAGAGCAGAACAATCCAGGAGAACTCTCTTTGTGGAGAAGGATAATTTGAAGGGCTCTAAATAGCTGAGATAGGAAATGGGTATTTTTAGCAGTGAGCGTTGGAGAAACTTGGGGTTATCTCACTGCATCTGGGTCATCTCCCATATCTCAGTGTCTCCCTTGAGGTTCCTTCTGCTGATTTTCCTTTCAAACCCTGAGAATAGGACCTGGCGTCAGCCCAGCTCAGTGCTGCCACTTGTTGACCTTCAGTAGATGTCTTTTAGTGACTCAATGACTGCATGAGATCAGGTCTGTGTAGGGAAGGTATTTATTTCAAGCCACTCACCACAAAGTATAGGCGTTTCTCATCAGTTATCACAATGTAAGAGTTTCCTCAAGGAGCCAGGTGGCTCTGTGGTTAATCTGCCTGGCTACTAACTGAAAGGTCAGCTGTTTGAATCCACCAGCTGCTCTATCTTCTTCCAAAAGAACTTAGAGCCTTGGGAACCCTATTGGACAATTCTGCTTGGTCCTAACAGGGTCACTAGGAGTGGCGATGGGTTTGGGTTTTTTGGTATAAGAAGAGTTCCTCATGGTGCTGTCCTTTTTGAAAAAAAAAATATATATATATATACACACACACACACATACATATAAACATATATATACACACACATATATGTGTGTGTGTGTGTGTGTGTGTGTGTGTGTGTGTGTGTGTGTATCTCCCTAATAAATAATCTAGGAAAAGAAATACTAAAAGTGAATAAGTCGATCCTACTCTGTGCAATTCGTAACCCAGAACACAGCAAGTCGTTGGGAGAATGGCCCAGAACTAGGGAATCAGGTCCAACAATTCTGACTCTATTTCCTGGCCTGCCACTAGTTGTATGGTAACTTGAATGGTGACAAACTACAGAAAGCATTTCTTTTTATTTTAAATATATTTTATTATTGTTGTTGCTATTATATACAAGCTTGTTTTTGAAATAATTAGGAAATCGAGCTGAGCAGCTTGAAAGAAATGTGAATCCCATAGTAATCATCGAAGTTGACTCTTGGGTGTATGCCCTTCTGGACTCTTCTATGGATAAATGCTTTCTTTTTGATTGTTGTATACAACATGGAAATGTACTTCACATGCTAATTTAGTGTGTTTTTTGTGCTCATTTTTTTAAATTTATTTTTATTTTGTGTTGGTTTGCATACAGAATTCATACACATTGTGTTTTCACACATTCCTTCATTCACATTGTGTTTCATATGATCATTCCCACACACTGAGTTTTAGAAAATTAAGCACCATTGATCCATGCCCATTACTACTTTGTCTTTTCAGGTCCCCGCTGGATCTTTCCTGAATCTTTCACCTTCTCCCTCCACCCACCAAACTCGACGACCCTGTGATTCCTCCCTTCCCACCCTCAGTTCACCTGCCTCCTCTCCTTCCCCCTTTGCACTTTTGGACATCTCTTGCTGATTATCTCTAATTTTTACAATACTGATCTTATGCAGTATTTGTCCTTATGAGACTGAGTTAATTCACCCCATATAATGCTCTCTACCCTCGTCCATATTTTGAAACTGTTGCTCCTGAGTGCTGCATAGTATTCCATTGTGTGAAAGTCAGTTTCTCAATCCATTTGTTTGTTGATGGATATTTGGTTTGTTTCCATTTTACTGCTATCATGAGTAATGCTGCTGTGAACATAGGTGTACAAATCTGTGTGTCAGTTCTCTTTTTTATTGGGGTATGTTTTTAGCAGTGGACTAGCTGGTTCATATAGCATGTCTATGGTCAGCTTTTTGAGGAAATGCTGAACTGCAGTTATGGATCGGTTTTGACTTGGGATACAACAATAACATTGTTAGTAGGTGTCATAGAGTCTAATATCACGCATAGTGACTCTGTGAATGATAGATTGAGACCTTGCTGTGTCCTGCACCATCTTCACAATCTCCACCAAACCCAAGCCCATTGTTGCAGTGATTGTGTCAACCTTTCTCATTTAGAACCCAGCTCTCATTGACACCCTACTTTTTTCCAAGCATAGTGTCTTTTTTTCCAGGACTGCTCACCGTATGCTAACCAAAAGGTTGGTAGTTTGAACTCACCAGTATCTCCGATGGAGAAAAGATCTGGGGATAGGATTCTACAAAGATTATAGCTTAAGAAATTGTACAGGGCAGTTCCTCTCAGTCCTCTAGATTTCATGAACTGGCATCAACTGGACAACACATAAATGATGACAGTTACCTTTTTTTTTTAAATAGCTTATCAACAGTGCCTGTAATTTAATGAAGTAATACATGACATTTTATTTTGCATTTTAATTATATAATAATATGTTATATTATTAAAATAATGCAAAAATATATCCTAATAAATTTTAATATTTGCTACATTGAGGTAATCTGGGTTTGCTGTGATACTGAACCTTGTGCCACTGGGGAGCAAATGCCGTAATGGCAGCCCATGGTGGACAGTGTTTAGTGGAGTTCTCAGTTTAAGACAAGTTTGGAAGCAGGAGTGGCACTCACTTCCTAAACCACATGCCTCTGGAAACTCTATGAACTTGGAGAAATGACAATAGTTACAGAAAGGCTTCAGGCATTTTTGTTCATAGGGTCGCTATGAGTTGTACTCGACTCTACAGCAATAAACAATCACAACAACAAAGATTAAAAAATAAAATGAGATCTTTGCATATAAAATTTATATTCATTATATATAAAATTCATTATATATCAGTTTATGTTTATATATTTTATAGTATAGTATAGTATAGTATAGTATAGTATAGTATAGTATTGTTGTTGTTGTTATGT
>NW_006399812.1:11404612-11406332 GCF_000299155.1 Elephantulus edwardii
CAACTCTCTGATGCATAACAAGCGATTGCAAATACCATGGCCTGTATCAGGCGCACCTTAGTCTCCAGAGAGACACTGTTGCTTCTGAGTACCTTAGAGAGGTCCCTAACAGCAGCATACACACACACACACACACACATATATATATATACTTTTAAAACATTATTAATCCTTAATTAATCAAGTATTTCTTTTTATTTATATTATTAGGCCAAAATTCAATTATTGTTGTGTACCATCAGGTTGGAACCGACCCATAGCTGACCCTCTAGTGGATTTTCAGAGGCAGGCAGCTGCACGAGAAGAGACTGCCCATCCTTCTCCCACAGAGCAGGTGGTGGATTCGAACCACGTGCCTTCGGGATTGCAGTGGAGCTTCTTACTTCTAGGCCATGAGAGTTCCTTTAAAATTCAACTACACACAGTTATAGTTTTCTAATACGAATTACATTTACTATTATATTTTACAACTAATTACTATTATACAGGCTGTAGGGGAAATATTAAATTTTGTATAGCAATGTAAAATATTTTTATATTACATTAAATATACTAATATGTTAAGTAAGGATCTCTGGTGGCCTAGTGGTAGGAGTTGTGCTCCAAACCCAAAGACACACAGTTCAAATCTACCAGCTGCTCTGTGAGAGAAAGATAGACAGTCTCCTCCTGTGTGATTTACTGCTCCAAATACCTGCTGAAGGGTCAACTGAGAGTCAGTTCCAACTCAACAGTATATAACAATAACAACATGTATTAAATATATAAATATAAAATCACCTCAAAAAATATACACGAAAAAGTTACAACCTTATTTTTATTTAAATCCTCTTCCTCCTCCTCCTTCATTTCTCAGGTACATTTCTTGTCAATGAATTGGTGTTTCCCTATATAGGTTTTTACATTTGTGTCTATATAATCCTACACACATATGTAACTTCTTGTTTTATTACAGATGTAGGCGAATACTTCATGTACTTCTTTTCCTCTCACATTTGTATATTTAAAAATTTCTAATTCTGTCAAACTTTAGCAGAATTGCACAATGTAGATATACCATAAGTTATTTAGACATTTCATCAAATGATCAATGATTGAGTCAATTCTATTTTCCAATTTGAAAATGTTGCAATAAACATCTTGCATATGTGAGTAGCTCTCGCGTATAGATACCTGCAGTTAATATTGTTAGGTTGAAGGGCACACATACTGTGAATTTCCATGAGTATTGCTTAAAGGGATGAACCAGTGTACATTTCCTTAGTTAGTGTATATGAATTTATCAGCCTTCCAGTAGATTCAGTGTATAATATACTCAAGTTTTTTGCAAAACAATGCACAAAAATATTTTCTTTTTAAAAATGAATTTCCTTTGCCATTTTCTTTCAAGAGGTATTTTCTGAGAAGAGTACTGAGAGTACCATGGACTGCTAGGAAAACAAACAGATTCATCCTGGAAAGGGTTAAACTGGTCAACTCCTTGGAGGCAAGTATTCTGAGGCTCCCTCTAACATACTTTCGACATGTTGTAAGGAGAGACTGGTCCTTGGAGAGGGACATCATGCTTGGTAGGGTGGAGGGACAGCACAGGAGGGGAAGGCCCTCTATGAGGTGGATTAATTAATTCAGTGACTGGGATAATCGGGATGGGAGTGTCAGAGACAGTGCAATTGGCACAGGACAGAGCAGAGTTTAGGGCTGTTGTACATAGGGTCGCTAT
>NW_006399812.1:11411790-11412642 GCF_000299155.1 Elephantulus edwardii
TAATACTTCCTGGATCATTTAATATTCTGCCCAAAGCATCCTTGATTACAGCAACTCTAGGTTTGAATCTGTTTCTTCAGTTCCTTGAGCTTATTTAATATATATAATGAATATCCATAGTGTTCTTTTGTAAATGATCTGCTTTGTCCTCTGGCTGGTTTCCTTTTAGGTATTTAAATTTTTCTTTCAAATTGTATGATTTCTTTATATATTAAATATATTAACCCTTTATGTTTACATAGCATATAATTGTTTTTTCCAAGTTCTTATCTTGTTTTTCAATTTTGTACATGATTTTTTAAAATAAGATAAAGGAATTTAAGTCATCAAATCTTTTAGCATGTTTTTTCACTGCCTTTAGTGTCATGCTTTGAAAAGAATTTCATAGTCCAGCATTATAATAATATGCCATGAAATATGTCTTTAAAAATAAGTTTATTACAGACAGTCCACTGTCACAGAAGCAGACAGCCAGTCTTCTCAAGAGTGAAAAAGACATATTACACTATCTAAGGGACAAAAGAGCAGATCTTCTTGAGAGTGAGAAAGACATTGGCTTGAGGGGTGGTGCTTGTTTTTGAGTACCATCGAGTCAGAGCCGACCCACAGCTGACCATCTAGTGGTTTTCAGAGGCAACAAATTGCACAGGAAGAGATTGCCTGGCCTTCTCCCACACAGTAGCTGGTGAATTAGAACTGTGTACCTTTGGGCTGGCAGTGTAGCTCCTAACCACTGGGTCATCAGAGCTTCAAAATATGCCTTTATATATACATATATATACACATATATTGTTGTTGTTGTTGTTGTTATGTGCCGTCGATTCGTTTCCGACTCATAGCGACCCTATGCAC
>NW_006399812.1:11414577-11446024 GCF_000299155.1 Elephantulus edwardii
TTGGCACAGGACAGAGCAGAGTTTAGGGCTGTTGTACATAGGGTCGCTATGAGTTGCAAGCGACTCGACGGCACATAACAACAACAACAACAACAACAACAACGGTTTCTTTTTAAAACTTCCTTTTTATTTTTTGGTACATTTTATTGGATCACTATTCATCTTTTTCTTTTTTGGTGTGATTTGAATAAAAGTTTACAGAGTACACTGCTTTTTATTTAACGGTTCGTATGTATTTTGTCTTAAAGCAGCACCCTTCCAATCTCTACCCTGTGTTTCCTGTTTTGATTAGTCCTTGGCTTCAAGTTGGAACAGACTTAGCTGGCCCTCTATTGCATTTCTGAGGCTGTAAATATCATGAGAGATTTCCTTACTTTTCCCCCAGAGTAGCTGGTGGATCCCAACAGCCAGAAAGATGCTCCCTTTAAAATAGAAGTGTGGTTCCTGTGGACTATGCCGCCAGAGTTCACGGAATTAAGTTACAGACTTATTAGTTGGTGGGAAACGGAGTCAAAGAGGATGATTTCAGATTCGGAGAATGACTAAGTTCCGTAGTCATGGGTGTTCTACTAGGTTCTATCCAACCAGTAAATTGAGTCTTTTTTTTTTTTTTTTAAATTAACTTTGTTCCACATCTTTATCTTTTCTATAATGAACCTTCTAACATTATCCATTTCGGACCTACTGTCCAGCTCTTTTAGTTTCAGAGTCTCAGAGCCCGAATTCCACATGCTGCACTAGTCTTTTGTAGCACTCAACTCAACTTGATTTGACTTAGCTCAGCTCAACCAACCTGAACTCACCTCATGGCCATCAAGTCGAAACTGACTCACAGCTGACGCTCCAGGGAATTTTCACGAGGCTGTAAATCACACAGGAGCCAATGTTGGATTTGAACTGCCTTGGAGTTAGCAACGCAACCCCCTAGGGAGACTGTCCCAGAGCTCCCTTTGTGATACTAGCCTTTAATTTTCTTTGCTCTTCTTGGCTGCAGATGGAGAAAGAACAGTAATTACACCTTAGATGGACACTTGAAGGCTTTTATAACCCCAATTGCTAGTCACTAAAGTAGGACATAGAACATTGCAGACTGTGTTATGTCAATTGACATTGAAGTCTCATTACTCTGTGATCCTGACATCTCAGTTCCGTGCCCAATGACTCAGCCTCTCAAGGTATTCGATTATGGCTTGAAAGGTTTCATAATTTTGCTCCCTGTTTGCCCTACTACGCTTATTACAGAATATTCAAATACATACCTAGAAATATCTGCAAAGTCTATGTGGATATAAATGTGTCTCATTTCTCTACCCATCCCTGTTCTTGCCTGTCAGCCCATGTGTCCGCTTTTAGATTAATATCTGATATTAATAATAGTGCCAGATTGTGTTTGTAATAGTATTTACATTCGTTGTCTGTAACACATCTGCACCTCTCCACATCGCCCTTCTCCCTAAAATATTGTGCTGCTCACCCTTTTTTTTTTTTGTCTATTGCCTTTTTCCCCCCACACAATTAAATATGTGTCTCTTCTCTCTTGTAATGTATGGTCAAGCCAGAACCGACTCATAGCTGACCCTACAGCGCATTTTCAAAGGCAGTTAAGTCGCCCATCTTTCTCACACAGAGCAGCTGCTGGATTCGAAACCCCTGCTTTGGATTGTCAACGCAGCTTCTTATCCACTAAGCCATGAGAGCTCCCTGCCTCTTATCTAGTTAGTGGTTTTTCCTTCCTTCTCAAGTCCCTGGCAATGATCAAAGAAATGTTTCTTTCTGTGTATAAACCTTTCCTTAACTTTTTATAATAAAGGACTCATGGGATATTTGCCCTTTTGTGATTTACTTATGTGGTGCTGGAGAAGAATATTGAGTGTACCATGGACTGCTAAGAAAACAAACAGATTCACCCTGGAAAGGGTTAAACCGGGCTGCTCCTTGGAGGCAAGGATTCTGAGGCTCTGTCTAACATACTTTGGACATGTTGCAAGGAGGACCGGTCCTTGGAGAAGAACATCATGCTTGGGAGGGTGGACAGGAGAGGAAGGCCCCTCTGTAAGGTGGATTGATTCAGTGACTGGGGTAATCGGGATGAGTGTATCGGAGACAGTGCGATTGGCACAGAAGAGAGCAGAATTCAGGGCTGTTTTACATAGGGTCGCTATGAGTCACAAGTGACTCGACGGCACATAACAACAACAACAACAATCATGAATCTCTATATTATGAAGCGTGCCATGGATTAATTCTTTTCCTTTAATGTTGCATTGCATTCAAGAGTTTGCTTATCCTTTCCCCCACTGACGGGCAGCTAGGTTGTCTCCATCTCTTTGCTGTTGTGAATAATACTGCAGTGAGCTTGGGCATGCGTCTCTCTATTTGTGTCCTGGCTCTCCTATCTTTAGGCTGCGCAGTGGGATTGCTGGATAAAACAGTATTTCTATCTACAATTTTTTTTAAGAAGTACCATTTAATTTTCTGCTGTGGTTGCACAATTTTACAGTCTCACCAGCAGTATACGAGAGTTCCAATCTTTCCACACTCTTCTCAGCATTTGTTATTTTCTGTCTTACTGAGTGAGCATTGATTGCCAATGTTGCTCGGCTGAGATGATACCTTATTGTTGTTTCGATTTACAGTTTGGAAAGGTGGAGGGGGTCAGTGTAAGAGAAAACCCTCAATAAGATGGATTGACATGGTAACTGTAGCACTGGGCTAACAGTGTATCAGAGCATATCAGAGATGGTGGGGATGGCATAGGATAGGGCAGGTTTTAAATCCATCGTTCAAAGGGTTCATATGAGCCACAACAATGCGATTGCCCATAAGAACAACAACAATGACTAATTGAAGGATCTCGTGTGGCTTAGTGGTAAGGAGTTATGGTGCCAACCCAAAAGCGTGCAGTTAAACCCACCAGTTCTCAATAGGAGATAGATGGGCAGTCTCCTCTCATGTGATTTACTGGCTCTGAAAACCCACTGGAGAGTCGATTCTGAGTCCATTCTGACTGAATGGTACACGATAACGGCAGTGACTAACGAAGGAGCTCCGGGAGCAAAGTCCATAGGGAGTTATGCCGCTAATGCCAAAGTCGCACCCCTCTGGCAGTTCCAGGTCACCAAGGACAATTCTAGGAGAAAGATAGGCAATCTTCTCCCATGCAATTTACAGCCTCTCAGAAACCGTCTGGAGGGTCAGCTACGAGTCAGTTTCAATTCAGTGACCTGGAAGCCATGAGTGAGTGAACAGCCACTGAATGTGAGCATTTCTCTCTGTGGGTGTGACTTTCTGAATGTCTTTGAGGAAGTGTTTGTTTATGTCCTTTGACTTTAAAAAATATTAGATTGCTTTTTTTTTCTGTTGTTGAGGTTTTGAAGTTTTATACAAATCTTAGAGATTAGTCCTGTTTTGGACATGTCCTTTCCAAATACTTTTCCTAATCATTAGGTTTCTCTTTTATTCTATATTTGACACACAAATGATTTCATCTTTAGAAGGTTCCAGTCATCTCATTTATCTCTTTACTTTTGTGTTCTTTGTTATGTTTTATGTACTTATGCCATAAATTTGGACACTTAATATTTTTTTACTCTTAATTTTTGTGCCTAATTTTTCTTTGATGATTCTTACACTTTTAGGTTGTTTTTTTTTTTTAAATTTAATCTTTGATCCAGTTTGAGTTGTTTTTGGTTTATGAGTGAGGTATGATTCTTATTTTATTTTCCCTGTAAACAGATAACCAATTTTGCCAACACCATTTGTTAAATATTGTGTCCTTCTGATGTAATGAATTTCAGCCCTTTATAAAAAACCCACTGTCCATACATGGATCAGTATACTTCCGAGCTCTCAGTTCTGTGACATTGGTCTATATGTTTGTCATTGTACCAGTCCAAGGCTTTTTTTGACTACCATATCTATAGGGTAGATTTTGAAATCAGAAGTATGAGATCTGCTATTTTGTTGTTCTTATTTAGTAGTGCTGTTTTTCATGGTCTCTTTCCTTTCTATGCCAAGTTACTGATGATTTATCCATTTCCTTAAAGAATGTTTATGGCATTGAGTTGGGATTGCATTGCATAGATAGTTTGTTTGGGGTAGTACAGACATTTTCACAATGTTTAGCCTTTTTATCCATGAATATGGTACGTTCTTCCATTTATGTGGATCTCTTTTGGTTTCTTGAAATAATGATTTGTCATTTTCTTAGTATAAATAATTTGTATCTTTGATTACCTTTACTATTGATGTGTACCATCAAATTGGAACCCTCCAGTGGGGTTTCAGAGGCGTGAGATTTCATGGGAGGAGACTGCCCATCTTACTCCCAAGAAGCAGCTGGTGGATTTGAACTTTATATCTTTGTGTTGGCAGCTAAATATTTTGTCTTTTTGGTGGCTGTTTCAAGTGGTATAGTTTTCCTTGTGTCTTCTTCGGAGTTCTCTTTGTTGGGGTAGAGGAATACAACTAATTTTGGTATGCTGATCTCCTTTGTAGAATCTTTGTATTAGTTTCAGTAGTATTCTTGCTGAGTCACTGGGCTTTTGTTTGTACAAGTTTATATAATCTGCAAATAGGAATAGTTTTGCTTCCTATCCATTTTGGTGCCTTTTATTTCTTTTTCTTGCCTTTTTGCCTAGGTAGAAGTGGTAATAAAGTGAATTCTCCATTGAGAAGAACATTAGCTATTAGTTTTTCACATCTGCTCTTAAATTATGTTGAGGAATTTCCTTTATATTCTTATTTTGCTGAACATTTTTATCAGAGACATATCTTGATCTTAATCAAATATCTTTTTTCCCTGAAATTGATATAAGCATAAAAACTTTTTACTTTATTTGTGTAGTGCACTGTGTTGTTTTTCTAATGCTGAATCATCTTTGCATACATAGTTGGTATGAATCTGACTTTGTCATGGTGCATTATTATGGTTATTTTAATATGATAGTGCTACTGGCCAGGAATTTTTTTTAAAGACTTTTGAAGCAATGTTCATAAGGAAAATGAATCTGCAGCTTTCTTTTTCAGTTGCCTCAGAATTATGTTTGCTTCATAAGGTGAATGCAGGAGTACTTAATCCTTTTCTATGTTATGGAATAGTGTTACAAAGTTAATGTCAGTTCTTCTCTTAATGTTTGGTAGAATTCCTCAGTAAAATTCTATAATGAAGTTGTCTGGGTGAGAACTTTCTGGTTTTGTTTTTAACGACCTGTTTAATTTTGTTGTTGTTGTTGTGGAGGTGTTGAAATTTTCTACTTCAGTGTGGATTAGTTTAGGTAGGTTATATGTTAGAAACCTTTCTTCTAGGTTTCAAATTTATTGTAGTACGATTCAATTCCTCATAGTATTCTGTAATTATCCTTTTTATTTAGGTTGGTCCTATTGTGACATCACTCAATTGATTTCTTATTCATGTTATTTGCATCTGCTCCTTCTTTTCCTTTATTCAGTTTGCCAGTGGTTTGTCAATCTCATTAATCTTTTTGAGGAAGCAACTTCTGGTCTTATTTATCCATCCTATTGTTTTTCTGTTTCATTTATTTTTGCTGTAATCTTTATTATTCCATTTCTTTATAGACTATAGACAATTTTGCTGCTTTTTTACCCCATAATTGTTAGAGTTGTGGGTTTCAGTGTTGATTTAGAGTCTTTATTCTTTTTGATCTGTGAATTTATTGCAATAAATTTCCCTTTGAACACTGCTTTTGCTGTTTCTCAAATATTTAAATATGTTATATTTTCATTCTTATTTGCTTTTTTGTAAATTTTGTATTTTGCTTATTGTGGTATTCAGTCATTTTTAAATATAGTGTTAGTTTCCACAGATAATGTTATTTTTCCCTCAATTTTCCTATTATTGATTTCTAATTTAATAGTATTTTGCTCTAATAGGATGGTTTGCTGTATTTTTGTATTTTAAAAGAATGATGCTTTATTTTTTTGCCTGATGTAGTAGATTCTGAAGTGGGAAAGAGTGCACAGTGCATGTTTTTGGGTGGAGAGGTCTCTTGGTTGTATTGTTGAGACCTTCTATATCTTTGTGGAGTTTATTTCTGTCTCTCATCAAAAGTCATATGTTAAAATCTCCTGCTGTTATTGAGAAATTGTTTATTTCTTTTCATTTCTGTGATGTTTGCTTTATGTATCACGGAAACCTTTCATTGAGTGCATATATATTTTTTTATTATTATTTCTTCTCACTGGAATAACCCTTCCGTCATTATATGATGTCTTTCTTTGTCTCTTATGATGGTATTGACCTTGAAGTCTTATTTATTTAAGAAACAATATTACCAATACAGCTTTGAAAATTATTGTTAACAGCTATTCATTTCTTCCCCCATCCTTTGATTTTTAATTTATTTTTAACTTTGTGTTTAAGATCAGTCTCTTGCAGGCAGCATGAAGATAGATCTTGTTTTCTGAAGCATCATTTTGCTACTCTTTCTCTTGACCAGTATGTTTAGAATCTATTTACATTCAACATAACCAATGATGAGTATGAATTTACTTCTATAATTCTTTTGCTTTGTATTGGGGCGTGTGTTTGTTTGTATTGTGGTTTTGATGATTTCTTAGTTCCTTATACTTTTCTATACTGAATTCATCTTGTTATCATATTTTCTTTACTGCTGTTGATTTTGTGTTGGGAATTATGAAATCTATACCTAGACCAAGAGGCTATTGCACCAAAAAGAGCAAGCAATCATGGCATGGTTTAAAATTAGGAAAGGTGTGCATTAAGGTTGTATTTTTTTCTCTCTCCATACCTTTTTAATCATTGTTGTTGTTGTTGTTATGTGCTGTTGAATTGCCTGCAACTCATAATGGCCCTATGTACAACAGCCCTAAAACCCTGCTCTAACTTGAGCCAGTCTTTTTGTCTCTGACACACCCACCCCCATTACCCTAGTCACTGAATCAATCCATTTAGTCTATATGCTCTGAAAATTCTTTGAGAAGCTGGGTTCTAGGAAGAAAAATGTGACATCAGGATTGGAAGAAGTCTCATCACTTACCTTCATTATCCAGATGATACAACCTTGCTTGCTGAAAGTGAGGAGGACTTGAAGCAGTTGCTGTAGACACTGTTAAACATTGCAGCCTTCAATAGGATTGCATCTCACCATCAAGAAAACAAAACAACTCAACATTGGACCAATAGGGAACATCATGATGAATGATGAAAATTGAGACTTCCGATGACTTCATCTAACTTAGATCCACAATCAATAAACTTTGTACCCGCAGTCAGGAGACTAGGAGGTGTGTTGTACTGAGAAAGTCTGTAGTCAGAGATCTCTCCAAATTATTGCAGAGTAATGATGTTAGTTTGAAGACTAAGGTGTGCCTGATTCAGGCCAGGTTTTTCAGATCACTTGCTATGCATCTGAGAGCTGGACAATGACTAAGGATGAAGAAAAAGAATTGATGGCTTTGAGATGCCATGCTGGAGAAGAGTGTTGAAGATCCTATGAACTGCCAAAAGAGTAAACAGATATGTCTTGGAGGAGAGGGTGCAGACAGAGTGCTCCTTGGAGGCAAAGATGATGAAACTTCATCTCACATACATGTTGCTAGAAAAGGTTACTCCTTGGAGAGGGACATCATGCATGGGAAGGTAAAGGGTTGATGAAAAGGGGAAAGATTCTCAACCAAGTGAGTTGACATAGTCACTGAGGCAATAAGCTGGAGTGTGTCAGAGATTGTGAGGATGACACTGGATCAGACAGTGTTCAGATCCATTATTCATAGGGTTGCTATGAGTTGTACTCTATTTTATGACAGCTAACAACAATGTCTTTGAATTGTGATGTTGGAAAACACGACTAAATAACCCATGGGTTACCAAAAGAACAAATACATCTGTCTCGAAAGAAGAGGCAATGATGGTGAATCTTAGTTTAATGTACTATTGTGAGTAGGGGCCAATCTTTGGAAAAACACGTCACTCTGGGAATGATAGATGGTCTTAAAAAGAGAGTAAGAGCCTCAACAAGATGAATCAACACAGTGAATGTTAACAGTGGGCTTGAGCTTATCAGAAATCATGAGGATGGTGTGTTATAGGATTAGGTTCAGATCTCTTGTTCACAGGGTCACTATGAGTAACATTTGATTCAGTAGTAGTAGTCCTTGTGATTTGTTAGTAGATGCTTTAGTATTTTTCTTTTTAGATTACCTTATAATTTTTTATTATTATTAGGAATTCTGAAGGAGTTCTCTGCTATTCATGCAAAACAGTTGAAGATGAGTTGGGTTGTTGTTGGTTGTAATTTATTATTATTCAAATGGTGAAGTAGTACACATTTTATAATGTGTGGCATTATAAAAGATATAGATGTGACTGGACAGTATTGTAACTATCTTGTCCCCAAACCTACTGCCACTGCGTTGATTCAAGCTCACGGTGACTTTCCATTTATTTCCAAGGTTGTAAATCTTTGTAGAAGGAGACTTCTCATCTTTCTTTAATGAGACATTCAGTTGGTGGGTTTGAACTGTTGACCTGTGATTAGTAGCACAGCACACAATGTACCTTTGTTATATCACCTTTGGAACAAAAGTAAAATGAAACAAAAACAAAACAAGAAACTAAGAGATTGAAACACAGCAAAAAATTTTGCCTTAACGACAACAAACAAAACAAAAAACACCCACACCCACACACAAAAAATTCTCTCTTAAAGTAAAAATAAGGAAAAGAAAATAAAAACAGGCAATGGATAATAAGAAAGCAAAAAATAAAACTCATAATTATGAAGGTGGGAAATGAATAGGGAAAAAAGTAAAAAGATTATTTAAAGACAAAAAAAATACGATGAAAAAAATGAAAAGAAAGAAAAAAGCAAAAGAAGCCAATGACAATACAAGAAATGGTAATACAAGAAAGTAAATAAAAATTGAGGAGGCACAGAACACCCAGGTGTTCCTTTTGCCACCCAATGAGTAGCAAACAGAGCATCTGATCACCAGACAAGTTCCAGCTGGCTGCGAGGAGTACCTCTGGTTCCAGAAATTCTTCCTTTCCTGGATGGAGGCTGGTTTCAGGACGTCCTAGTAGCCCAGAAATTAACTCAGGACAAATTTCCACATTTCCCTAAGAACAAAGAGTTCCTGCCAGCCCAGATAATGGCAGGCACGGGGGCACTTGAACCTGAAAGGAATTCCTTTTGGCCCAGAAGATGACTGTGGCCAAGGTGGCCCGGCTATCATGGTGTATTCTACTGACAAGAAGAGGCAGAGAACATGTGTCTCCAGTCACAGAGGTGGCATGAACTCGACACTTGATTCATCACAGGCACAGTGGAAGTCATGAGGGGAGGGGGACGTCACTGGCTGCCAGCGAGTATTGAGGATGGCCATACTTCTGGTCATTGGGATGGTATAGGGAATGAGAGTAGCCAGTCACTGGTGTGAGTGTTCATGAAGTCCTGGGTGAGCAGAACCCATTGTCAGGTTGCTGCTCTAACCAGTTCACTATTTGCAGAAGTACAGATGTCTTCTCTGTGTCAGGCTGATTGGCAATTCATTGCTCTATTTCCCCCTCTTTTCCTTTTTTATTTTCACTCAACTTCCTTCTTTCTCCCTTCGCTGTTACCTGATCTACGTCTTTATACTTTCCTTTGAATCCCAGGGTTCCAGGATTATAATTTCAATCTGCTTCATCTAGTGTCTTGTGTCTTTGTAGAGAATCTGAGCAGTTTGTCTAAAAAGTCCACCGTTTTACCAGAGTTCTCACTAGTAAACTTCTATCTCTAAGAATTTTACTATTTTAGATATTTTGTGTAAGTGGAATTACACAATATTTTTCTTTTTCTGTCTGCCATTTCATAATGCATTCATCTGTCATAACATGCATTATAACTATTTTTTCTATGTGACTGCATACGATTCTATTTTAACTATATATCCCATTTTGTTTATCTATTCATCTGTTAATAGACACATGAGTTGTTTCCATTTTGGCTATTGAGAGTAAGTCTGAAATGAACAATGATGTACACATATTTGTTTGAGTCCCTGCTTTCAATTCTCTTGGGTATGTACCTAAGAGTGAAATTTCTGAAGCATATGGTAATTATATGTTAAACTTTCTGAGGAACTGCCAAATTGTTTTCCATAGTGGCTACGCCACTTTACCACAAATAGTGCACAAGAGTTGCAATATTTTCACATCCTCAACAACACTTGTTTTTGTTTTCAGATTCCCTAATAACAGTCATCCTAGGAGTTGTGACATGATATCTCATTGAGGTTTGACTCTCTAAAGATTTCCCTGAAGATTAATTACTTTAAATGTCTTTTCCTGAGCTTGCTAGCCTTTTGTTTATCTGTGGTAAAATATCTATTCAAGTCATTTAACCGTAAGTGGTTATGTTTTTGTTGTAGAATATATATTTTGGATATTAAAACCTTATCACACTGGATCTCTTAGGATTTGATTGTGGAGTTCTTGCATGTCACTTGAAAACCATAACCCTTTCAAAAGGGAAAGGTTTCGATGATAATAAAGGAATCAAAGAGGTTTTTGGAGGAAATGAAGCCTTTCTCAATATCACAGGCTGTCAATAAATCTTTCACTAATCCTGTTCATAGCAACATTAATCACTATCACAAGAAGATGGAAACAGCCCAAATATCCTGCCACAACTGAATGGATTGAGAAATTGTGGTACATTCTCACAATGGAATACTATGCAGCACTCAGGAGCAATGATTTCAAAAGAGACAACATAATTTAGGAGAGACTGGAGAGCATTATGCTGAGTGAAGTAACCAAGGCTTTAAATTTTTATAGGAGGAGACTGCCCATCTTTCCCCCATGGAGGAGCTGCTGGACTTGAACCACTCTTTTCAGGCAGCAACTCAATACATAATGTATGACTTTACTAGGGCTCCTTATTAAGTTTTTGTTGTTGTTGGTGGTATGTACTGTCGAGTCGGATCCAAATCATAGCTTAATCTCCAGTTGATTTTCAGAGGCTGTAAATCCCACAGGAGGAGATTGCCCATCTTTCTCTCACAGAGCAGCTGGTGGATTCAAGCTACAACTCTTTTATCACTAAGCTAGCAGAATTCTCTTTCAGGTATATAGTTAACAAATATATCTTCCTATTCTAAAGGGTATGTCTCCACCTTTTTGATAAAGTTATTTGATGTACGAAAGTTTTTAATTTTGATGAAGTCGATTTTATTGATTTTATGTTTTGTTACTTTTGCTTTTAGTATCATATCCCAAAATCCATTGTCAAAACTAGGCTCTGAAGCTTTAACCCTGTGTTTTCTTTTGTTGTTGTTATGTGCCATCGAGTTTCCTGTGACTCATAGCGAGCCTATGTACAACAGTCCTAAACTCTGTTCTAACCCTTATCAATCTTATTGTCTCCAACACACTTATCCCCATTTCTCCAGAGGTAGAATTAATCCATCTCACAGAGGGTCTTTCTCTCCTGCGTCGTCCCTTCACCCTCTTAAGCATGACGTCCCTCTCCAAGGACTGATCCTGCTTTGCAACATGTCCAAAGTATGTCAGACGAAGCTTCAGAATCTTTGTATCCAAGGAGCAGCCTGTCTTCACCCTCTCGAGGATGAACTTGTTTGCTCTCCTAGCAGTCCATGGTATATTCAATACTCTTCTCCAGCACCACAACTCAAAGGCATCAACTCTCCTATTATCCCTAGTCATTGTCCAGCTCTCTGATACGTAGAAGGTAATTGCAAAGACCATGGCCTGTATCAGGTGCACCTTAGTCTCCAGACTAAAGTTGCTCTTCAGTACTTTGGAGAGGTCTCTGATAGCAGACTTTCCCAATTCAATTCTTTTTATTTCCTGGCTGCTGGTACCAAGAATGCTGATTACAGAGCCAAGCAAATGGAAGCTGTCGACAATCTCAATCTCTTCATTGTCTATCATAATGCTGCCAGTCTACCCAGTGGTGAGAATCTTTGTTTTCTTGATGTTGAGCTTCAATCCATTTTGAAGGCTGTAGTCCTTGCAGCAAGTGCTTCAAGTCCTCCTCAGTTTCATCAAGCAGGGTTGTGTCATCTGCATAACACAGATGGTTGATGAGTCTAACTCCAATTCTGATGCCACACTTCTCTTCATAGAGCCCAGCCTCCCAGATAATCTGTTCCATATATAGATTGAAAAGGTATGGCAATAGGACACATCCTTTACACACACCCTTCCCAATTTTGAACCATACAGTGTTTTTTTGCTCTGTTTTGACAGCTGCCTCCTGGTCCAAGTATAGATCTCGCATAAGCACAATCAAGTGTTCTGGGATTCCCATTCTTCTCACAGTCATCCACAGTTTGTAGTGATCCACACAGTCAAATGCTTTTGCATAGTCAATGAAACACAGATAGACATTCCTCTGGTCCTTTTTACTTTCAGCCAAGATCCATCTGACATTAGCTATAAGAGTGCCTCTTCTAAATCCAGCCTGCACTTCAGCTAATTCTCTGATGATGTGCTGTTCCAGTCAGTTTTGGATAAACTTCAGCAGAATCTTGCTTGCATGTGATATCAATGATACTGTTCATTAATTTCCACACTCTGTGGGATCCCCTTTCTTAGAAATAGTCAGTCAGCTGGCCAGATGGTTGTCCTCCAGATTTTTTTGGCACAACTTGGTGAGCACATCCAAGGCAGCATCTCTTTGTTGAAATATGTCAATCAGTATACCATCAATTCCTGGGGACTTATTTTTTGCCTATTCTTTCAGAGCAGTTTGAACTTCTTCCTTCATCAACACAGGCTCTTGTTCATACATACATTGTATTATGAATTCTTTTGTGTCCACCAATTCCTTTTGGTACAATGACTCTGTATACTCTTTCCATCTTCTATTAATGCTTCCTGGTTCATTTAATATTCTGCCCAAAGCATCCTTAAGTATTGTAGCTCAAGGTTTGAATTTGTTCTTCAGTTCTTTCAACTTAAGAAATGCTGAGCAAGTTTGGCCCTTGATTTTCTGACTCCAGCTCCTTGTGCATTTCATTGTAATACTTTATTTTGTTTCCTGTGCTGTCCTCTGGAAGCTTCTTTGTAATTTTTTAATATCTTGATTTATTCCCTTTGCTTTGGCTTCTCATCGCTCCAGCGTTTTCTTTTAGAGTTTAACATTTTAGTTTATATATTTAAATCATTTATCTATTTTTAATGTGGTGTCAAGTATAGGTCTAAACTTCAGTCTTTTGCATGTGGAAATCCAGATGTCTTTGCATTCTTTATTGGAGAGACGGTGATTTTCCCATTGAATGATCTCCACACCCTTGTTAAATCTCAGTTGGCCATAAATGTACGGGTTTTTTTTACTAGATTTCTATTTTATTGGTCTTTACATCTATCTATGTACTATTATTATAGTGGTTTTAAAAAATTGTTTTCATTCAATCATTCATATACATTTTGTTCTGTAATATTAATTGCAATTTGATCACTGCCATTTATTGCATCTTATCATATCCACACTGTATCTTGCCTCTCCCTTCATCCCACTCATTCATCCACTAATTTATGTTCCTCTTGTTATGGGACCATTGAGTAAAATATTAATTTATAGATGATTAACATTTTATTGGAGTAAGTGAAGGAAGGATATTGTGGAATTAATGAATAATCAGATATTGTGTATATTGCAATAAAAATGTGGATTAAGATGTACATGATTGATTGAGGGGGAAGTTTGGGGATGGTTTACACAATTGTAGTTTTTTTATGATTTGATTTAAAGTTAACAGAACAGATTGGTATTCCATTCAATTATCATACATATATTGATTTGTCATGTTTATTATAATCTTCATATTGTATCATTACTTTTTACTCTGTCTCTGTGATTCCTGCTAGTATTCATCTCTCCATCTTCTTCCTCCTTTCTGAGTTTTTTCTGTGGACAAATACTGCCCTTTGTGATACTGTGTGCGTGAGTGTTCAAAGTGCTGCGTATCTCCCAAGGGTTGATGTTTACTTTATAGATCTGTTCATTATTTACTTGAATGTTATGCCATGGAGATGAGTTCACTCCTAGGCTCAGAGAGTGGCTAAAGGTCATAGTCTCAGGGACCCCACCACTCTCTCTAGCCAATAAGCTTGATCTTTATTATGATTTTGAGTTTTGTTCTACATTTATCTCCTGCTCTATCCAAGAACTTCTATTGCGATCCATTTCAGAGCAGTTTGCGCGAGTAACCAAGATCCATTATTACTATAAATTAGTCGTTTCCATGAACCTTTCATTTTCTTCACTTTTATTTGCTCTAGATAGTGTTGTTACTCACAAGCTTTAAATCCCTTGTTATAAGCACACATTACAGAGTGTAGAACACTGTCCTCTGTATTCCTGAACTGTCCCATGCTGACCCTCCAGCAGGTTTTCTGAGGCAGTTAATCGCACAGGAGGAGAGTGCCCATCCTTCTCCCATGGAGCAGCTGGTGGGTTTGAACTGCTTGCCTTCGGGATTGCAGGCCACAGCTTTTTGCCACTAGGCCATCTTCTAGTTTATTAACAAGGAGCTTTGGTGGCTTAGAAGTAAGCTATTCCACTCCCAATCCCAAAGCAAGCTGCACTGTAGAAGAAAGAGAAAAATTTCATCCCATTTTATTTACAGCCTCTGAAAACTCACAAAAGGAACAACTATGAGTTGATTCCAACTCGAAGGCAATGAGATTGCATTTTTTAGCTCGTTAGCATAAAATGCCTTGAAGTTCTTTCAGCAGTATTTCATAGTTTTCAGTGTAAAACTCAGAGAGTTTTCATCTCTCAGGTTGAATTCATGCTCAGGTGTTTTATTCTTCCAGATATCATTGTAAATGGAATTGTTTTCTTAATTTTTTTGTCTGTTGATCTTAATCCCTATGACTTTGCTAAATTAATTTATTAACTCAAGTAGTTATCTTGGCTCTCATTATCAAACATTATGTAAGGTATTTTTATCAACTATGTTTTAATCTTTAAAACATTTTTAAGTGAAGTGTTTTTCTAAATTTCTAGCTTTATTTAAACTACCCATAATCTCAGTATCCTCACAGATCAATCCATACTTTCATTATAGATCTGAAACATCACCTATATCAAAACTGTGTGCCATATTAGGTGTTCTTTCTGGTCCATTGATTTATTTTTTCTTTCATATACTGCTGCAGGGAGCTATGTGAGTGTAGTCCATAGGGAGTTGCAAATGCTACCCAAATGCTACATCTCTTCTGGGTATTTGAATCCATCAGGAGCTCTCTGGGAGAGAGAAAAGCAATTTTCTTCCATGGGACTTATAGCCTCAGAAACCCAATAGAGAGGAAAAAAATATCCGTTTTCTTCCATGAGACTTACAGCCTCAGAAACCCAATGGTGGGTATGAATGGATAATTATGGGTCAGTTCTAACTTGATAACAAGAGAGATTTATGTACATTATATACTACACTCAATTAGGGACCTCTGGTGGTGTAGTGGTAATGAATTGCACTGCCAGCCAACAGGCATGTGGTTCAAATCTATGAGATACTCTGTGAGGAGAAAAAACCAAACAATCATGGGCAATCTCCTGTGTGATTAACTGCCTCTGAAAACCTTCTGAATGGGCAGCTATGAGTTGGTCCCAACAGTATACAACAGTACACAACAACAACAACAAAATTACAATGAATAAGAAACACTGAAGAAGAATCAATACCTTTGAATTTCCATATTGGCAAAAGGTATTGCATATACCATTGCTGTTGTTGTTGTTATGTACCACTGAGTCAGCACATACACAAAGCTGACCCTCCAATGGGTTTCCAATGGGGAGTAAATCTCATGGGAGGAGATCCACCATCTCTCTCCCTCAGAGCGGCTGGTGGACTAGAACTACATGCCTTTGAGTTGGCAGCACAGCTCCTTACCACGAGGCCACCAGATGCACTGACAAAGAACGAATCCATCTTGGAGGGAGTCCAACCAGGGTTCTCCTTAGACTCAAGCGTGTGTAACTTCCTCTCACATCCTTTGGGCATGTTGTTAGGAAGGCCCAATCTTGGAAAAAGACAGCATGCTGAGAAAGGTAGAGTGTCAGCAAAAGAGAGGAAGATCTTCAAAGAGATGGATTGGCCCAGTGAGTGCAACAATGTGGAGGGGACACTGACAATGGCTCAGGATAGAGCAAGATTCTAATCTATTGTTTATGGGTCGCTAGGAGTCATAGTCAACTTGATGGCACCCGACAACAACATCAGCAAAACAACACTATTTCAATTATTATGTCGTGTTTTTTGTTGTTCACACACCACTGGTATCAACAGTGTTGGTTGTGGATATGAGCAAGATTAAATCATTAACAACTTTAACCTTTTCTCCATCTGTAGATCAGTCTATTCAATCATGATATTTTTGTTATATTTTGATTCTATACTACAAGTGCTTTCATTATTTTCTTTCCTTAAAATTTATTTGATAATTATTATATTTTTTTAAAAATTTTAGACTGATTTTACAATCCATTTGATAAGCCAAATGGATGATTCAGTGGAAAATTTGGTTGTAGATATTATTTGAATTTAAATTAACATAATTATAAAATCAAGTGTTTCTATTCAGGAGCATAGTATCTATCTCCATTTACTGCTCTTTAACTTATATAGGCCCTTTCATAAAGCTTTATTTTTTACTTTATATAGGCTTTGTCCACAGTTGCCCACTATATTTATTCTTAAACATTTAAAATTCTGGAAATTTATGATTGAATTTTGGTTTATAAGGAAATGATAATTTCTTTACATATTAATCTAAGCCTAGGTATTTTACTGAATACTTAACAAAGACTGAAAGTTTTATTCTTTAGTCTTTGGATTTACAATGTATAGCCATTTCAACTGCAAATAGTTTGTTTATTCCTTATCAATAAACAAGGAATCTCATACTTTATTCTTTTAAAAACATTACATTATTTGCATTAGCTTAGACTTCCAAAGCAGAGTATCTTAACTCGACTTCTAGTAGAAATGCATTCAGTGTTTGCCATTAAGAATGATTTTTATAAATCAGGGAAATATTGATTTTTATCAAGTGCTTTTAAAGCATCATTGACACAATATGACTATTCTTCTTTAAGCTATTATTACAGTGTGTCATAGGAATAGATTTCCCATTGGTCAATGTTCCTTGAACCATTGAGGATAGACTCCATTAATGCTGCAGGACAAAACTATGTCACTATTATTTTTATTACAACTAATTAGGTGCTCCTGATCCAAACCATGATATTTTCAGATGCTATGCATTCCAAAGAAAGGTGACCCAACTGAGTGTGGAAACTACAGAACAGTGTCATTGATTTCACATGCAAGCAAGATTCTACTGAAGATCATCCAAAAACTATTAGAACAGCACATCAGCAGAGAACTGCCGGAAGTCCAGGCTGGGTTTAGAAGGGGTCGTGGTACTAGGGATATAGTTGCTGATGTTAGATGGATCTTGGCTGAAAGCAGAGAATACCAGAAGAATGTCTATCTGTGTTTCATTGATTATGCAAAGGCATTTGACTGTGTGGATCATAACAAACTGTGGCTGACTCTGAGAAGAATGGGAATCCCAGAACATTTAATTGTGCTAATACGAAACCTATACTTGGACCAAGAGGCAGTAGTCAGAACAAAGCAGGGTAACACTGCATGGTTCAAAATAGGGAAGGGTGTACGCCAGGGATGCATCCTGTCTCCATACCTTTTCAACATGTATGCAGAGCAGATTATCTGAGAGGCTGGACTCTATGAGGAGAATTGTGGCATCAGGATTGGTGGAAGGTCTATTAACATTCTGCGTTATGCAGATGACACAACCCTGCTTACTGAAACTGAGGAGGACCTCATGCACTTGCTGCGAAGGGTCAAGGACTGTAGCCTTCAGTATGGACTAAGGCTCAATGTCAAGAAGACAAAGATTCTCGCCACTGGACCAATTGGCAGCATCAGGATGGATGATGAAGAGGTTGAGAGTGTTCACAGCTTCAGTTTGCTTGGCTCCACAGTCAACACTCTTGGCACCAGCAGTCAGGAAATAAAAAAGCATATCGCGATGGGAAAGTCTGCTGTTAGGGACCTCTCTAAGGTACTCAGGAGCAACAGTGTCTCTCTGGAGACTAAGGTGCGCCTGATACAGGCCATGGTATTTGCAATCGCTTGTTATGCATCAGAGAGTTGGACAATGACTAGGGAGGACAGAAGGAGAGTGGATGCTTTTGAGCTGTGGTGCTGGAGAAGGGTACTGAATGTACCCTGGACTGCCAGGAAAACAAACAGATTCATCTTGGAGAGGATTAAACCAAGCTACTCCTTGGAGGCAAGGATTCTGGGGCTTCGTCTGACATACTTTGGACATGTTTCCAGGAGGGACGGGTCCTTGGAGAGGGACATCATGCTTGGGAGGGTTGAGGGACAACGCAGGAGGGGAAGATCCTCTATGAGATGGATTGATTCGGTGACTGGGGTAATCGGGATGGGTGTGTCAGAGGCGGTGCAGTTGGCGCAGGATAGAGCAGGGTTTAAGGCTGTTGTGCATAGGGTCGCTATGAGTCGGAAACCACTCGACGGCACATAACAACAACAATGCATTTGAAAGTTGGACAGTAAATAAGGATGGCAGAAGAAGAATCAATGTCTTTAAGGTGTGATGTTCCATGGGTTGCCAGAAGAATACATATGTCTTGGAGAAGGTGCAACCAGGAGGTTTCTTAGAAGAAATGGTAGTGAAACGTCAGCTCGTATATTTTGGACATGTTAGAAAAGGTGGAGCATCAGAGAAGGAAGGGAAGAATCTCAAAGAGACGGATTGACACAGTGACTTTAACAGTGGGTTCAGGGATGATGAGGACGGCACAAGACAGGGTAGAGTTCAAATCCATTGTTCATAGAATTGCTGTGAGTTGTAATTGACTCAAAGGCACCTTCCAGTAACAATACTGCTCTGGTTGGGAGCTCTGTGGCCTCGTAGATAAGCGATGTTTTTGCTTTGTAAGACAAAGATGGGCAGTCTCCTGCACTGTGATTTAGAGCCTGTGCAGGCAGGTCAGCTATGAGTACATTGCAACTCATTTGTTGTTTGGTTTTGGTTTTGGTTTTTTTTGTAAATATTTTTTTTTATTTTAATTGTCATTTTAACAAAAGTTTACAGAAAAATTAGATTTTCATTCATTCATTGTTGCACATTTTACCCCTTCTCCCTTCCCAAGCTGACTTTTTCCTTTTCTTTAGTTTATTTACAAAATTCTAATACAAATTTAAACAAATTCTTTCAATTCCTCTAACCCCTCCCCATCAAAGTGTACAACCCAATGAATGATTAATTACCCCCTTCCCCCTGTACATACACATCCCTCTGCTTCCAGCCTCTCCCACCCCTCCTGGATCCTTATACTCATTCTACAATAATTTTTTTTTTAAAGCGCGACTCAGTTTTTTGAATGCTCTGGTGGCTTAGTAAAGGCAGCAATCACCTCTCTGACAGTTCAAATCCACCAGCAGCTTCTTGGGGGAAGGTGAGCAATCTCCTTCTATGTGATTCACAGCTTCTTGGAAACCCGCTGGAAGGTCACGTATGAGTTCATTCTGAGTCAGCCGTGAGTTTTGAGAATGGATAATGATTGTGAACATTTCCTCATGTGTATTTTAGCTGCCTGAATGTCTCATTTTGTAAAATGTCTGTTCATCTCTTTGCTCTTTTAAAAACTGGATTTTCTGTGTTTGGGCTTTTGAATTGTTTCTATTAATTTTAGAGATTAGTCCCCTGTCTAATACATTTCTACCATTTTTTCCCCAGTATGTAGGTCCTATTTTTATACTTCAGGTCAAGTTTTTTGATGTGTACAAATAATTTTTAGAAGATCTCAGTCATCTAGATTGTCTTCTGCTCGTTGTGTGTTTTTTTAACATTATGTTTGATAGTATGTTTATGCCGTATATTATTGTTTGCAGTTAAGTCACAGTGACACATAGCTGACCCTCCATCAGGTTTTCAGAGGCAATAAATCTCTTGAAAGGAGATTGCCCATCCTTCTCCTGCGGAACAGCTGGTGCATTTGAACCATGTGCTTTTTGGGTTGTTCTGCTACTTCTTACCACTAGGCCACCAAAGCTCCCCACCATATGTGCCATATATTGGAAACCAAAATTTGCTTGCTTTTTATTTTTAAGAAAGAATCTTTGTTGGTTTAAGTTTTACATTTAAATATCTGCCCAACCTTGACTTAGTTTTAGTATATGGTGAGGGATATGGATCTTGTTTCATTTTCTTCAAATAAATATATAACCAGTCTTGCCAGCAGTATTTCTTGCCAGACTGTCTTTCTTAACCCATCCCCCATTCAATGATTTTGACCATTTATCAAACAAAAGCTGTCCATAAGTGGGTAACTTGCTTCTGGGTTCTATTTCATTGGTCTGTGTACCTGCAATTGTACAAACACTAAACTTATTATACTAGTATGGCTGACAGTAGTTGTTAGAGATCGGGGAATGAAGATCATCTACTATGTTGTTCCACTTTAGTCATTCTTTGCTTACCCAGTGTCCAGCCTCTTCCCATATTAAATTGGAAATTACCATCTTTTCAAAGAATGCTCATGGAATTTCAGTTTGGATTATATTCTATCTCTAGCTCATGTTGGATAGTATTGGCATCTCCATAATGTTAAGTTTTCTTATCTGTCAACAAGATATATGTTTCTATTTATATAGGTTGATTTTGTTTTCTAGTAGTGTCTTGTCATTTTCTTTGTATAAATCTTTGGTTAGATGTGTTTGTAAGTATCTCATCTTTTGAATGGTTACTGTAAATGAATTTTTTTTAAATTTTACTTTTTTTGAGCTCTCTCTGTAGAGGAATTTGACTGATTATTTATACATTGATCTTGTACCCTGCCACTTTGTGAAATCATTTTATTAGTAAAAATAGATTTCTGGTTGAGTCTGAGATTCCTATGTATAAAATCTTACTGCCTACAAATGGAGATAGTTGTACTTCTTTGCCAGTTGTGATGCTTTTATTTCCATTTCTTGTTTTATTGCTCTCGCTAAGATTTCCCATAGAGCATTTTTTGTGGTGATTTTTCACAAGGGGAATGTTTTCAGCCCCCCTGTAAGGAGTTGCATTGTTAACCCAAAAGGTTCGTCTTTTTAGTGGTTCAAATCTACTAGCCCCTGGAGGAGCCCATTTGATTGTCAACCTCTGATCCTGTATTTCGGTATTTTTCCTTAGTTATTTTGAAGAATTTAATTTCTATTTCTATTTAGTTGAGAATCCCTAATAAAGAACAGAATTTTGTCAAACACCATTTCTGCATCAATTGATATGATGATATGGTTTTTCTTTTTGTTTATGTGATGGCTCGCTTTTTTAGTGTTGAACCAAACTTTCCTAATTAGTATGAACCCATACTACATTATTTTTCTGATATATTGTTTAATTTTACTCACTAGAATTTTGTTGGAATTTTGCATCAATGTTTATAGAAGATACTGGCCTGTAATTTTCTTTTTTGTAATGTCTTTGCCAAACTTTATTATGAGAGTTATGCTTGCTTCAGAATGAGTTCAGGAGCATTCTTTTTTGTTTTATGTCTTACAATAGTGCTTTTCTGAACACTTGGTAGAATTCATCAGTGAAGTAATTTTCCTAGGACTTGTTTTATGATACTTTAAAAAACAACAACAAACAAGCAACCTATTTATTTCCTTCTTTTTGGTCTATCTGTTCAAATTTTCTACCTCAGATTTTGTTAATTTGGGTAAGTAGTGTGTGTTTAGAAACTCTTATAGCTCTTTAAGGTTTTCAAATCTGCTATCCTTTTTGATCTTTTGATTTTGTTGTGAAACAACCTTTTTTTGTATCTTGTTCTTGTTGCAAGGCGGAATCAGTTTTTGGAGAGGGATGTCACGCTTGGGAGGGTGGAGGGACAGCATAGGAGAGGAAGACCTCGATGAGATGGATGGATTCGCTCTCTGGGGTAATGGAGATAGGTGCGTTGGAGACAATAAGATTGGCAAGGGATAGAGCAGGGTTTAGGGCTGTTGTACATGGGGTCACTATGAGTTGCAGGCAACTTGACAGCACATCATAACAATAACAATTCATGTTATTTATATTCCATTCTTCTTTTATTTTGATAAATTTGCCAGTAACTTGTCAATTTTATGAATCCTATCAAAGAGCCAAATTTAAGTCTTGTTGATTCAATTACTTTTCTCTTTCATTTATTTTTGCTCAAATACTTATTATTCCCCTTTTTTCCCTTGCATCCCCCCCCCCATGTTGGAAAACGTTAATTAGTGTTGATTTGGTGTTTGATTTTTTAATGTTTTATTTCACTACTACAAATTGTCCTCCAAGCACTGCTTTTGCTGTGTCTCACATATTTTGGTGTGCTGTGTTTTCATTTTTATTTGATTCAAGGACTTTTAAAAATTTAATTTTTCACTTTGTTTTGTTTTGTTTTGTTTAGGAAGCTCTATTGGTATACTGAGTAAGGAGTTGCACTTGACTCCACCAGCTGCTTTGTGGGAGAAAAATGGGCAGTCTTTTCCAATGCAATCCATAGTCTCTAAAAATCACTAGAGAGTTAGCTATGAGTCAGACCTACTTAATGCAATAAATTTGAGTTGTTAAAATTCTATTACCTAGTAATTTTTAAGCAAGGCATTATTCAGTTTCCAGGTATTTTCCCCCCTTGAACTTCTTATTCTTAAGGGTCTGCTATGAATCAGTTCCAGCTTGATGACAGGGAATTGATAATTAGTATTGTGTAGTTGTCTATGCTTTTTTTTTGTTTTAATAAGGTTTAATATATGTTTTTATTCCTTTTTCAGTGGGTATACTTGTATTTACTATGGTTATATCCTCTCAATACATTAACCATTTAATCATCATTTAATATCCTCCTTTGTCTCTTTCCTTTTCCCCCTTAAGGTTTTTCGATTGCCTTTTGCCTGGTTTATATTGTTTTCATTCTTTAAATTTTAGTTTACCTTTCTCTTTGGATCTAAGATGTGTCTTTTGTCTATAGCATTTTGTTGAGTCATTTTAAAAATCCATTCTGCTAAAAAAAATCCATTCTGCTACTCATCTTCTCTTAACAAATTCATTTAATCTATTCACATTCATTGTAGTTCATTATTTGGCATAGTTTTATCTCTATACTAAAAGTCATTTTGCTTATTTTGTGTGCTTATTTTGTATGTTGGGTGTGTGTATGTGTGTGTGTAGTGTATATGGAGTGTGTGTGTGTACTAATTTCTTTGGTTCATCTACTTTCTACGCTGAGTTAATTTTCTTTATGGCTTGCCTTATTTCCTTCATTGCTGTTGTTTTAGTGTTTACTAAATCTTTATTATTGCCCTCTTTTTAACTTGGATGTTAAATTATTTGAGGTTACCTTGAAAGGTAAGGTAGTATTTTATTCCCAAGCCTAAAGCAGTTATGTTTATATTGAAATTTCCATGACTTCCTCAGGTTCTGAATGGTGTGTTATGTATGTTATGTACATCATGTGTGTTAATTTAGTACTTTTGTCTGTAGTTGTTAGTTCTCTATCCAAAGAACTTTATTTTATATTTCTTGTACAGTTGCTTTAGTTTTCACAAATTTCTTTAATTTTTGGTTATCTGGAGATGTCCTAATTTTGTTGTAATATCTGAGTTTTACTGATTTAAAAAAAACTCTTATTTGGTAATGTTTTTCTTTCATAGAATTATATATGCCATCTCATTGCTTTCTTACCTGCATAGTTTCTACTAAGAAATTGAAGCTTAGTTTAACTGCTTCTCGGCAGAAGGTAATTCCAATTTCTCTGAGTTACTTTTTATGTTCTTCTGTCTTTGGTGTTGGAAAATTGTGTGTATTCCTTTTGGGGTTTATCCTGTTTGTGGTTCACTTAGGTTCTAAAATAAGTGTTTTATTGTTTTTAATACTATTTAGGATACTTCCATAAGCAAATCTGCAATCATTTTCTTAGTTTTTCTTTTGTCTCTGTATGTTCTGAAGTTTCAATCATATGTTAGCTATTATCCTTTGTTTAACTTTGGTATTTAGATTTTTTTTGTTATTTTTATTATTTTGTGTGTGTGTACCGTCAAATCAGATCTCACTGGTACAGGAGGAGATTGTCCCTCCTTCTCCAGCAGAGCATCTGGTGGATTCGAACAGCATACTTCTAGCATTGCAGTGCAGCTTCTTGCCACTAGGCCACCAGAGCTCGCCGATTTTTATATTTTTAAAAAATTCTTTCATTTAATTTAAGTGAAACTTTGCAAAGCATATTGGATTTTAAAGTGATTATTCTTAATAGTGTTCCACATCACTCTTAAACTTTCTTAGTTTTCCTTCCTTTTTCATAATTGTTCTTCTAAATAATACTAAAGGATTTGTCTTTCATCTCACCAATACTATTTTCTATTGACTAAATTCTGCTCTTTTGTCCTTCCAATGTGTTATCTATTTCGGAAATTTTAGTCTCACCATTATGAGATTCATTATCTCTTTATTTGTTTTGTTTTCTTTGAAATTAATTTCTGTTTTCTGTGTTTTTCTCAACCCACTGAATGCACTTTAACTTTCATTCTTTTTCATTTCTTATCTGGACATTCCAATAACATTTATTCCTTTGAAAGATTTTTCAGGTTATGTATTTTGATGACTTTTGTGTCATTTTGTACTATTGTGGGGGGGTGTGTGTTGGGTAGTATTTAAACTTATCTATTGTCTCTGAGGTATTGTGATGTTGTAATCTTTATGGTGTTTTCTTTTTAAATGCCTGATTGAGTTGTGTAAGTGTGCTGCAGCTACCTAGTTTGACAAGCCTTACTCTTCACCTCCTGTCTTCTGGTGGGTATTATAGAGGATAGAGGCTATGGTACAAGATGAGGGGTGTGGCAGAGGATGGAAATAGGTGTACAATTCTTTGTTCACTGTTCATATGAAGCTACTGAGGGCAGTCTGAGCTGGTGTTTGTTGCAGTCTATTATCAATTATTAGGTGAAGCAATAGTTAGTCTTTATTCTTGCCCAATGGTTGAAACTTTAGTAGTAGTAGTAGTAGTAGTAGTAGTATGTGTGTGTGTGTGTGTGTGTGTGTGTGTCTGTGTGTCTGTGTGTGTGTACGTACGTGGACACACACGCGCTGTGTATTTTATTGCTTTCTTTCTTTTGGAAAGCAACTAGTGTCAATCTTGTTTTGGGATTCTACACTGATCACAAAGGCACTTAAGTTCAAATTGGCTGTGGTATATCACGTCCATTTGCAATTTACTGTTCTGTTTTTTTAATTACTATTGTGATTTAATTTCTGCCTTCAGTCAGTGTTTGAAATACTTCTTTGTATTTTTCTTTTAAACTCAGATTTCCACTATTACCATTTGTATCTATTATCTTTGTTTTCTGGTGTCTTAGTTGTAGCTGTCGTCTGTCTAGTGCACTATCCTGCTGGGAATCCTATCCAATCATCATGATCATGGCTATCTGATCATGATTTCCTCATCACCTGTTGCTTGTCACCTTTTCTTTAGAACTTCTACCAAGAGAATATTAGATCTTCTGGATTGAACTTCCACTTCTCTTCACTTTTCTTCTTAGATTTCCTTTTCATTCTTTTTGTGTTCTTTCATCATTGTTTTCTATGTCTGTAGTTTGGCCTGAGCAAAATGTATATTGAGTTTTTTAGTTTTCAATGGATATTTTTAAAACTAGAAACTTAAAAAATTCACCTCATTGTTTTCAAGTTAAAACTGACTCACAGTTGACAATCCATTGGGTTTATAAGACTATATGTCCAGGAATATATTGTTCATCTTCCTGCCATGGAACCACTGGTAGACTTGAACCACCAGAGAGGCTTAACTGTACAGGTTATGTCACAAGAGCTCCCTTTAAAAATATAGCCAAGCAGATTTAGAATTAATTTTTACTTTTTTTTGTCTTCTTTGATTCCTTTTTCTATCTTTTCTTTTTTCTATTTTAATGAATACAGTAGTAATATATTTGCCCACGCTACAAATAGTAATTATAATTTTAAATGAAATTCTTCTCCAAATTACTTAATTTTCTTGAGATAAGCAGTTCTGTTTGTTCTTCTATTTTCTGTCTGTGTGTGTATGTGTTTACCTTTCTTCAAATAACTGGTTTTTTAGAAAGAGTATGTTTATGTTTATGAAAAGAGGACTAGTATGAGTTGCTGGTAGATACTCACTGATTGTTAGTTTTGTAATCCTGTTACTTCATCGGTTTTTGCTGTAGAATGATAGGGATGCTTGCTGGCTCTATCTATGGGCAAAGAAAGGGTTTACAAATTGTGAGACTGCACGTGTGGATGCATAATATGGGATCAGGTTGGTTTGGAATCGGGCAAGGTTCAAAGCTGTTGTTCACAGGGTTGCTTATGAGTGGTAGCCTACTGGATGGCACATAACAACAACAACAACATGAGTCAAAATCAACTCAACAACAGTTTGGTTTGTTATAATTTATAAGATCTTACCTAAGTGGTCTAGCCTAAAGCTTTGCCTTTCAAATGGAAACCAGAAAATAATAAATGCAAAACAACTTTGAAAAACAAAACAAGAAAGAAGATAACCAAACTATGACTCACCTGCCATCTTCCCCACCATGCCTCATGCTTCACTGGTGATTGCAGAGAATTTTATCCTGAAAGTGGGATCTACACTGCATTTTTCTCCTTAGCAAAGCTGCCCTCCTCCTTCTTCCCTGCTATTGTTGTTGTTGTTGTTTTTATATGCCATCAAATTGCCTACCACTCATAGCAAACCTACGTACAACAGTTCTGAAGCCTTCCCTATTCTGAGCCAATCTCACTGACTCTGACACACCTACCTTCATTACTCCAGTTACGGTATCAATCCATCTCATCTGAAGTCTTCCTCTCCTGTGTGTCCCTCTACCCTTTCAAGTATGACGTCCTTCTCCAAAGACTGGTCCCTCTTGACCATGTACCCAAAGTATTGAGATAGAGTTTCAAAATCCTAGCCTCCAAAGAGAATATTGGTTTCATCCTCTCCCAGACAGACCTATTCGTTTTCTTGGTGGCCCATGGTATGTTTAAGACTCTTCTCCAGCACCTCAACTTGAAGGCATTGATTTTTCTTCTGTCATCCTTAGTTATTGTCCAAATCCCTGATGCATAGCAAGTAATTGCAAAGATCATGGCCTGGATCAGGTGCACCTTAGTCTCTAGACTGATATCATTGCTTCTCAGTACTCTATAGTAGGTTTTCCCAGTGCTATTCATCTTTTCTTTTCCTGACTGCTAATGTCAAGTGTTAATTGTGGGGCCAAGAAAATGATAATTATTAACAACCTCAATCTCTTCTTCATCTATCATGGTGCTGCCAATTGGCTCAGTGGTGAGAATCTTTGTCTTCTTGATTTTGAAATTCAATCCATATTGAAGACTACAGTCCTTGCCCTTCTGCAGCAAGTGCTTCAGGTCTTCCTCAGTTTTGTCAAGTAAGATTGTGTCATCTACATAACATAGGTTGTTGATGAGTCTTCCTCCAATCCTGATGCTACATTCCTCCTCATAAAGCCCAACCTTCTGAATGATCTGTTCTGCATATAGATTTCAATCTGCCCTGTGATAGCTATTTGAAATTCCTTTTCATTCATCTTTGTTTCCCTTCGGGCACCTGTACACACTTTAGGTCCTTTTCAGAACAGCCATTTCATGTCCACTAAGGTAGTCTTTGGTGGTTCACTTTGATTCGCCTCTTCTGCCATCGTGTGTTAATTGAATTCAGAATTTCTCTAGATCAGTTCGCTTTTTCCATATTGTTTCCATGTATTTAGGGCTGTGTTCTTTTTTCTTTCATCTACTTCTCTCAACCTGATTAAATTCTGTTTTTTAATCACCCAATAATATCTCAAAAATTTCTAGCATGCTGATATTATACCCTTTCTCATTTTCTAATACAATTAGGAAATTATACTATTTGAAAAAATATTCTTCTATCATTTTGTGGCATTGGAGCAATGGGAAAGTAGTAAATGGGCTCAGTTTTACACCTTGACACAAACCATTGCTGATTTAAAAATAAAATATTTATTTTGTAATTAGCTACTTTACAAAATGTTCATTTAAGGCCTACTTGCCTTATACTTGATTCTGGGCTTTTGTAAGGTTTTATAGATGATCAACCATATCATTGAGAAGTAATGATTATTTTCTTGTTTTTCTATAAAATTTATAATTCTTTGATTTTGTTTCCTAGTAATATCAGCTCTAACTTCCTAAATAGTATTTAAGAATTATGGCGATAGAAACATCTTAAGATCTTTAAATTGTTTGAAAATCTGAAGAAAATATCTCTATGGTTTTTCCACAGGGCATATTTTAGGATTATTTTGAGATATATATTCTGATTATTTTATTTTTTCAATTATCAAGAAAATTTTTTAAAAATAAAATATGAATATTCCATTTTGTTAGAGGTCTTTCTGGGATTTATCCAAATGGTTAGACATATTTTGTTTTTTGTATTATTTTAATAGATTTCTGACTATTTGTCCTCACTGTATTTCTGCAGTAAATTCTTAAAACAGGGATTTCTTTAAAGTGCTCAATACTGTTAGAAACACTGATAGTTTGAACCTCTCAGTCACTCTGTGAAAGAAAGATACCCAATACGCGTCTAACAGGACAGTCAGCTTTAGAAACTCTACAGTATATTTCATAGGGTCACTGTGAATCAGAGTAATCTGGACAACTGGGAGTTCTTGGGGAGTATGTTTTTGACATTTGCAAAAACTGCCCGAGTTTCCTCTTCTAAAGTGCAAACAGGAGTGATTTGCCCATTTTGCATTCTAGAAAAGGTGCTAGCTCCTCATTTATTCCCATTGTGGAATAATGGGTAGAGCATAAATGAAAGGAGATTAACTCAGTACCTCTCATTCCATTGAGTCTAAATGGTAGACACTTAGTAAGTAATTGTTGAAATTAATTGCATGATTTAGTCTTTCAAGTTTGTTTTAAAAATCCAGGCATCCTGAGAGAGAAACATTTTAAGCTTGTATCTGTGCTGTTATGACTAAGTATCTTTAATTGTTGATTACCTCAATTATGTTTTTTAGCATCTTCTGTATGCTGGGTTCTCTACATAGAGATTGAGTTTATCTGGGATGGGAAGAACAGTGAAGGGACAGGAAGGTTTTCTATACTAGTGGAACAATTTAAAATTTCACTGGTTTTTCTTCATAAAAGCATTGCTAAAACATCACCTCTGTGACTCCTATTTTAACTATTCATCTGCAATTAAAAACACTCATCATTATAAGTTATTATATTAAATGCCATTTATTTTGATCCAATCCAAACTATATATATAGCCAAGTACATTTATTTTTTGAATAATGGAGATGGGCTTTCTTTTCAAAATAACTTTTGTATTTTTTTGACCAGGGAAACACTTTGTACACTTGAAATATTTTGGAAAATACCTACTAATATTCAGAATACACTCAATCCTATCATGAGGGATAATATTTTGTTAATATACCCAATCTTCACTTACTTGGGTTCCAAAGACCAGACTGTTTTATAAAAATGAGCATTTTGTGGAAATGGAGCATGACTACCATTGATGATCACTAAATGGGGGATGACTACATCATTGCATAACTGCCAAATGTCATCATCTCGTAGCTGCCAGATTACATCATTACATAATGGCCCAAATACTGAGAATTGCAGCCCAGTCAAGTTGACTCAGAACCTTAACCTTCACAACCACTGTTACTCTCATTTGACTGCATTAGGAAAGTCTGCAGTCAGGGACTTCTCCAAAATCACTGAAGAACAGCAATGTCAGTTCATAGACTAAGATATGCCTGATTCAGGCCATGGTCTTTTTAATCACTTGCTGTATATCTGAGAGGTGGACAATATATAAGGATGACAGAAGAATAATCGATGCCTTTGAGCTATGGTGTTGGAGTGGAGTACTGAATCTCCAATGGACTGCCAAAAGAACAAACATATATATTAGCGAAGGTGTAGTCAGAGTGCTCCTTGGAAACAAAGATGACAAAGTTTTGTCTCGATACTGTGCGCTTGTTGTTAGTAAAGTCTATTCCTTGGAGAGGAATATCAGGCTTGGAAAGGTAGCGGGTCGGCAAAAGAGAGGAAGAACTTCAACCAGATGGATAGAGGCAAGGACTGCAGATGGGGCTTGAGTATGTCAGAGATGACCAGGACAGTACAGGACAGGATAGAGCATATGGTCACTGTGAGTCATAGTCAACTTGACGACACCTAAAACCAACTGTATTTATTATTAATAGAAATACATTGTTAATGAGCAAAACTCACATAGTATATATTTTTCTATGTTTGTAAATGCAGAATATCAGATAATGAAATAGTGAATAAGTGAGAAGAAGGTATGCTTTGTTACATTTACTTGCACAGCTTTCTAGAAATATATGTTTCTTTTTCAAAATTGGAATTGTTGTTGTTGTTTCTAGGTGCCATCAAGTTGAGTGTGACTCACAGCAACTCTGTGAAAAACAGATCTGAACTCTGCCCTGTCCTGTGCCAACCTCATCATCTCTGACATTCAAGCCCATTACTGCAGTCACTGTGTCAGTCCACCCTGGTGTCTTCCTCTCTTTCACCATCCCTCCACCTTTCCGAACATGATGTTTCTCTCCAAGGAATAACTTTTTTTAGCAACATGAAAATTGCAATTAAACTATACAAATAGTTAATTATTTAATTTGGAATTATATAATGAGAATGTGTGCATCTTCTGAAATATTTTTGAAAGCATGGTTTAGAATGGCTACATGGAACTCCAATGAAAGCATCAGTCTAATCACTCTGCTGGTCTTGGGCATTGAGGGTTTCTCAATCTTATTGTAAATACCATCTCAGTACAGCTTTGTCTGTATCTTGGACAGCTATCTAGGTTAGTTTTAATTAGTGAGTAATTTTCTTGTAAGTTTAGCTGCTTTCAGAAAACTTTTAGATGCTTTTCAGAAAACTCTTATAACTCTACACAGGAATATTCCTGATATGTCACCAGAAGCAGATATTATCTCTGAAATACTGTATATATAACTACATGTGTATATGTGTGTGTGTGTGTGTATATGTATATATGTTGTTGTTGTTGTTGTTATGTGCTGTCGAGTCGCTTGCGACTCATAGCGACCCTATGTACAACAGCCCTAAACTCCGCTCTGTCCTATGCCAATCGCACTGTCTCTGACACTCCCATCTCAATTATCCCAGTCACTGAATCAATCCACCTCATAGAGGGCCTTCCTCCCCTGCGCTGTCCTTCCACCCTCCCAAGCATGATGTCTCACTCCAAGGACTGGTCTCTCCTCACAACATGTTCAAAGTATGTTAGACGGAGCCTTAGAATCCTTGTCTCCAAGGATCCACCCGGTTTAACCCTTTCCAGGA
>NW_006399812.1:11446903-11549865 GCF_000299155.1 Elephantulus edwardii
ATACGTATATATATATATGTATACATACATATAAATATAGATATATACATATATATAGTGGTTTAGTGATAAGGAGTTGTGCTAACTACTCGAAGATACATGGTTCAAATCTACTCCATGGGAGCAAGATGGGCAATCTTCCATGTGATTTATTGTCTCTGAAAACTTGCTGGAGGTTCAGCTGTGAGCCATATAATATATATCTATATCTACCCCCCCGTCTCTATCTATTTATCTATTTATCTATCTCTATCTATCTATCTGTCTATCTATCTATCTATCATCTATCTATCTATCTATCTATATCTCATATCAGAAAAGGGTATGGCAGGGATGAATCATGTCTCCATACCTTTTCAATCTACTTGTGGAACAGATCATTTCAGATGCTGGACTTTGTAAGGAAGAATGTGGCATCAATATTGGAGGCAAACTCATCAACAGCCTATATTATGCAGATGACACAACCTTATTCATAGAAACTGAGGAGAATTTGAAGTGTTTGCTTCAGAAGGTCAAGGACTGTAGTCTTCAATATAGACTGGAGCTCAACATCAAGAAGACAGATTCTCACCACCCGGTCAATTGACAGCACCATGATAGATGGAGAAGAGATTGAGGTTGTTAAAAATTTCAGCTTGCTCAGCTCCACAATCAACACACTTGGCACAAACAGTCAGGAAATCAAAAGATGAATTGCCTTGGGAAAGTCTGCTGTCAGGGACCTCTCAAAAATACTGAAGAGCAATGATGTCAATCTGGAGACTAAGGTACGCTTGATTCAGGCCATGGTCTTTGCAATTACTTGCTATCTGTCAGAGAGCTGGACAATGACTAAAGATGACAAAAGAAGAATTGAGTTGTGGTTCTGGAGAAGAGCACTGGCTGTGGACTGCCAAGAGAACAAATGGGTTTAGCGTGGAGAGGGTGAAACCAGGCTGCTTCTTGGAGCAAGGATTTTGAAGCTTTGTCTCACATATTTTGGGTATGTAGCCAGGAGGGACCAGTTCTTGGAAAAGGACATCATGCTTGGAAGGATGAACAAAGCCAGGAGAGGATGAACCCAGATGAAAGGGACTGATGCAGTAACTGGGGTAATGGAAGTAAGCATGTCAGAGACAGTGAGACTGGCTCAGGGTAGATCAGAGTTCAGACTATTGCTACGAGTTGCAGGTGACTCGATGGCACATCTTTTAATACTTCCTGGATCATTCAACATTCTACCCATAGCATCCTTAAGTATTGCAACTCGATGCTTGAATTTGTTCTTCAGTTCCTTCAGCTTGAGAAATGCCAAGCTCGTTTGTCCCTTTTGATTTTCCGGCTCCAGTTCTTTGCCCAATTCATAAGAATGGTTTGTCTTCCCACGCTGCCTGCTCATCTGATCTTCATTCATTAGTATTCAAGTTCTCAAACCTGTTCCTGAGATGTTTTTGACATTCAGGTGGGATAGACTAAGGGTCACTTTGGTTCCTCTGGATTTGATTCAACCTTCTTTAACTTAAGTTTAAACTTACATGTGAGTAGTTGATGGTCTGTTCCACAGATTAGCAGCTGGCCTAGTTTTCACAGCTGATATTGAACATCTTCAATGATTCTTTCCACAAATGTAATCAATCTGATTCCTGTGCATACCACCAGGTAAAATCCATGTGTATAGTCACCATTTGTGTTTATTATAAAAGGTCTTTTCTATGAATAAATAATTGATTGTACAGAATTCTACCTCCAAACTCCTTTCTGTCCCCAAGTTCATATTTTCAACTACTGATCCTTCTGCCTTATTCCCAACTTTTGCATTCCAGTGATCCTTTATTATTAATGCAACTTGATTGCATGTTTGAGCAATTTCTGACAGCACAAGTTGGTAGAAATGATCTATTTCCTCCTCTCTGGCTCTGGTTATTGGTTCTCTGGACTTCCTTGTATGTATATGGATATTATCCTGTCACTCACAACACTGTATTTCAAAATGGATCCAGAAATGATCTTTATAACTATGAATGTAAGCCCATTTTCCCTCAACTTTTCATCTCTGGCATAGTAGATCATGTAATTTATCTGTTTCAAAATGTCCCATGCCAATTAATCTCATTTTGCCAATACTTAGCATGTTGATACTAGGATGTCACTAGGGAGTTCTGGTAGTCTAATGGTAAGAAACTGCACTGCAATCCCAGAGGCCCACGGTTTGAATTTATCAGCTGCTCTATGGGAGAAGGATGGGCACTTTCCTCCCATGCGATTAGCTGCCTCTGAAAACCTGCTGGAAGGTCAGCTATGGGTCATTTCCAACTCAACGGTACACAACAACAACACTACAAATGTGTCAATATTTATGTGTTCCATTTTTTTCTTAACAGTGCCCAATTTTCCTACATTCATGCTTCTTATATCCCACATTCCAATCATTAGCATCTGCTTACAATTGTTCTTCTTCCTTTGTGTTTCCAAATTTGAGGCCTTAGCTTCAGGTGCCATCTCTGCTAATCTACTCTAAGTGTGCTCTATTGGCCTTTATTATACATAGGGCTTGTGAAGGCGTGCTGGTTCGGAAATGGATGGCTAATCCTTCTTCCTACTTTGTCTTAATTTGGATGCTCAGTTTTAGAACAGTATCTGACAGACAAACATGTTATAGAAAGGAGCAGATGAAAGACATTTCCCCATTATAGAAGTAACCAATAGATGCTGTGTCTCTTCTCCCTTGACACTTGTGTCCTGACCCATCCCTTTCCCCATTCCACCAGCATCCCCTTCTACTCACGGTCTGTCTCACACCTCCCTCCCCCAGCCAACCCTTGATAAGATGTCTTAAGTCTCAATTCACTTCTGTGATGCCTATATAAAGTGTATTTACACACACACACACATTTAAGTGGTAGAATTCTTGCTTTACATGCTTCATTCCTCATATATAGCCCCACTCAAATGTTAGTGAAGATTTGCTTGTTGCTATGATGCTCTGGTGGCCTAGTGGTAAGAAGCTGTGCTATGATCCTGAAGGCACACAGTTCGAGGTCACCAGCTGTTCCACAGAAGAAGGATGGGCAATCTCCTCTTGTGTGATTAACTTCCTCTGAAAACCCTCTGCAGGGTTAGCTCTGGGTCGGTTCTGACGCGATGGTACTCAGCACCAACAATGTGATGCTGAATAGGTTTCCATGGAGCTTCCAGACTATGGTGGACTAGGGAGAAGGGCCTTCCAATCTACTTTTGAACATCTTCCAATAAAAACTGTACGGATCACCACAGTGATCTGTAACTGATCATGGGGATGCCATGGAGCCTGGCACATTTCACACCACTGGGCATAGGGCTCTCAGAATTTGGGGACTAACTTGATGACAGCTGACTCCAACAATCGTGTGTGTAGCTCTGGTATCATAGTTGACAGCGAGTGATGTGCTAGCCCAGGTGGTGCCTGGGTTAAAAGTAATGCCTCTCTGGCAACTCGAATCCACCAGCACCTCTGCTGGTGAAAGATGAGCAGTCTCCTCCTGTCTGATTTATGGCTACTGAAAACCTGCTGGAGTCAGCTCTAAATTGGATTTATCTCGACAACAGTGAGTGGAGTAGAGATATGCTAGTGGATGGGGCGCCCTGGTGGTGTAGTCTGTAGGGAGGTGCTCTGCTAACAACGCAAAGTGGTTAGTTTGTGGTTGTTTGAATTGCAGCCTACTGGAGGGTCAGCTATCAATACCTGAGCAGACAGCAGCACATTTGAGTTTTTAGTTGTATGTACGTATCCGTACAGTCCACTTTACAGATAAGAGATAGCTTTGCTGCTGTTTTCAATCAGCTTTAGATACAGATGGCTTAAAAGAGGCTAGGGCTGTGAAGGAGAAAAGCTGACTATATAAATGAGTTGGTGAGAGGAGCATGCAGGAGGCAGTGGAAGATCCCGGAGAATCAGGCGGTTGGGTTGGGCTGGGCTGGGCGGGAGAACTGCGACGTACTCAGTCTCCTGATGTGCTCACATCTGGGGAACCTGTGGCAGCAGGTTCTCACCACAGCCACACCATCCACACAGGGCTCTAAATGTGCCCTCTGCTCCGTGGTGTCCTCGCCGGGCACTGAGAAGCCATCAGTGGCCCGGAGGGCTCAATGGAGAGGAAAGCAAAGCCTAGCAGATAGGGGACAGAGCTCCCACCATGCACTTCTGCCGGGGGCTGGCCAAGGAGAGAGGCAGAGGCGGTGAGGCAGACCCAGGAATAACTGTGCCCTTGTGCTTGGAGGTGTTGAGGGCAGGTTGGGGAGCTGCCTGGTGTCTGTGGGACCTCAGCCTGCATGTGACACTCCCAAGGATGTCACGGGGAACCGCTTGTGCGTAGCTGAGAACAGAATCTGGCTTAATGCTGTTAACAAGTTAATGTTTGTGCTCATGGGGTCTGTGCACATTTAAGAATTAATTAAATCCTTTAAGGAAGTCATTTATGTTTGAGACCAAAGAAGGTACTTGGGGGCCCAAATACCCCCCAAAGAAGAATGCCCAATCACACTGTTTATTCTTCAGCCGGACCCCAGAACAGACATCAGCTTCCTGACCCCCTGCTCCACAGTGTGGCCAGATCTTTCTAAACCGTTCTCTCCCAAATGCTCCTGGGGAAGCATATTAAACTCCAGTTATTTTCTATTTCATCTAAGGTGTCTCTCTCTAACGTAGTTTCTTCAAAGTCTGCGGTGTGGGATTCAAAATCTCTTAGCATCATCAAAGTCTTAGAAAAATATATTACCAGGAAGTGGAGCTGCTACTTGTGTGTTAATTACAACAAGCCCGGCTGCCGCACAGATAATCTCCAGCGTCAGGAGCATCAACTCAGGCAATATCAGGAAAAACACAATCTTTTTGAAAAAAGCTTCCTAAATTCCCTTCTTTTACCCTTTGAGGGAAAAGTCTGGTTCATTGTGAGACGAAATCCCATCTATTTAGTTGCTCTTAGAACAATTTCGCCAAAATTCGAAATGCTCCTCTCTTGAAAGAGTAATATGAGATTCCAGCCTCAGAGTTGGTCTTGCTGTTTTCAGAGTCTTGCCACCTCCCAAGAAAGGTGAAAGTCTTCCTCTGAGGCACGCTGCTGTAACTGGACCAGGCCTGATGCAAACTGAGTTTATATGTGTGTGTGTTTTCCAATGCAATCACTGCCTCCTGCTCACTTTCGCTATGAACGTGGTGGCTTGTAACTGTAGGCTGGATCCTTCTTTCTTGTAGGCTTTATTGTTTGAGATGCTCAGCTGTTAAACCAGAGGTTGGCGGTTCAAGTTCACCAGCGTCACCTTGGAAGTCAAGCCTGGTAATTTTCTTCTGAAAAAATCAATTGTTGGAAACCCTGGGTTGGATGATGGCTTATCCCAGAGCCTTATCTACTCTGGTACTCGTGGGGCCACCAGAAGTTGTCGTTGACTCCATGGCAACTGGCTTAAGGTGTGCAGGGAGCTCTCAACACTTAGCCTGCTCTGAGAAGTCTCTAACTGGAGAGGAATATGAGGACATCAGAGAAGCGCTACAAAGGTCTCTTCTCCATCAACTCAGAGTCTCTTCTCCTCTTGGGGGGGAGTGGATCCGGCCCCACCATGACAGAGTTCCATGGTCTTTGGAGGAAATGAACATCAGGGCGGTTAGAGAAGGAAGGTCCCAGGGGATGTATTCTCAAATTGACTTCTTTTCCTGACATATAATCTCAATCAACTTAACTTCTGTTTGTCCAGACTATTTTAGGGGACCTTTGTCTATTCTGGACTCAGAATCTTCATCAATTAAATGAGAGTCTGTCCAGGTGAGAAGCTGTCACCATCAGTGGTGCCCAGAGCCAGCCTCAGAAAGTGCAGTTGTTGGTTGTTATGTTCTGTCAAGTTGGAATCAACTCATAAATAAACCTCCAGCGGATTTTCAGAGGCCGTAAATCACACGAAAGGTTGTCTCTTTTTTCCTCAGAGCAGCTCGTGTATTTGAACTCCATACCTTTCAGTTGGCTGCGTAATTCCTTACCACTAAGCCACAAAAGTTCCAAAGGAAAGTCACCCTGAAGTCACATGCGGGGAAAGGCCTTTCCTTTCAAGCAAAAAGCCTCTGCTGGCCTCATGCATCTTCACTGCTTATCCACCTTCACCTTCCTCCCCTAGAAACAGAGGGAGCCGGCCTCAGGCCAGAGCCTGCTACAGGCAGCAGTGCTCAGCCAGAATTTAATAACATTGTTCTCATTTTATTTATTTTTATAATTACCTTTAATTTACAGCAAGTGATACAAATTTTCATTTAGGGTAATGATATAGTTTCCTCTTAAATGCATTAAAGTAAAAAATAGTGAATTAATTAAAAAAATATTAGCAGGGGTACAAAAAACCCACAGCACTACCGTGACTGTGGTTTATTGCAGCCCCGCTCTGTGGAGAGACGTGCCAGCAAGGTGGTGTGTGGGTGTGTGCGGTGTGAGGCCTGCGGAGCCTACTTTTTACACTGAAATATGAGAGAATTTGGGATTTGGGGAAGCAGAGCTCAACAGGAAAAAAGGAAAAAAAAACCTCTGAAGATGGGACACGTTTGTTTTCTTGTTGTTGTCAGTGCTTGAGCTCACCCTTCTCAATGTGCAACAGAATATAAACATTTGCCAGCCTCTGTGTCATCTTCCCGAGTGCTGCTTTGTTCCCGTCAGTTCCTGTGACCACTCTGCTTCCTGGATTCCTTTCAACCTAGGGGGTAGGTTCGTCTTCCAACATGACATTACATTGTTTGTTGTGATCTGGATTCCACTGGCTGATATTTGAAAGTAGGTCCCTAAGCCCGGCCTCTACGCTGCCTTTTCTAGGAGTTTGGCTGAAGCCTGTCTACCACAGGTGGTCCTGCTAGTATTTGAAATAGCAGTGGCATCTCGTCTAGCATCACAGCAACATGCAAATGATCACTGTATGGCAAGCTGACAGAAGGGCAGTGGGCCTTCACCTTAGACACTAACCACAGTTTCATGCCTTGGGAAGCTGAATATGCAACACAGAGAGCAGCTTCTCTTCTTGGTGACTTTATTTTCCCTGGAAATGCTTAAGGATGCATGATGGGGTTAAGGCCTGAGGAAAAGCTGATCAGATGTCAAATGCTATTATGATGGATTCTGGCTTTTGTACCCTTCTTTGATTATTCCCGCCATCTCCTTATAAGAGCATCCTCACCCTCGAGGCACTCACCCTGTTCTTCCTGCTCTTGGTTCAATGTCAGGCTATGACCTTGTGCTGTCTAGAAGAAACTTACTCGTCCTCTTTCTTCCCTCCCCAGAACACTAGTGCATAGAAGGTGCCTGCTCCTTCCATCTGTACATCCATCCAGCTGTCCATCTGTCCATCCATCCATCCATCCATCCATCTACCCATCCAGCTATTTGTTCAACCATCCACCCACTGTTCATGCGTATATTTGTCTGCCCATCAAATGTATCACCTCTCTGCTCACTAGGTAGTATTTAGGAAGGGTGTCCTTTTATTTTGCAATAAAATCATTAAACACAGAAGTCTACTGAAACAGGCAGACATGGTCCCTCCCATCACAGAGTTTATGCCTAACTAGGGAGCCATCAAGTAAACAGACGAGTATTCTGTATCAGGTTGAATGAATGAATGAATGAAATGTAGGCTTATAAAGCTCCCTTCCTTCTAATTGCTGGGCATTCGACTCTGTGGCGTGCAGGGACGCTGTGGGTGAAGAAGCTTTTTCCTGGATCAGAGGTTACTCATGTTGGTCCTCGGCCAGCTGGGCTCTGACAGGCACTGCACAGTCCGGTTGATCTGTCCCCAGCTGCTGAAAATCCACCCGGCCTGTGGGAAGGGGGCACGAGGGCAGGGCTTCCTCCTGGAGGCTCCCAGCAGGAGCAAGGCTGGCAGTGACAGCAGCTGTGGTGGGGCACAGGGAGGGCAGTGGGGGAGTGGGGCAGGTGGACAGGCAGACAAGCAGTAACATGCGGATTCCAGAGGAGGTCAGGCTCGGCTCCCTGCCAGGCTAAGCACGGCCTCTGGAAAAAGAGCCGGGCATGGGGCAGAGTCTGCCCTCGGTCTCCTGTCCCTGGTCACAGTCTGTGAGGTCCTGCCTCCTATGAGGACATGGGCGCTTTGCTGATGCTGGTACAGAGGTCCTTGTTGCTGTACAGTAGGATGACTGAGGACAAGGTCTGTCGGAAAGTCATCTTCATTCACCCCCGGCTCCAGGTACCCCATTCCCACCCACAGATATCCAGGAATCCCTGTACCTTCTGATATAAGCACACACAGTGTTCCCCAGAGGGCTTTCACTTGGAGCCTCGTGTAGGTAGGCCAGCTTCTGAGGCCCCACAGACCATCTCCCCAGCCCTCTTTTCATCACCCTTTTCAGGCAGGATCAACAGAGCAGAGGGATGGTGGTCTAGGATGTGGTCAGCCAAACATGAAACCCAGGTCAGCATGCAGCTCGAGTCGGCCTTTCTCAACATTTAACGCACTGGGGCCCTGCTGTTCTCCACCAGCCAGTGGCCTCATTTATTGAGCACCTGCGACATGGTCTGCCACGTCCACAAGCTCTGAGCTTGGGCAGCAGGACTGTTGATGGAGTCAGAATACCTCAGAGGGCCTGAGAAGTCCTAGGAGGAGTGGCATATGGCTGGGGATCGGAAGGTCCTCAGGTGCAGCTGGTCAAGAACACGGTGACACGGAAGCGGCAGCACGTTCTAAGAACTCAGTGACTCAGCTCGTTACCAGCCAGTTGGCTCTGATTCATAGCGGGCCCTCCAGCAGGTTTTCAGAGGCTGTGAACAGCACAGGAGGAGATTGCCCATCTTTCTCTCACAAGAATCGAACCAGCAGAGAGGCAAGACCTTTGGGTTAGCTGTGTAACCCCCTACTGACTCCCCAAGCAGAGCTCCCGTCTCTGCTAAGGAGAAGCCTACACCATCCACACGAACTTCCTGAAGACTTGTGAAATTTCATGACCAAACTTATATGCACATTCACTTTAAATTACACATGAAAAGCCCTATGGGGCAAACCCAGTGGAGGAATTTCCTTGGTAAACAGTCCCTGGTGGGAACAGTGGTTGAAGTACTTAGCTGTTAACCCAAAAGCTGCATGTTCAAGTCTACCCAGAAGTGCTGCAGAAGAAAGGCTTGACAGTCTTTGCCTATAAAAGCAGTCATTGAAGACTCTCTGGTGCAATTACACTCTAACATGCATGGTGTGGCCAGGAGGCAGAGATGACCAGACAGCGTCTTGTTTGGTTTGGCAGGTTATTGGACAGGGTGACATATACTCTGCCACTGTCCACTGTGCGGCCTCAGTCTGTATCCATGACTACCAGACACAGGCTGTCCCCTACCACTGCTGCACTCCAGACATTTCTAGAAAACCCAAAGTCAGTGTGTGGCTTCAGATCTTTGAGATATGCCTTGGGGCTTCCTGGTGGACTGGGATTTGGATGGACTTCAGGGAGGGAAGCAAAGAAGAGCATAAGTTAACGTGGTTCCAGGCCGAGAGGAGGCTGGATGAGGAGAGAGACATGGGAGGGTCTGGGAGGGCCAGGAGCATCTTTGCGTCCAGCGAGATCTTTGTGTTTTCATGTGACAGAAAACCCAAGCCAAGCCAGTTTAGGCCGCTAGGAGATGACTGACTTTTGTAACTGACTGTTGTCTACAGATGTCTACAAACTTCGAGTGCATCTCACATCTCTCCTTTTCTGGTTCCTGGACACTGGCCTTGTCACACACAAGCTTCCTTCACCCAGAAGCTTCAGGAATTTCTGGTGGCTGAGTGCTACAGAATCTCTAGGCGTCAAGAAGCACGGGAACCATCCCAGTGGCTCACAAGACCTAGGAGGCCTCTCTCATTGGGCTGAATCAGTTCACGGGCTGGACCTTGAGCCATTCGTGGGGGTGAGGGGGTGGGATATTCTGATGGATATTCTAATTCCACAGTCTGGGTTTAGCTGCATTCTACCAAATTCTCTGGGTCAATTCAGTGGGAGATGGAAGACTTCCGACTGCAGGACCCTGGGGTTGTGGTGGGTGTTGTGGGAAGAATGGCTGTCTTCGACAGCCGAAGGAGTGTAGACCTGGAGACATGCTTAACTGTGCTTGCCATTGGTGCCTGGGGAAACTGCACATGATGGGGTGCAGGAGGTCTCAAGCCTGCTGAAAGTACAAGCATGTTTGGAGGATGCACCCTTTCCAAGGCCAGGGGTTTGGCTTTGAGGGCTGGGTGCTCCCCCAGAGCTGTAGGGGAAAGGGCTGGTTTTGTGCAGGTTGGGTGTGACTGTGGGGGCCTTCGCTGAGGTGGTCTATCTTCCTATGATCTTTGCAGCTCCTGAGGGAGCCACAAACAGGTAATGCTTGGCTTCCCCGGGCCTGGGCTGTGAAAAGCCTGAGTTACAAAATGCTCTGGCGATTAAAAACCTGCTACTGACTTTAACGGCAATAAAATATCTGCTGTTTATGAGTAATTAGCCACTTCTGGAAAAGAGCTCTCCTCCTTTAAATTTATGGGGTGCCTTGATTTATGCATTTCATGGGGGGATGTCACGTTACATCACATCAACCCTGATGTAATTTGATGCAAATCAAACACGTTGAACAAACGAGTGGAAACATTCTCCCTTGCCTCCTAAACTGTGTTTCCAGAGAGATGGTGTCTTGGACACCCCACCCTCCATCTATCTTTGCTTTTTTTCAAAGTACAGACTACTAGGGGAAATCTTTTGTACAAACTTCTTCAATTTGAGAACACTGGCCCCCTCATATCACCTAGCAGGCTCTGAGGATGAGAGAGACTTCCCTATCAGCAGGATTATAACATAATCCCAAACCCCACAGAGTTCCCAGACACACTTCTTGAGTTTAAGGCCCCCATGATGGCCAGTGCATGTAGGAGCTAAAGTTTCTATTGTCTGTTTGGAGACGGGATGATGGAGAAGGGAGATGTTGATGAAAGCGGGGCCTAACAAGCTGAAGATAGGCTATAGAATTTTTTATAGCTGTTGGGTTTCTAAAAGGGAGCATTGGTGGCACAATGATTAAAGTGCTTTGCTGATTTCCAGTCCACCAGCTGCTCTGCATATGAGAGATGTGGCAGTTTGCGCCCTTGTAAAGGTTTATGACCTGGGAAACCCCACTATTGCTGGTGTTACGTGCCTTCAAGTCAGACTTGACCTATAACTAACCCCCCCCCAGCAGGCTTGCAGAGGCTGGAGATCACATGGGAAGAGATTGACATTTTTTTCCCTCTCAGAGCAGCTGGCAGATTCAAACTGCCTGCCTTTGATTTGACAGCACAGCTCCTTACCTATAGGCCACCAGAGCTCTTACGGGACAGTTCTATTCTGTCCTGTAGGATCGCTATGACTTGGAATCAACTACATTGATAGGTTGGGTTTGGGGACTTCTGTAGAGGGATGAGGCGGGGGCATTTCAGAATCTGTTAGCTCACGGAATGTTCATCTGTCTGGTTGTACATTATTTCTTCTTGCACCCCTCTCCTCACTCATCTGTCTATTCACTCAAGCACCCAGTATTTACTTTTAAAAATGCTGTTACTGGAAACAAAGTCGCTGTTGTAAAGTAGGACTGACATTGGAGTTGGGGGGAAACTAAGAGGGGATAAATAATATGTACTTTATTGAAACAGATGAGGGAGAGAACTGTTTAGGAGGAATATATGATTAGGTATTATTGTCATGACAAGAGGCCAGAATGAAAGCTGCATGGACTGTATAACAATGAAAGAAGTTTGTTTGGTTTTTTGTTTTGTTTTGTTTTTTTAACATGCCAAAGAGAAAAGCAAACTGGGGAGGAGAGAGGTGGGCAGGGAGCAAAGTGTGCAACAATGAATGAATGGAAATCCAAAAAAAAAAAAAAGATAAAATAAAATTTAAAAAAAGGAATAAAAAACAACAACAAAACCTGCTGGTACGTTGTAGTCGACTGACTCCCAGCTAACTGGTAAGACATAGTAGAACTCCCATAGCGTTTCCACGGCTGTGAGACTGCCTCTTCTGTCTCCCGTGGGGTGGGTTTGAATCAGTAACCATCAAGTTAGCAGCCTATTGCATTAACTACCACCACACCACACACACACACACACACACACACACACACTCTCTCTCTCTCTCTCTCTCTCACACACACACACACACACACACACACACACACACACACACTCTGGTAGCCTAGTGACAAGAAGCTGCGCTACAATTCCAAAAGCATGTGGTTCGAGACCACTAGTTGCTCCTTGGGAGAAGGATGGGCAATCCCCTTCCATGTGATTAACTGCCTCTGAAAACCCACCAGAGGGTCAGCAATGGCTTGGTTCCAACTCATTGGTACACAGCAACAAACAACAACACACACACACTAATCTAGGGAGCTCTGGGTCCTAGTGGCAGGAAGCTGCACTGTAATCCTGAAGGCACGTGGTTTGAGGCCACCAGCTGCTCCATGAGAGAAGGATGGGCAATCTCCTCCCGTGTGACTAACTGACCAGAGGGTCAGCTAGGGGTCAGTTCTGACTCTACAGGACACAACAACAACTGTGTGATCCCCCTATTTCTAACCTCTAGAACATGTGAGCATTGCACTAAGAGACTAAGCACTAGATGATCCCCTGAGGTTTCTCCTGCTTCGGCACCATTCTGGTGTCATTGTGGTTAATTGCCGTCGAGTCAACTACAACTTGGTGACCCTCTGAACAGTGGATCTGAGCCCTGTCCTGTCCTGTGCCGTCCTCAGCAGCCCTGATATACTTGAACCCACTGCTGCAGTCATTATGTCAGTTCATCTCATTGAGGATCTGGCCTCCTTCACTGACACTCCACCTTTCTCAGCACGACCTCCTTCTCCAAGGACTGGGGCCTCCTTGCAACAGGCCCAAGTATGAAAGGTGAAGTCTCACTGTTATTGCTTCTACGGAGCACTCTGATGGTACCTTCTCCAAGACATATTTGTTCTTTTGGCACTCCATGGATATTCAGTACTTGTCTTCAACACCACAACTCAAAGGCATCTAAGCTGTTGGTCATTTAGACTAATATGAACATTTTATAAATGTAAGAAATAAGAGTGACCTGTCAAAAGTTACACAAGAGGTTATGTGTACCTGTCTCACTTCCTTGGTGGTTGCTAACCATACCATGTGGTGATACTGTGCTGCTAAAGTGAAAGTTTATGGTTCAAACCCACCAGTGGGAGGCTGATGAGGAGCTCTGCTTCTATAAAGATTACAGCTTTGGAAAGTCTATGGGCAGTTCTACTTACTCATAGTGTGTAACATATTGGACTGGTTCTTATCTACCAGCTATTCCATAGAGAAAGAGGGGCACGCCCTTCCCCTAATGATTTATAGCTTCAGAAACCTAGTGGAGCATCACTGTGAGTGGGAATTGATGGAAGGTGGTTGAGTATTGCCATTGTCTGTACGTCCACTCCCTCTGGGATCCTCTCTGTTATGAGGAGAGGAAGTGTGCCCAGCTCTGATTGGCAGGCGTGGAAAACATGGAGGAGAGTCCTGGGGAGTGAGCTTGGACGGGGTGCCTATAGCTGTTGGTGGAAGTCTTTGACACGAGCTCTGGATACCTGTGCCACAGCACAGCAAAGACAATGACTACCAATCCTCAGTCACTGCACTTAGATGGGGCTATCTTTAGGGTGTAGGGAAAACAAGCAGAAAGAGGCTGATGCTGTTTGGAGGCCTTACCTCCAAGTACATGCAAGCTGGTTGGCTGGCTCTGGACCCATTCCACATGCAGATTAGCTCTGAATTCGACCTGGGGTGTACTTTCTGATGGGTCCCCTCAGAAAGGCAGAAAGTCCAGTGCTTCATCTTCTGTGACCAAGGCCTTTTCTGCTCCTATTGGTCTCAGGCATAGATCTGAAAGCTCTTTCGAGATTGCACACTTCCCTTGCCTGTTTCCTCAAAGCCCATAGACAGTGGATTCCATGAACCCCACTGACTAGCTCTGGACTCAGATATTGGATGGGAAATTGTGGTTAATCCAAAGCCCCCACACCTGTAGCCACGATCCCCTCTGAATTTAGAACTATACAGAGTTTTAAAGACTCATGAAGTCTGCATGCAATCTTTAATATGTTGTTATGCACCGTTAAGCCACCCGCAACTCATAGTGACCCTATGTAAGCAGCTCTGAAGCCTGCCCTGTTCTGAGCCAGTCTCACTGAGTCTGACACACCAACCCCAATTGCACCAGAGAGTATATCAATCCATTTCATCTAGGGTCTTTCTCTCTCCTGTGCTGTCCCTCCACCCTTCCAAGCATGATGTCCTTCTCCAAGGATCAATTCCTCTTGGCCACATGCCTAAAGTATGTGAGACAGAGTTTCAAAATTCTAGCCTCAAGACACTCTTTTGAAGACATACCTATTTGTTTTCTTGGTGATCCATAATATGTTCAAGTCTCTTCTCCAGCACCACTATTCAAAGGCTTCAATTCTTCTTCTGTTTTCCTTAGTCATTGTTTAGCTCTCTGGAGCATAGCAAGTGATACACACAAAAAGAAACTTGGCCATTGTTTTGAGGAGTTGGTTTGTTGTATTTTTTTTCCTTTTAATTTTCTAGTGAAGAATAAGGGAGCTCTGGTGGTCTGTTGGTTAGAAGTTGCACTGCTAACACAAAGGCACATAGTTTGAATCTTCCAGCCACCACGAAGGATAAAGATGGGTGATGTCCTCCTGTGTGATTTATAACCATGGAAATCTACTGAAGGGTTAGCTGTGAGTCAGTCCTGACTCGATGGCACCTGATGACCATTAGCTACTGGGCATGCCCCGTATCCCTATATCTGATGGCGATGTGCACCTTTTCCTTATTAATCCCGAGAGCTTTTGGAATTGAAGAAGGGAAGGTTGTTAACTCCTGCCTGCCACCTCTGCTTTATGAGTGTCCAGCTGCAGTGAGGTTTTGGGGTGGGGGATGACAGGAATGACAGGTGTGACGCAGATGGTGATGAAGGTAGAGGGACAAGAAGAAGCAGTAGCAGCAGTAACCTTTAGAGAGTGCTCATTTGGTGCCACTTCTAGAACTTCCCAAGAACAACGCTGTTCCTGCCCCCATATCACAGACACATCACTGATGTGCTGCCACCCTGCACCACACGTGCCTTTGATTCTTTTAAAAAAAGGCGCAATTCACCTTCTGAGAGTAGCGGCCATCTTTCACTTGTAACACAGAGCACCAGACAGGGGGATCCTCTGGGAGCCCGGATAATAACAGCAGCTGCCCTGTGACTGCCCATGGTCACTTCTAATGCTATTTGTGGTAAGTGTAGCTCCTAGCTCCTTGCCCAGGATTGCAGTTTAAAGCGCACTGGGGCTTCTGCAAGGCCTCTCAGTGGGAAATCTTCACCCCACAGCTGAGGGGAAGGTAGGGGAGGTATCGACATCCTGGTATTGAGGACTGCAAAGTGGTCTGCCCGAGGACTGGACTGCTCCGAAGCACATAGTCCCAGCCCACCGATGGCATTGCTGCTCATGGACAGAGAAATGCTAATTGTTCGTTTTTAATATTTCCCCTAGTGTTTGGCATCAGTGAAGTCCCAACCCCAGCTGCTCGCTGTGATTAGTGAGGGTTTAGGATAGGAGGAGCAGGCAAGGAGGAAAGATAAAGCGGCCAAGGGTAGTGACCATGGTCCTTGACTTGAAGACAGGAAGCTGTGTCTTGGAGAGAATCTAGGACACTGTGACCACATATCTCCCTGGTCTGGGTTGCAGTTGGGACTGAGGGAGAGGAGGGCACACCTGTTACAGGTGGGGAGACTGGGAGTTCGTGAAACCAGATTGTGCAGCACAACAGAGTGCCTGCTGGGAGAAAAGGCTGGGGCTGGTGCAGGGAGGGAGTATCCCTCAGATGTGACGTCTGGGGACATTGTTCCTGTGGAGTGCATGGTCTCAGAGAGAGGGACTTGCCTGGCTTTCTGTTGTGCTTTAGTTGACCCCCTCATTCCAGATCATGGGGTGATGGGCAGTCGGGTCAAGAGAGAGAAGTCAGCAGTGATTGCGAGTGGAAGCTGCTTTTTGGTCACAGCATGCTGGGAGATGACGGAGGCATCATTTCCAGTTAGAAGATCCTCGCCAAGAGCCTCTTCTCTACAGAGGAGGGAGGAGACCAGGTTAGATATGGTTCCCAGTTCCCAGGTTCTAGCAAATGCTATTACTGGCTCCAGAGCTGTCTGTCCCTTCAGGGCAAATCTCAGTGATGTAAGGAACACCCTGTTCCTTTTCTCTACAGAGCCCAACACACTGCATATAGTCATTTACTCAATGGTGCCTAACAACAACAATAACAACAAAGATATATCAGCTTCTTACCACAAGGCCACCAGAGTGCTCTCATGTATACACACACAGATTAAAGATTATAGATTGTTGTTTACCATCAAATTGGAACCAACCCATAGTTGACCCTTAGCAGGTTTTCAGAGTCAGTTAATCACATGGGAGGAGATTGTCCATCCTTCTCCCACTGAGCAACTCGTGGCCTCAAACCTCCTGCCTTCGGGATTGTAGCACAGCTTCTTGCCATTAGGCCACCAGAGCTCCCATATTCTAGATTCTATATAGGAGAAGCCTGGTGGCTTAGTAGTAAGGAGTTAAGGCTGCCAACCTGAAGGTAGGTGGTTCAAATCCACCAGCTGCTCTGTGGAAGAAAAATGGACAATCTGCTCTCATGATTTATTGCCTATTATCCCACTAGAATGTCAGGTTATGGGTTCTGACTCAGTGGTACACACTAACATATTATACGCATATAATATCTATATATAAACATATATTACATTTGGAGACTTGGTAGCATAGTGCATAATGTATTGGGCTACTAACATAAAGGTCAGCAGTTTGAATCCCCCACTTGCTCCTTAGCTAAAGATGGGCAATCGGCTCCCATAAAGATTTATGTCCTCAGAAACTCAGTGGTGGGACATTGACAATGAGTTAGAATTGACTAGGTGATTTTGGACTTGGCCCTTTAAAAATTAAATTGCTAGATAGTTGCTTTTCCTGATGAAGTGGACATAGCTCCTTTAAATCATCAGTTGTTAGTGAGTTAGGGAGCTATTCCCTCCCTAGTTATCCAGTCTGGGAGGATCAGAAGTACCACCTTGGCTCACAAAGCATCCTCTCTGCCTTTGCCACACTGCTGCTCTCCTGCCTTGTGCTCAATCATTGCCTGGCTCCCCAGACTTGTGAGTGGGCTAGCTCTTGATTGCCCGTGTCCTCAGGAGCTACAGGTATGGAGCTGATGTGACTCCTACTCTCAGACAGCCCCTGGCACTGGAGCAGAGGAGGGCGTGAGCTTTATTGAGACCAGAGTACATGCCGAACTGGACCCTGAGAATAAACAGAGACTCTATCACTTCTGTTACCTGGGAAGATCCAAGGTTTCCCAGAGCAGACAGAGCTGGGGCATGATCAAGAGGATGGACCTGAGCTGACATGGATGGAGTGATGAGGAAGGCTACCAAGGGGTGCCAAGAGCATCCTCCTTCTTCCTTTGTAAGGAGAGGAGTGGAGACCAGTGAGTTCGTTCTAAGGGCCTAAGTCTCTGCCACACCTAGGGGATGTTCACGGCCAGGAGAACACGCACAACAGTTATTTGGGCGGTGCTTCCAGAGCTAGTTTTGTCTTTTATTTTCCTCCATCTTCTCTTTAGGTGGAAAATTACCTTGTCCAGCTGGCCATAGACAGAGGGAGTGTCAAGCTGGTCGCCTCCACGTTCCGACGGAGAAGTAGCAGCCACCCCAGTGCAGGGCGGCTGCTGCATGAGGGGCTCTGCAGGCTGATGAGATGGTCTTGTGCTTGGTACTTTGTTCTTCTAGGAAGCTGGTCAAAGTGCGCATGTGGCCCCACTGACAGTGTAAACATCCGTATTCAGTGTATGGCACACGTATGCTGAGCTTCTTGAAGCTGTGTCTTTAGCCTCAGATGCATCTTCATACTCTGTGTGGCCGTTTGAGTCTGTAGCCAGCCAGCTGCTCAGCCCCGTCTCCCTCTTCCCGAACATTCCGTGGTGTCTTACACATGCTCTTCCTCTGTTCCCGAGGCCCCTCTTCCTCTCTCCACCTCCTCAGCTGCCTCACCTCTTGCTAGTTCTTATCTCCTCAGACTTTCTTTTCTCTCTTTCTGTTGTGTGCCTGCCCCATGGCCCACAGTCTCCGTGTCCATTTAGACTCCCCTCTCTCAGCCCTTGAACCTGTATTACTGCCCTTTGAAGCCCACGTACCTCCCCCTTCCCAGGACAACTTTCCAAGGCAAGGAGCTTGCTTGTAGATCTCCATTTCTATTCCTTTTTGCCACGTAAAGGCATTTGAATACGTTATTAAGGGAGATGAGTCCCACATTACAGATGTACCAATAAAGTAGGCAGTGAGCGAGCTTTTATTAACTGCTTTTACGTGCCCTGGTTTTACCTTTCACCTCTCTTCATTTATTCTACCAGATTGCTATGCTTTCTTATTCTAGAAAGCAGTTTTAAATGCTGGAGTCTGCCCTACGGAAGGGTTACTGCTCGTGTAGAGCCTTTTATGGTCTAAGATCCACATTTTGTCTTCCAAAACCTGATTTGCTTTATTTAAAACCCTGTGAAGTGAATTGCTGTTGTGTGCCATCCAGTTGGCTATGACTCATTGCGACCATAGTGAAGTGAGTGGTCCCTTTTAGAGATAAAGGAACTGAGGCTCTGACAGGTGACTGAGTGGCCCAAAGCCACAAAGATACTATTGGAAGGGCTTGTGTTTGATGCGCAAAAGGGAGAGAGACAGAATGAAAATGGTACTTCTAATATCATTCTCCCATCAGTCTGGAGTGCTGGTAGCCTGATGGTTAAGAAATTGTACTGACAACCCAAAGGAATGAGGTTCAAATTCACCAGCTGCTCTGAGTGAGAAAGATGGTCCAGGATCACTGGGGAAATATGCCACCTGATACAGAAGATGGGAAAGAATGATGACATAGTGCATTATGTGTCTGGTTGCTAACATAATGGTCAGCAGTTCAAATCCACTAGCTGCTCTGAGTGAGAAAGATGGACACTCTCCTTTCTGTAAAGATTTACAGCCTCACTATCTTCGTTTAAGATCACTATGAATCAGAATCAACCCAATAGCAGTACATATTACAGGCATAAACTTAGAACATTTACAGACAGATAAATAAATAAAATGTTTGACCTATTAGTAAATTTTGTGTGACTCTTTGAATAACAGATTTGTCATATTTCTAGATCCACATGCCCCCCACCCCCTACCTCCCACCCTACCTAGCCCTACCCAGGTCACACTAACCCTGAGGTTCTTTTTCTGTGGACTGCAATGCATATTTCCACTCCCCGGAGCATATGTTTGGGAGACATCCTGTTCCTTGTCTCCTTTGAGCTCTCCCATGGTTCTGCCTTCCTTGCCTCCACCCACTGTGCAGAGGAAGGGCTGGCCACTGGCTTTTGGTATCCAGCATGGTGTGAACATCAAGAGGCAGCCTGCCCACTAGTATGCCTTCTCTGGGCTCTGCATGCCAGGCTGTTTGTGTGACTTGGACTATGTGAGCCTGTTTCCTTATTAATATTGAAATAATAGTCATGCTTACCAAGAAGGCTTGTAGAAGTCTAAAATGATGTAGTAATTGGTTTTTTAATTAATTTTAATGAAAGTTTACAGAGACTTAGGGTTTCCAGTCATTCATTGTTGCACTTTTCTCCCTGCCCACCCCTTCCCTTGATTCACTTTTCTCCTTAATAAGTAAAAGAAAAACTCTTTCATCGTTATGTAATCCCTCCCCCCAAGTCCAACGCACTGTGCAGCCCTCATTCTGGACTCCTGTCATGACAATAATACCTAATCACATATCCCTTTGAACAGTTCTCTCCCTCATCTGTTGCAACGCAGCACACATCATTCCTCCCCTCCCTCTCTGTCCTAGCTCAACACTAATATCAGTCCTGTTTTACAACAGTAGCCCTATGCAATATTTTCCTTTTGTGACTAAGATACTTCATTCAGCATAATGTCACCAGGGTCATCCATTTTGCATAGTATTTTATGAATTCCTTGTTTTTCAGTGCAGCATAGTATTCTGTTGTGTGAATATACCATAGCTTCTCTATCCATTAGTTTGTTGATGGGCACTTAGGTTGTTTTCAGCTCTTTGCTCTTGTGAACAAAGCTGCAATAAACATGAGTGTGGATATATCTGCTTGGGTGGCAGTTATGGTTTCTTTAGGGTATATTCCCAGTAGTGGAATTGCTGGCTCAAATGGTATTTTTGTCTGCAACTTTTTGAGAAAGCACCACACAGCCTTCCATAGTGGTTGCACCATTTTACACTCCCACCAACTGTGAATAAGGGTTCCAGTTTCTCTGCAAACGAGGTAATAATTGTAATGTACATAGCACAGTTTGGGCTCATGGTGAGTGGTTAAGGAAATACTGCAATGTTGATGGTACTTACGAGTAATAAGATGAGAAGGAAAATGAATTAGCTGCTAAAAATGGTGGTGGTTAAGATGATGATGATTTTAAAAAGCCATTTTTATTGAGAGCTTCCATACTCTGCCTAGCAAGTTCATGACCTTCACCATCGCCCACGTGAGGACTCTTTAATCCATCTCCGGTACCTACTTGTGGCTTTGCTCATCCCAGAAGTCTTTCCTATTATAAGATGAGCAGAAGAATGCTTTGTGAATGTTCAGCCTTTTCCATTTCATGCACTCATTGTCCCTCTTCAGCCCTGTGTGAAGTTTTAACCCAGACTTTAGAAGCCAACATGGCTTGAAAAGACCTTTATGCCCCAGAGAATTCTGACACCTGCCTGGGCATCCAAGGAGGTGATGTTTGTGTTCCTCTTTCTTTTCTTCATCTCGGCCCGCTCTCACTGGCCAGGATGGAAGCACAAGCTCCACCTGGGACTGGGTTTGTCCAGTGGAGTCTCACTCACCGTTGGCAGGAGAGGGGACCCCGACTGAGGCCAACATTCCAGGCACAATGGGAAATTTGAGAGTTTGGCCATACTTTTCCAATTTGACTCCTGCTTACACAGTCACCGTAGTCCACAACCAGATCTGACTATGATATTTTCATGCATAGATTCAGTGAGGATTTAACTATTTCTGGTGCTGTCTTATAGCATTGTCTACCTATCAGTCAAAACGGAACAGGTCATCCACGCTGCCCTCCTGTTTAACTATTAATCATCTGCCAAATAAACCACTCAGTATCCTGCCCACCTCAGTAATGCTTGTGATGTAATTTGTTTGGATGCCCAAATGTCACCAGTGTTGATTGTAGGAGATGAAAAAAAAATGTACTTGCTCAGCATAGCAAGCTCTAGGCCAAAATGTAAGCATGAAATCTCTGGTTTATTTTTGTAATAATGTTTACAGCTGTTTAATGACCCTGAAAAGGTTCAGTAGTCTGGTGTTCTGTATTTCAGAACAGGAGTGCGTTATGCTTATAACAACCTTAGTTAAACAGTTGGAGCTACAACAATTGGAAAAATGGTATTTAATAAAAAGCCATTGTAGTCTAGGTAAAGTAGTATTGAAATACTGCTTAGCCCCAATGCAAGAAGAGAAGGTGGAATGCAGAGGAGAGGACCAAGGGTCTTTTGAGTCCCCATGAGAAGGGATTTTCTCCACTATAAAATGGCATATTTCCAGAATATTTTGTGTGCAAACCTAATGATGTTTGGGGCCTTTCCTTGGACTCACATTTCTCACTCAGGCCAGTATCTGATGGTTGGGGGTTTCTGAGACAGCACTTTTACCTGTGTTCATGGAAAAGGGATTATTTAGTTATTCCATGCTAGACAGCAATATCAGCCTTTAAAAACTGCAGTTGAAATGGTTCTTTTGAAAGTTGTTTTATTTCCCAACTATTCTTTTCCATGGTATAAGGACAAAGCCCTTTCAGGCCCATTACAGGCAAGATCTCCATTTTTTTTTGGCTCTTTATAAGATTACATTTTTGCTCCATGCTAGCAAAATGAGACTCTGGTTTTTGTGTATAATATATTTAGATTTATAGCAGCTGGCACTTCTGGTGTCCCGATAGTTTTAAATTTCCTTTTGAGTGAAAGATACAATTAGATTCTCTATTGGAAGAGGTAAGTGAAAACTTTTGTCATTGATATCACAGGAAATAGTCTTGAAGGCAGAAATGCAAAATCAAAATAACCATTAGTAGCATCAAAGGCGTCTAAATGGCTCACTGTACCTGCGATGATGGGAACGAGGGGACAGGGCGTATTGTGATAATCGGCTCATCCAATGCTGTGTTTGAGATGCTGAGAATGCCCTCGTCATGAAATGTGAAATTGCACGGCTCGAGAAGAAAACCTCTAGCGTTCGGTAGTTGCAATCAGAAGTGAGGCACAGGCGTTTTCACACTTTGTTGGGAGATAGCTTGGCAGGTTGTCTCAAGCTCGTGTCTGGTTCCACCCCAAGCCTCACTGCCCACTGTGTGCCAACAGTACCTCACCATGACCTGGTGCTCAGGGGAGGCCCAGGACTGGGATGAACTATTCTAGCATTTCCATGTCAGAAGGAGAGTGCACCTGGCACACTGCTTCCCTTGGGCTTGAACCATCTACCTTCAATAAGGATATGGGCGGTCTTTCTACAGTCAGGTGAATGGCATTTTCCTCTGTTCATCCATCAGTGTTTCATCAGTCAGTGTTTATTGATCTTCTTGCTTTTATGCTCATCTGAGGTCATGAGCTGTGGGCTGGGCAAGCGATTTCCATTGTTCACTGGTTTGCTTTCTTGCTTTACATTGCACTAAAGGTTTTTCTACCAAGGTGAGCAGATTAGGGGAGTGGTGTAGGTTTTACAGCAGACCTTCTGCTGGTTCCTGATTGTTCGATGTCAACCCCTCAGCTCCTGGACTACAAAGTGCTGATTCCAGAGCCAAAGGGCACTGCAGGAGTCCTGCACAAACTTTGCAGCTGCGCTGACAAGGGGTTGGGCATGCCAGCTGAAGTGTTCCTTGGGCATAGTCACCAGACAAGCACAGCCCTGTGTGTGTATGTCCCTGTCTGTCCAGCTTGTCAGGACAGGGGATAGAGGTAGTTGAGACAGCTAGGTCTTGAACTGGCAGGTGGCTTCTCTGGGGACACAGATAGGCATTTGCTGTGAGGTGTATGAGGGAACAGCATGGTATCAGAGAGAAGGCACGCTCCCTGGAGCTGAGGTGAAAGGAGTAATAACCCCTTCCATCAGATGTCAGAGACCCTGCAGGAGGCCACCTCCTCTCCTGCCAGTGCTCCTGACTGCAGGTGGACCCAGGCCTTGCCCAGCAGGATAACTGCTCTCCACACTCCCTGGTGCATGTGCTTGTGTATGTCTCAGGAGTGCTGCCCCTCAGGGAATCCCCACTCCTCCTTCTGCAGTGCCATACGTGATGTGTGTATACAGACTTCGAGATGCAACAGCTGCCAGCGGTTTCTTGTTTCTCTGAACTTTGATTCAGCCTCTCAGGGACCTTCTCACAGCAAGTCTGTTAATTGTGGCCTCACTTATACTGCCCCCTAGGACTCAGATGGCCCTGAGGGCAGGGCCTTAGAAAGCTTTTTGGTCGATTTTTCCTGAATGGCCAAGTTAAGGGGTAAATGTATTCTGGACAGGGAAGTGTCAGGACTGGAGAAATTAGGGCCAACCAGGTTTTGTGAGTCTCAGGCTGGGCCCAAGGCCAGCTTGTCCTGCCTTGACTGCTTTGGCCCAGGGACATCACACCAATTACCCTATGTTCTTTCTAAGAAGCCACATTCCCTCCTCTGCAGAGTCAAGGAGCAGGGAGTGGTTAGGGCTGACCCATCACAGTGACTGGAGCTGCACTCAGAATGGAATCCTACCTAGGACAGTAAGTGACAGAGGCCTCAGGGGCTCCTCTGGTGTCCCCTGCCTCACAGAGCACTCTGCCCAGGCTTCTCCCTGGTGCCTTCTGACATCTCCATCCAGGAGGTTGTTGTTGTATGCTTTTGAGTTGAAATCGATCCATAGCTGACCAAGTAGGTTGTGAGGGTCAGACAATCACATGGGAGTTGATTGCCCACCTTTTTCCCCTCCCAAAGTAGCGGTATATTCAAACCACGTAGCTTTGTGTTGACAGTGAAATTCCTTAACCCTAAGCCACCAGCCCAAACCAGGAAACAGAGGACCATAATCCCAAGGTCTCTCTTGCCAGCTGGCAGGCTCCATGGAAACCCTAAGGTTCAGAGACTCTGTTACGGACAGTTGCGATCTGAAGGGGATTCTTATACTCTCTATCTATCCTAATCTATCATCTGAGCTATAAGCAATGATCCATGTTCATTATTATCTCTGTGGACACTTAGGGTGAGGGACATGGTGATTGAAATAGCTTTAATTTGGTGGCTTCTGGACTTCAGGTCTTAGGTAGCCAGAGACTCTCTCAACTCTGATGAGTTTCTAATTGTAGATGCTTCTGGATTTGCCTGTAAGCTAAGGTTAGGTCATATGAGGTTGGGGTGAGGGGAGTTCTCCCAATTGGCTAGATCTGGGCCATGTTTGTAGGACGTAGTCTAGATTTATTCATCCACTCTTTCAGTACCTACTGAACCTAAAATAAGCCAGGTTCCAGGGCTTCATCCATCCACTACCAAGGTGTCCATGCTGCTACCCTTGGGCAGAAAGGCCAACACAAATCTTTGCCACAGTGGTGCGTGCTGTGCGGGAGACAATGAGGTGAGGAGACAGAAAGGGAATAATAGATGTGGACTTAAGATGGGGTGGACAGAAAGGCAGAGAAGATAATCTATGATCTGAGACTTGAATGAAATGAAGAAGCCAACTCTGAGGAAGTGAGAGTGCCACATTCTAGAACATTCCATCTCCCCTCACTTGGGGCCTCAACATTAGCATCTGAAAAAAAAGTTGTTTCAAGGGGTATAGAATTCTTTTCATCTTGTTCATAAATACATAGATATATATATGAACAAGATGAAAAGAATTTTATATATCTATATCTGTGGTGATGAAGGAGGAAGTTCAAATTTCTCTGAAGGAATTGGCAAAATACAAGGCTCCAGGAGTTGACAGCATACCAACTGACATATTTCAACAAACAGACACTGGCCTGGATGTGCTCACTAAGTTGTGCCAAGAAATCTGGAGGACAGCCAGCTGGCCTACTGACTGGAATAGTTCGATATTTGTTCCCATTCCAAAGAAAGGTGACCCAACGGAGTGCGGAAATTATCGAACAATATCATTGATATCACATGCAAGCAAGATTCTGCTGCAAATTATCCAAAAACATTTGGAACAATATGTCAACTGAGAACTGCCAGATGTGCAGGCTGGATTTAGAAGAGGTCGTCGTACTAGGGATATTATACCTAATGTTAGATAGATCTTGGCAGAAAGCAAAGAGTACCAAAAGAATGTCTATCTGTGCTTCATTGACTATGCAAAGGCTTTTCACGGTGTGGATCACAACAAGCTGTGGCTGACTCTGAGAAGAATGGGAATCCCAGAACATTTGATTGTGCTAATGCGAAACCTATACTTGGACCAAGAGGCAGTCATCAGAACAGAGCAAAGAGACACTACATGGTTCAAAATCAAGAAGGGTGTCCGTCAGGGGTATATTCTGTCTCCATACCTTTCCAATCTGTATGCAGAACAGATCATCCGAGACACTGGGCTGTACGAGGAGGAATGTGGCATCAGGATTGGTGGAAGAGTCATCAACAACCTGCATTATGCAGATGACACAACCCTGCTTGCTGAAACTGAGGAGGACCTGAAGTGCTTGCTGCAGAAGGTCAAGGACTGCAGCCTCCTGTATGGATTGAAGCTCAGCATCAAGAAAACAAAGATTCTCACCACTGGGCCAATTGGCAGCATCAGCATGGATGGTGAAGAAATTGAGATAGTTAACAATTTTCATTTATTTGGCTCCACAATCAACACTCTTGGTAGCAGCAGCCAGGAAATCAAGAAGCAAATTGCATTGGGAAAGTCAGCTGTGAGGGACCTCTCAAGAGTACTGAAGAGCAAGGATGTCAGGCTGGAGACTAAGGTGCACCTGATCCGGACTATAGTCTTCGCAATTATGGGCTATGCATCAGAGAGTTGGACAGTGAATAGGGAGGATAGAAAGAGAATTGATGCCTTTGAGTTGTGGTGCTGGAGAAGAGTATTGAATATACCATGGACTGCTAGGAGAACAAACAGGTTTGTCCTGGAGAAGGTGAAGCCGGAATGCTACTTGGAGTCAAGGATTCTGAAGCTTCGTCTGACATACTTTGGGCATGTTGCAAGGAGGGACTGGTCCTTGGAGAGGGACATCATGTTTGGCAAAGTGGAGGGGAGGCGAAGGAGAGGAAGACCTTCGATGAGACGGATCGATTCTGTGACTGGAGCGCTGGGAATAAGTGCATTTGAGATGGCTAGGTTGGCATAGGATAGAATGGCTTTTAGAGTTCTTATACATAGGGTCACTATGAGTTGCAAGCGACTCAATGGCACATAACAACAGCATATCTCTATATCTCTATTTCTATCTCTTTATCTTTATCTCTATCTCTGTATAATTTGAATAGGATAAAAAGAATTCCGTACCCAACCCAAACTGGGCTTGAAAACTGCCCATGTTCATTATCTGACAAGTTGAGCATTACTTGTTCAGCATGAACAAGGAGGCGGGGTGCTTGAAGGATGGTGTTCAACTCGATACCCCTTCGTCTGACCTGATTTGTAGTCCTGCTGCATTGCACATTCTGCCTCCTCTCCCTCCTGCTGAATGCGCGTCAGCTCATCAGCAGCAACCTGAAAATAGCCCGTCTTCCTGGATTCATGTCTTCCGAGCTGGCCAACTGGGCAGCCGTTTGGATGTGGGCCAGCCACGTTGGCTCTGGACTTTTCAAAGTTCCACCGAGCTGTTGGGTGGAATTCTGAGCACTCCCGTGTGGCTTCAGGGCCAGGCCCAGTGTTTGCTCAAGAGAGAATCCTGCACAGTTGAATGGGGCTGGGGAAGCAGAGACAGGCAGGGCCTTGGGACTCATTTCTCCCTCTCTACTGGGCAGTCCTGTCCACAGAGCCTGTGGATGCAAGAAAGCTGTGAGGTAATACTCAGTTTTCTCCATGGTGTACCTTTAGTGTTAAAGGCAGGTCCTGTTACACAATGAGGACTCAGCAAGTGTGCTGGATGAGGACAGGAATCACCAGGAGAAAGTACTACTTTGTGTCCAGTGCCTAAAATGAGGCCTTGCTGAAAGAAAAAAAGGATGAAAAAGTGGAACCTTCTTTTATGTCAAGAGAGCATGTGTGTGTATGCATGTGTGTATGTGTGTGAACATGGAGACGGCGTCATTCCTGGATGGTTACCCCTGCACCACCATCACTGATCCCCTCCCTCCTGGAAACAAACATCTATGCTTCCTTTCTTCTCCTTCCCTGTCCTCCTGCCAGGCAAGTCAGGACTCCCACTGGAGACCATCCATACCAGGCATAGTCGGCCTGGCGGGAGGCCCTGCACACCACAGGCCCAGCGCCTGCTGGGGCTGCGTGTGCTTCCTCCACCTTTGAGCTCTGTCCCCACAGGCCCCCAGAGGGAGCCGTTTGGCTCAGGAATCAATCCTGGCAATGGTTGAGCCCTGCTCTTGGACCACTTGGCTGGCCAACACAGCCCAACATTGGACTGGAAAGAGGATAGCGGTGCAAAGCCAGTTCCAATGGCAGCAGACACATCTGCTCCCTTTCAGGTGGAAGGCAGCTCTGGATAGAGCTAGAAGGCCAGGAAACATGGGTTCATTGTCTCTGTAAGTAGAGCACCTCCAGGTTCTGATGTGTTAGGCCCCCCTCCCCCCCCTCCCATCCCTGAGCTGTCTTCATTTAGCTTCTCTGCTTGGCTGGAGAAGGGGGCAGAGAGGACTATTAAAGACAATTATGCAGACCAGCTTTGAGCGTTCGCGTTTAACAAACAGCTTTGAGTTCTAATTTTCTGCAAAACACATACTGCAGGTACAATTTGTACTCATTACTGTATAGTGGGAAAGTTATTAAAAACACTCAAACTTGGTGAGACTTCCTATGGCATCAGCCCTGGATTTTAATTGGTTTTTATCTAGTTCTAGAAAGGATCTCTTTAAACCCAATCAAAGTCTGTGCCGCAGTTATCTTGCCGATTGAAGGACAGGGAGAAGGGTTCATGGTAGGTGTTAAGTTTTTACCTCCACTGAAGTTTGCAGCATCTCAACAATCAATTAAGATTCCGACATGAGATAATTTATACTTCCTTTGACGGGCACAGTTACCAAATGACAAAATAACAGTGTTTCGTAACAGAAGGGTTAAATCTTAATCTCAGAGGTTTGCAAAGCCGCTACTTGCAGTCTCCTTAAAATTTAATATACCTCGTTAATGCTTCCTTGCAAACACTGAAGGATTTTTATGATTATAATCATGTGTTACAGCACCTAGTACTGTTTCTAGGCAGCATACTAATCAGCTTAATGAGATATTACTGCACTTTTTGTTGACTAAAGCAAAATCCCTTTTATTGTTCTAAAGCCTGTCCTGTCCTTTATTTTTTCCCAAAACATTATCTTGTTTTATTATGTACCAGTAAATATCATGCCATTGGATTTTTTTTTCCTTTTGGCCAAATCATAAAATGATCTCTTTCATCTCAGACTGGTAAATGTGTTGAATATCGTAAATGGAAACAAAAGTTCCAAGTGAAGAGTTTCTTTGGTCTTGCATTGAAAGCCAAAGGCAAACTTTCCAGTCGAACCAACAGGTCCAGGTGTTATGAGGGTGGGTGGGAGGGTGGGTGGAGGAGTTAGCCAGGCAGACCCTTGGTTTGTTATTAGGTGTTGAAAGTGGTAAAACATTAATAATTTAAATGCGAATGAATAATTGCAGTCTGTAAATAGAAAATACAAGGAAGACTATCTATCCCCAAAACAAATTGGAGGAGCAATGCCATATTGCATAATTGGCATTTAATAATTCATTTTTTTATTATTGTTTTTTACTCTAATTCCTTAGCATTGTAATGTGTATGTAGGTTAAGGCATGCCATGCCGATTCCCAGCCCGTTGATGCCCTGGATGCCTGGCACATGTCTGAACTCTCTCTCTCCTTTCAGGGATGGAAGAAGCGAGTCTGTGCCTTGGAGTGTCCTCGGCGGCGTCCGAAGCTGAGCCCCACTTGAGCGGCCCGGTCCTCAATGGCCAGTATGCCATGAGCCAGAAGTTGCACCAGATCACCTCACAGCTCAGCCATGCCTTCCCTGAGCTGCACCCGCGGCCCAACCCCGAGGACAAGACTCCTGCGCCCCTGGATGAGAAGGCCCACGTGCCCTTGAGTGGACAGCCCATGGGCAGTCAGATGGCCCTGTTGGCCAACCAGCTCGGCCGGGAGGTGGACACCAGCCTCAATGGGCGGGTGGACCTGCAGCAGTTCCTCAACGGGCAGAACCTGGGCATCATGTCCCAGATGAGCGACATCGAGGATGATGCGCGCAAGAACCGGAAGTACCCCTGCCCTCTGTGCGGCAAGCGCTTCCGCTTCAACAGCATCCTCTCCCTGCACATGCGCACTCACACCGGCGAGAAACCCTTCAAGTGCCCCTACTGCGACCACCGGGCGGCGCAGAAGGGCAACCTCAAGATTCACCTGCGGACCCACAAGCTGGGCAACCTGGGCAAGGGGCGCGGGCGGGTGCGCGAGGAGAACCGGCTGCTGCACGAGCTGGAGGAGCGGGCCATCCTGCGGGACAAGCAGCTCAAGAGCAGCCTCCTGCAGCCGCGGCCAGACCTGAAGCCTGCGCCGCACGCCCAGCCCGCCCCGCTGGCCGCCTGCAACCTGGCGCTGCCCGCCAACCACAGCTTGCCCGACATGGCCAACCCCGTGCCCTCACCCAAGCCGGCCAGCGTGCAGGAGGACGTGGTGGCCCCCGCCGCCGGCTTCCGCTGCACCTTCTGCAAGGGCAAGTTCAAGAAGCGCGAGGAGCTCGACCGCCACATTCGCATCCTGCACAAGCCCTACAAGTGCACGTTGTGCGACTTCGCCGCGTCGCAGGAGGAGGAGCTCATCAGCCACGTGGAGAAGGCCCACATCACGGCTGAGTCGGCCCAGGGCCAGGGCCCCAATGGTGCGGGGGAGCAGTCGGCCAATGAGTTCCGCTGCGAGGTGTGTGGCCAGGTGTTCAGCCAGGCCTGGTTCCTGAAGGGCCACATGCGCAAGCACAAAGACTCCTTTGAGCACTGCTGCCAGATCTGCGGCCGGCGTTTCAAAGAGCCTTGGTTCCTGAAGAACCACATGAAGGTGCATCTCAACAAGCTGTCGGTGAAGAATAAGTCCCCCAGCGACCCCGAGGTGCCTGTGCCCATGGGCAGCATGGCCCAGGAGGCCCACGCCAACCTGTACTCACGGTACCTCTCCTGCCTGCAGAGTGGCTTCGTGGCCCCGGACAAGGCCGGCCTGAGCGAGCCCAGCCAGCTGTACAGCAAGGGCGATCTGCCCATGAAAGACAAGGAGGTGCTGGGGAAGCTGCTGTCTCCCATCTCCAGCATGGCCCACGGCGTCCCCGAGGGCGACAAGCATTCCCTTCTGGGGTGCCTCAACCTGGTGCCCCCGCTCAAATCCAGCTGCATCGAACGGCTGCAGGCGGCGGCCAAAGCGGCCGAGATGGACCCTGTAAACAGCTACCAGGCTTGGCAACTCATGGCCAGGGGCATGGCCATGGAACACGGCTTCTTGTCTAAAGAGCATCCGCTCCAACGCAACCACGAAGACACTTTGGCAAACGCCGGAGTGCTGTTTGATAAGGAGAAGCGGGAGTACGTGTTAGTGGGAGCAGATGGCTCCAAACAGAAAATGCCTGCTGACTCGGTTCACAGCACTAAAGTGGCCAATCAGAGAGACCTGCCAAGCAAGCTCGACCCTCTAGAAAGCAGTCGGGATTTTTTGTCACATGGCCTGAACCAGGCGCTCGAGTACAGCCTGCAGGGCCATGGGAGCATGAAGGAGAAGCCCACCGAGTGCCCGGACTGCGGCCGGGTCTTCCGTACCTATCACCAGGTGGTCGTGCACTCCCGGGTCCACAAGCGGGACCGGAAGGGGGACGAGGACGGGCTGCACATGTGCCTGGATGAGCGGCGGGGCTCCGGCAGTGACCAGGAGTCCCAGTCCGTGAGCCGCTCCACCACGCCGGGCTCCTCCAACGTCACCGAGGAGAGCGGCCTCGGAGGGGGCCTCTCGCAGACGGGGAGCGCCCAGGAGGACAGCCCGCACCCCTCCTCGCCTTCCTCCCCAGGTAGGTTGGAGAGGAAGAGGGGGGGGCCGTGGGGAGGAGCCTGTATCCGGAGGGCCTTGTCTGGGGAAGGGCCTTGTCTTACTTCACTGATCTTCAGAACCAGAGCGAGGTTGGATGGAGTGTGGGATGAATGGGTGAACCCTCAGCACTCTCTGTCTCCCCTCAGGCTGCCCTCAATCTAGGGAAGCAGTTCATCAAACACTGGGTCTTGCCTTGAAGGATGGCTATTGGGAGAGGTTGATCGTCCACTCGTGATGGAGGTGCTTGGAGGGGGGGCTTTTGCCAATGGGACAGTGTCTGCCCCAACTTTGCAGTTGTATGATCCCATTTCACGTCCTGACTTGGCTTGTTTCAGGAGCCATGGGCGCCTTTGGACTCCTCCATGGTGTGAATGTGCGACTGAGGGGACCCTCACTTCCATTTCCCCATAAGTGCATTTTCCCGTCATTTTCTTGCCCAGACATCCCAGGCTTCTTCCCTACAGCAAATCCACCTGTATTCCTCCGGCACAGTCACAGTGTGGCCCACCTGTTGGGCCCATCTCAGCTGAAGAGCTATGGCCCAATCCTCTGGTGGTATAGAAAAGCCCAGAGGTTCAGTCTGAAGCTCGGATGAGTGGCTGTGTGGCTTGTTTACCCAGGGAATACAGCTTTAGGGTCTAAACTAGCAAAGCAGAGAGTCTGTCGTCTAAATGCCACAAAATGCTGAAGCTGGTCCAGTATGAAAAACACTAGCCTAAGAGGGCTAAACGAAAGCATTACCTGACAGCAGGTGAGACGTTCCCCCTTCAGCCCCATTTCCAAGCCCCCTTACTAATGGATAGCAAATTGAAAGTTATATCTCCAGTCTTTTGTAAAGAAAGCACCTCGCTAATACTGTAATCATTCTGCAGCCTAACAACAGAGGAAATCATGCCATAACAAAAACCCCTGTTACTAATGGCAACATTGATTTCTGCAATCAGCCATTAAGTCTAGAAAATGAAAGACAGTTTGAGGCACCTCAAGGCAGTGCATTGCCCATGGTTAAAGAGGCGGCAGCAGACTGTTGGGTGTCATTTTTGGGGTGTGTGTGTTTGTGTGCTGGGTTTTGGTGGTTGTTTGTTGTGTTTTTTTTTTTTGTTTGTTTTATTTTGATTTTTATTTTTTTAAGTTTTTTTCCCCCTCTCTCTTCCCTTCAGTTTCAAGGAATATTTTAGCTTTGCAGGCAGTTCACCGCAGCAGTTAAGGGTACGCCAGTTTAGTTTTGTTGTTATTGTCATGCTTCAGTCTATCCCTTCTTCTAGGACACAAAAAAATTAATCTAAAAATAAAGTGTGAGTCTGCTGGCTTATTACGAACCAGTAAAGAATTGTTAAGACACATAAATCTGAACTGCACATTCCAGAGATTCCGATAGCACTTAGTGCTGCTGCTTAAATACCCATGAAACGCAGCGTCTCCTCCTGGAGTCCCGGACTAGTTTGCAGTTTATTGCTTGTGAGACACTTGGATAGAGTCTAGCCAGGGACAGGAATGCCATGAAAGGGCGAGGGCACACTCCCTGGAGTGACTATTGCAGGGAACATACTAAACACACAGGGAAGGGTCTGCCAGATTGACTCCTCCCTTGTAGCAGGAACTCCCTACAAACTTAGCTCAGTGCTGCGGAAGCAGCAAAGTGCTAGGGGGACTCCGTCCCAGAAGGGAGTCTTCACTGCTGTGGAGCGGGGCCTCACTGTTTCTGGTTTGGGGGACCTTTCAAGGATAGAGAGCAGCCTGGCTCCCCTAAGTTTCTGGAGTGACGTGGAGTTAACATTGACAGATGTCCATCCCTCTCCCAGACCTGCTGAAATAAAAAGGTCTCCACAGAACATTCCGGCACCAAATGTTCAGATTCATTAATGACGTGTTTACCGTGTTTTTCTCACCTTCTGGCCAAGTGATAGCCTCGTGCTATTCCTATCTCTGTCGCTTCCGTATCTCTAAACATTCAGTGGTGGAAGTGGGGGTGGGGGAAGCCCCTCCATGTTACTTCAAAGAACCAGCCATGCTTGGGACCAGGAAGAGAACTCTGCACATTGCTGCCATATTCTCACTTTCTCTTCCTTGGTGAAGTTATTTTGCAATCTTGAATACAAATTCCTTCCCTTCTGTTTGACACCTTTTTTTTTTTGGTCTTTATATTAAAATCAGACCATTTCCTAATTTCAAGACTAAGTAGGAAAAGTGATGGCGCAGTATCCACGCAACCCGAACCATTGCCCCATCTGGAACGTAACATTTTCCCGGGACTAGTGCATCCTGCCAAATTGAGCTAGTCTTTCCCCTTATTTCTGACAACTCTGACTTGTATAAAGTGTGGTGAAAATAAGCATTCAGATGAAATCTTGGCACAATAGGTACTTTATTATTACCTGTTAGAACCATGCAAGGTAAAGGGGGAAATATCGTAAAGCCCTCAAGTAATGAAAGAAGTACTTATTAAAGCTTCTATTAAGAAATAACTGCAAACCATCGTTTTACAAATTTCTCAGACGGCATAACAATGTCACAAAACTTAATTTGCATCACTTGATTCTTTTTTTTGTTGAAAACTGGGTCAGTAGGGCCTGAGAAACTATTTTTTCAGATCTTAACCAATGGATTCTTCTTTATAAATTGCTGCTCTTAACATGATAGTAGTTCTGAATTCATCATAAAAAACCTTTTTACAGAGAGCCTCTTAGAACAGATCTCCAGAAGAAGGCTTACAATGAGTGGCAGACACGTCCTTTGTTATCTGATGTAATTCTTTGCAAAGGAGGATTGGGAACGGAGTGGCTGTTTAAAAATGTCTTGCTCAGACAGAGACGAAGAAGGGGTCAAGTTTGCAATCAAACAGTTATTGCCGAGATGGGCGACTGTCACTGGCTAGGCTAATGTGGGATGCAGCTGTTTGTTATGTGAGCAAAAGAATGTTTGAATCAGTGAACATGTGAAAACGACTCCAGTGAACCAGAAAATGTGTTTGTTCTTTGGCTCTCCAAACTGCTGAGAACCAAGCTTAAGAGCAACTGTGAAAACTAGGACCTTGGACAAATTGATAGGTCATATTTTCTAACAGAAAACGGACAAAACGAGTCCCACAGATTGTTCCCCTTGCCTTTTCCCTTTGTTTTATTTTGGTTGTTGTTGTTGATTTGACTGACAAATAATTTCACACCATCAGAGATGTCACTTCTGCCTCTGTGTAAGATGCAAAGGGAAGCAGCAACTTACACATTGTACTCTCTTATGACATTTAGAAAGAAGGCTGGGAGTTCCTTTTCCTTCAGTTGCTTCCTTATTTCTGGCTTGCGTACAAACACCCTGCTGGAATTAATCTCTACATCTTCCCCTCAAATCTCCTCCAAAGACCCTGGTTGGGACCTCGCTTTTCCTCAGAGTCAGAAAACCTTCAAAGTTTCCCATCTTCAGATTTTGCATTTGGAGATCATGCTCAGAATAATTAAAACTTAATGTACTAAGAAACGATACTGTTCATTATATCCAACAGGGCAGCTACCTTCTGCAGTCCCCATAATTTTGGAGAGGGGATAATTGAAGTCTTGATGATGGGAAAGGGGTAATTGAATGCGTTGACCCTCTGTTCATTAAATAAAGTTGGCTAAGTTACATGATCAATGGAAAGCAGGGGAGGGATGCAAAGAAGAAAATATTGTTAACCCCTACTGCTTCTGCTGTAATATTTTGAGATGGACAAGGGTTATTTGATCAGCTGAGCTTGGGGGCCTTGTGAGGTCTTCTTTTGTTGCTTGAGCCGCATTCCTGAATTGCTGGGTCTCCATCCAGCCCAGGGCCATTGACCACAGCATCAAAGGCCTTTATCCACGGGCTCACGCGCATTTCCATTGGGTGCATAGTGATATGATAGATTTTCTTTCTTTTCCCATTGCTTTTTCTCACGTGTCTCTCCTTTCCCAGCCCCCCATTCAGGCTAACTACTGCCTGCGCCACACAAACAAACTCAGACCCCCAAAAGAAGAGAGGGGGGGGAAGTGAAAGAAAAAAAAATTAAGTCTGAGGATTAAGATCTTCTTCTTCTTTTATTTATTTTATTTTTTTTTTGCTTGTGCATTCCAATTGTTCTTAAAATATTTGGCAATGTCAATTAGTAACTGAGCAGAGTTAGCTGATGAACACAATTTTCCAGTAGACTGAGCACCCTATTGTTGCAGAGCGAACAGCAGATTTCTGAGGTCATTATCATTCGCTGGTTGCTTGGCCCAGCTGCTTCCTGCTGCAAAAGCCAAACTTTATACTGGAGCTCTGGGATGGCGAGCAGCAACAGGGGGCTGGGCGGGGGAGAGCGAGCTGGCTGCAGAGCGAAGGCAGTCATTATCAGCAGAGGAAACAGAAAGCGAAAGTGCCAGGGCACTGCCAGCAGAACTGCCCCACCAGGCTCCCACCTCCTGCCCCTGCCCGGTTACCTTCCACCCACAGAAGGGCGTCCATGCGGGACCCCTGGACAAACCCAGTGCCCTGTGGGCACGGTGCCCTTTGCTGAACAGAACTTTGGGAAGACAGTTATCCCATTTATAAATTTACTTTTGGATTCCATGCTAAAAGCATGTGGTTGATTCCTTCATAGATAGACACCTTCACTCTTATTACCCTCATCATTCAAGAAGTGGTTTGTTGTTTTGTTTTGTGGTTTTTTTTTTAATTTGAAATTGCTCAACTTGAACGTGACCATCAGGGAGCATTATTTACTATCACAGAGTGGGTTTGGTGGCAGATAATAGTCTGAAATCCCTTCAAAAGTCAAATGTAATGTGCAAGCCTCCCCCCATGCTCACCCCCTCTTGTCTCCACCACCACCCCACCCCTAATTTGGGAGCTGGTTTAGGGAGATGAAAAGCTGCACTTTTTAAAAGCTCAGCTGTTGAAACCGAGTGCCATATGCAGCCCTTCAGTCCCGACGTGGAAGTGTGTGCAGGCGGCTGCTGTGTTTGTGGAGATTTAGGGAGGCTCGGCTTGTTGTGTGTCAAAGCTGTGCCCAGGCAGACGCTGGCGAGGGCTCTTCCTATGAGCCCAGGCGGCTGCCCGCCTCCACTCATATGCCACCGAGACTGGGGCCCCACATCTGGGGGTGTCAGCTGAAGGAATCTCCCACCAGCCTGTCCATCAGGGCAATGGACAGAAGCTGGATTAATGCTCCTTCAGGCTACCATGCCATCTCACTCCTTTGCTGGGAACAGGGCTTTACTCAGCAGCTCCTTTTTATAAACTTCCCCATCACTTAGTAAACTTTCATTTCAGACCAGTCAGTTACTCGGAACAGTCAGTGGCCTTCTGCTCTGGGCTTGGCTGCCCCTCTGTGCCCCTTTGCAGGCTATAGTGAGTCCCACTTCAGGGGTGCTGCCCAATGGTGCTGCTGGCACATAGCACTTCCGAACTTGAGAAGGTATGCTGGCTCTGAAAGTTCTACCAATAGGGTGTGCAGTGCAAAATGTGGACATTGTACTAGCCCAGAAGCAAAGTTGTGTCTGCACTGGAATCTGTTTCAAAGAAACTTTGCTTTTTTTGGATAGATTTGCTTGTTGGCGACCCCCTTGGGTTGCCAACCCCTGCATGTTTCCTCTCCTCCATCTTCAGGTGGGGCTTGGTGTGACCAGCAGCCCCTCCTTCTCTCCAGGGATGCTGTGAGGAACAGTGGGGACACTCTTCAAAGCCTAATGTTCTGCCCGTTTCACTTCTGTACCCGTGTTAATGCGCACGCCTGAAGAACATACATTCATTTAAATCTAAATTTAATGCTAATAAGGAAAACATAGATTAGTTAAGAACAGGTTACAATGAGGCAAGAATTAAGCAGTCAATTTTCAAAATAAAGCATGAAGCATTAGCCACTGTGGGGTTCCCATTAACTTGAATGGGGGGTTCTGTAGGACTCAGTGTTGGCCACCACCTTGGGCATTTTATCAGCCCCCACTGTTGGGTGTAGGTTGGAATTTGCAGTTTGCTTTGCAAACAGCCACAGTGGGTCCTCTGTTTGAGGGTTTGGCCACAGGTAGGTATTGTGAGATCCCAGGGGCTGCCATTCACTGGCATGCTGACTGCGCCTTCTTCAGTCAGTTATACCTGCTCACTCTGTTGGCACTGGAGCCTCCATGATGCAAGTGGTTTGTGACTTGCTGCAAACCTTTAAGGTTGGAAGTTCGAACCCACTCAGCTTCTCCATGTAAGAAAAGCTTTACAAACCACTTTGATAAACATTCCAGCCTATGTAATAATACTGCTTTATATGACACAGCATAATCCGAAGGTGATGTTTTTGCCTATTTTGTTAGGGAGTTCTGGTGGCTTGGTGGCAAGGAGTTGTACTGCCAACACAAAGGTACCTAGTTCAAAGCCACCAGTTGCTCTGTGGGAGAAAGATGGGCTTTCAACTCCCGTGTGACTTACTGAGAACAGTCAAATCCTGTGCAGTTCACTGCCTCTGGAAACCCATGGCAGGGTCAGCTATGAGTTCCCTGATTCTCTATGCAAGCCCCGAGGTTGCATTTCCCTTTTCTAGACTTTCCCGGCAGTTAAAATCTACGATACCTAACAACAACATTATGTGAACACTGCATGGGTCACTTATGCAGAACTGGAACAGCTCCTGTTGGATGACAGCTTGGGGTTTCCTACCCTTCTCTCTTGTTAGGAAGTGCTGGTGATATTTCTCTGAAGCCCTGTTTTGTGGGAAGTGTGGGTGCCTTACTTGTAAACAGCAGAAGTCTGGGAGAGTAAGGAAGGTCTCAGATGAAGACTTGCCTCACATGCATCTAGGCTTCCTGAGTGGCTTTCTCTGGGCTAATATTCTGGAGGCCACAGAGGAGGGGACATGGGCCACTTAGCAGGCCTCCCAGCCTTCTTTCACTGACCTCAAGATTCTTCTGGCTTCGTGGGGAGGAGAGACAGCTGGGGTGCAGGTGCATTATGGGATCCCAGAGTGGAGAGCAGAGAAGCCTGTTGGGTAGAAGAGTGTGGTGTGGTGTGAAGTCAGAGGGAGAGTGAACAGTCAGCTCCTTTAAGTGCCGAGCTGTTTTAGAGCGAAGACGGGAGGGGTGGAGAAGCACCTGCAGAGCTGAGGAGATTGGATTCGTGCAGTCTTCCTCAGATTCGTGATGACTGGGCCGGAACCTTTGCCATCTGCAACCCTTGGGCCTACTTGCTGCCCTTCTGGGTGCCTCACCTCCCTTGTCTTCCTCTCTTCCATCTGCATCTGATAAACTCATCCTTCCACCCTTGCTGATGGAACCCAGGCTTGGGAGTAAGGAGGGGGCTCCTGGATGCTGGAGAATGGAGGACATTTTGAGGAAGGGGCTCTCAAGTAGGGGTGCAGGGCAGTGGGACTGGCAGGCAGGTGGCAAGGGAGCCTTCTGACTCTCGGGGAAGTGCGAATCACAGAAGCAGAGAAGAGCGGTGGGTCCCCCTTGTCTTTTTCCTGGCAAGACGGGGTGATGGCAACATTTACTTAAGCTGTGGAGTTTGGCACTGCTGTTACCAGGCGCCATCTGGAAAGCCCTTCTCAGAAAGCTGTGGACCCTCCCAAAAGGAATCCGGGGAGCAGGGACTTGGGCAGAGTGTTGGGGCTTGTTTCTGGGGCAGAACCTGATTGTGGAGGCACCAGAGCTGGGCTGGGTCCTCCGAGGCGCTGAGGAGCTTGTGCACAAGGCCTTATCTTTCCCTGGGCCTTTCTGTTCATCCTCCAGCCAGATCTGGTTTAGGGGTACCTTGCCAGGCTTATGCTCGTTTCCTTTGGACTGTTCTTCCATCTCTGTATTTCACCTTGCGTTTCACTGACTGCTTTCACCCTTGCATGCTATGGGCATGGTGGTGTGGAGCCAGCCAAGACTGTACTGGCCGGTTCCTGATGCAGCCCTGTGATCTCAGGGCTTATTAGCAGTAATAGAAGAAAAGGCATAGTGTGCCTTTAACACACACCGGAGAGACGGGATCTCAAGCTTGGCGGCGGTGGCTTGGGACAAACAATGCAGAGCTAAGCACAGAGATTTGCCGCCATCCTTTCCCTGATCCACATCTTCAAAAAAAGTCTGCAGAGCCCCCAAACACTGCGTGTCTGAACACCCCACCTCTACCTGCAGGGTAGGCCGTGGCGAGCAGTGAGGGCCGCGCTCCAGGTGGAATTCATCCGCTTCCTGTTTGGTTTCCCACCAAGAGAAAATTGTCCAGGACTTGGCTTCTTGTTGTCCCCGTTGCTGTGTTGCTGCGAGCCTCGAGGTTTTTGTGTGACATGTGGCATGTGTCTGAGAGAAGTGGGAGACATAGCACAAGCTGGCTCCTTGGCTGGCCTGCCCACTCGGCGGCACAGCGGGGCGGCCCTCCCTCTGAGGTCCCCGGCTAGGATGCTCACACTGGGCACACGAGGTCCAAACATGATGCCATTTTCCAGCCCTTCCACCCCGGGGGAACCTTTCCTCTTTAACTCTAAACTCTGGATTTCAAGTGTTTTGCAAAGGAGTCAGCTCCTAGAGACAACTCCATTTTCCCTTCAGGCACCGTGTGGGGCTGGATTTTTGGGGGACACCTGTGCTACCTCTCTTTGCTTGATCCACCTTCTGATACCACGTGAGGAAGCTGACGTCCCCCGGCCTCACTCTTTTCCCTTCTTTAAAGCCGCACTGAGACGCCCTCTAGCTGGGTGGTGCCGTTCTTGGGCTCTGGGCACCCTCAGTTGGCATCTGTCAACTTGAGAGGCATTTTGGAGCATTCACAGCTTGCTTATGTTTACTTCCACATAAAATGTGTGTAGGGCTGTCTCCTAGAACACCAGGACAGACCCACACTCCCCTCTATTGTTAAATGCTCTGAGCTGAATTTGTTGCTGAGATTGTTGTTGCTGTTATAGCTGACCTTTCAGTAGGTTTATCAAGAGGCAGTTCCTCACACAGGGGTGATTGCCCTTATTTCTCCTGAGGGGCAACAGGTAGATTTGGACTGCCTGACATTGGGTGTGCGGCACAAAACACCACTAAACCTCCAGAGCCCACTTGTGTTAAAATAGATTATCTTGATTTTTTTTTTTAGAAAGAAATTTTTCCTGAGCAGTTGATCCCTCTGCAGAGCTGTGTGTGCTGTAGACTATAATGGCCGCAGAGGGGCCTTGGCAGTGCCAGTCCTTGCTTGGTCCTGAGCCTCTTAAAAATACCCTTTACCATTGGCCTTCATGCTCTTCCAAGAGGGACACTTACTATCTTTATTATTGCTACTATTGCCTTTGACTATTATTTTTTTTTCTAATTATAATGTAATCTTTGTTTACCTTGGACACTTAGAAAAGAAAATTTTTAAAAAGTTAAAAAAAAACCCAATAAGTGCAGGATACCAAGAGCCCTGATAGTGAAGTGGTAGAATAACTGACTGCTAACCAAATCCACCACCATTCCATGTGAGAAAGATGTGGTGGTCAGCTTCCGGTAAGTTTGTGGCCTTGGAAACCCGAGAGGCAGTTCTGCACTTTCCTGTGGGGTTACAGTGCATTGGTGTCACCTTGACAGCCATGGGTTTCAAGGTCACTAACCATTCAGAGATAACTTCTGAAGTGCTAAGAGTTAATAATAACCACAGGCTAGCGTTTGCTGAAAGTGAGGAGGATTTGAAGCACTTATTGCAGAAGATCAAGGAATGCAGCCTTCAGTATGGATTGCATCTCAAGGTCAAGAAAACAAAGATACTTAACACTGGACCAATAGGCAGCATCATGATGGATGGAGAGGAGATTGAAACTGTCAACAGCTTCATCTTACTTGGATCCACAACTAACACCCTTGGTACCAGCAGTCAAGAAATAAGGAGATGCATTGCACTGGGAAAATCTGCAGTTAGGGACCTCTCCGAATTATTGAGTAGTTTGAGGACTGCTAGTAGTTTCAGGCCATAGTCTTTCCAATCACTTGCTTTTGCATCTGAGAGCTGGGCAGTGAATAAGGATGACAGAAGAATTGATACCTTTGAGCTGTGGTGTTAGAGGAGAGCACTGAACATCCTATGGACGGTCAAGAGAAGAGACAGATCAGGTATGTCTTGGAGAGGTGCAGCTGAAGAGCTCTTTAGAGGCAAGAATGATGAGATTCCACCTCACATCCTTTGGGCATGTTTCTAGGAGGGGCTGTTCCTTGAAGAGAAACATGACTCTGGGAAGAGCGGAAGGTCAGCGAAGGAAAGGAAGACCCTCAGCACAGTGGATTGATACAGTGACTGTTGCAGTGGACTCGTGTGTCAGGAAGTGTGAGGATGGCACAGCATGGAACCGGGTTCATATCTTTTGTTCACATAGGGTCATTCTGAGTTGTACTCAACTTGACAACACCTAACAACAGGGTATGATTTTCCAGTCTTTTAAATATGTATGTAGAATTTTTATATGCACCTAAGAAAACCAAAAAATAAACAACAAAAATCATTTGCCATTGAGTGTACAGCTCATGGTGGACCCATGGGGTGTCATTGAGTTTACTACAGCTCACGGTGGGTCCATGGGTGTCTGAATTGAACCATGCCTTTAATGGTTTTCTGTCATGGATTTTTCCGAAGTAGATAACCAGACCTTTCTTTAGAGGTACATCTGGATAATCTCAAACCTTCAAGCTTTCAGTTAGGCCAAGTGCTTAACTGTTTGCGCTGTAATCATTATCATCTCCTCATTTCCCTCTAATCAGAGCCAGCTTGTAGCTGACCCTCTGGGGAGTTTTTAGAGGCTGTCAAAGGTACAGGAGGAGTTTGTCCATCCTTCTGCAGAGCTGCTGGTGGATTGGAACTTGCAGAGAGGCTTGTCCTTTGGGCTGGCAGCACAGTTCCCTACAAACTATGCTACCAAAGCCATTGTGCACTATAAAGGCATGTTATAAACAAAACCTAAAAACCCAGATCTTGATTTACACACATAACGTCTCTTTCTGTCATTACTGTCGAGTCAGAACTGACTCATAGCTGACTCTCCAGTGAATCTCTGAGATTGTAAATCACATGAGAGGAGATGGCCTAGTTTTCTCCCTCAGAGTGGCTGATGGATTCAAACCACCGGAAAGGAGAGGCTTTGGGGTGACCAGCACAGTGGACTACATCACCAGAACTCCACTTTTTTCTATAAAGATCCAGGCAATATTTTAGGTTTTATGGAATGTTCTAGGGGATAAAAGACACCCCAGATTCAAACATTCTGTAGAGCCCCTTTTCTTAAGATATAAACAGGACAATGATAAGATAAAAACATATGTAGAATGAGGGAAACAACATGTCATAGGAGTCCCATTGAATCATGGCCATGGCTTTCACTGGAGACAAAGAAAATCAGCAGCAGACAATGGCAATTCAATACCATAGCAGAGGGGACTATAGCAGTGGACAAAGACGATGATTGCGATACACACACAATCAGAGTCGGATAAAGTTCATAGGATTGGTTCTGAGTCTTCAGCTAGCTAGATACTGTGGTGATCAGACCTTGACTGGTGCTTATGGGGCTATTTTATCATTATCATTTATCATTCGAGACACATACAGGCAAGTTCCCTGATTCTCTATGCAAGCCCTGAGGTTGAATTTCCCTTTTCTAGACTTTCCTGGCAGTTATAATCTACTTTCAACTGCACTCTTCCTGAGGGCAAACCACATGACTGGTTGACTGGTCAGGAAGAACTCAAATGACACTGAAATTTAGGTTAGGATTCAGTTGGAGTTAGTAGAGTTCTACTGTTAAGGTGTTCAGACTTTGACACATAAAATGCAAGATACAAGTGGGAAGTCATCTGGAGCAGCCAGATTCTACAGAGCTTTGTTCTTGTGGTTGCTGTGATGCTAGGCACTGTGACACTGATGTGCCAAATGTGATAATGGTTACCCATGGTGGACAGTATTTGGTGGAGCTTCCCGATTAAAACACGCTTGAAAACAGGAGTGGCATCCACTTCCGAAATAGCATGCCTCTCGAAACTCTCTGAATGTGGAGAAATGATTAAACTTATTAATCTTTCATTCATAGGGTTGCTATGAGTCTTCTCTGACTTGATGACACCTACCACCAACAACAGTATTCAATATTGATTACATCTCAGCATCAGGACAGCAAAAATCCTCACCACTGCTGATGACACCATTGTTGCATGATAGGCAACATCATGACAAGTGGAGAAGAGATTGAAATTGTTGTGTGATTCTGTTTTGCTTGCATCCACAACCAATACCCATGGCAGCAACAATCAAGAAATCAGAAGCTGGGTTGTACTGGAAAAATCTGCTTTCAGAGATCTCTTTAAGGCCCTAAATAGCAAGGATATAACTTTAAAGACTAAGGTATGCCTGATCCAAGCCATAGTATTTTCAGTTGCTTCTTATGAAGCTGAAAGTTGGATAATGAATAAGGATGGCTGAAGAAGAATTAATGTCTTTGAATTGTGGTGTAGGGGAAGAGTACTGAATATTCTATGGGCTTCCCAAAGCAAAAATAAATCTGCCATGAAAAAAGTATTACCCTGGTGCTCCTTAGAGGCAAAGACGGTGCAACTTCATCGGACAGAATTTGGATGTTGTTGCGAGGGGCCAGTGCTTGGGAAAAGAACATTCTGTGTGTAAAGTCGAGGGTCAGTGAAAGAGAAGACCCTCAGCAGGACGGCTTGACACAGTGACTGCCGCAGTGGGACATGCCAGAGGTGGTGAGGGTGGCAGAGAATAGGGTAGGATTCTGGTTGATTGTTTGTAGGACCACTATGAGTCACAGTCAGTTTGAGGACACCTCACAGCAGTAGCCCAGGACCATACTATCTCTGTGGGAAGTAATCTCTTCCATAAACAGTTGAACATGATGGTCTCTCAATAAAACTTTACTTACAAAGGCACATAGAGGTCAGATTTAATCTCTGTGCTGTGCTTTCTGGATCCTGGTTCCCCAACAGTGGAGCTCCGTGGCAGCGTTGGGAGGGAGCCACTCTGCTGACCTAGAGGTTGCTCCTCTGGGGCAGTTTGGATTCACCAGCAACTTCCCAGGAGAAAGATGGACTCTTTCCCCGTGTGATTCACAGTCTTCAAACCTCCCGGAGTGTCAGATAGAAACTGGTTCTGTCTCAACGACTTTGAGTTCTAAAGGTCTAAAGAGCAGAAAATGGAACATGGGGACCCGCGGTCATGAATGTCACTCTGAAAGGGCTGGAGGGAGTGAGAACAGCACAGCCCCTCACGCTGTAGAGCAGGAAGCAGATAAAGAGCCCATGGCCCAGCCGCATGGTGCCTCCAGAGCCACACCAGCAGCAAGAAGTTCATTTATTCGTTGTTGACTCACGGTTGTGCTACTGAGAATGGGGGCATATTCAGGAAGTGAGTGGGGGAGGCAAACCCAGGTTTTAGCCAAGTAGTCCCAAGGCTCAATTCCTCAATTAGTCCATGCTCCCGTTTTTGTTCAGCAAGCAGCTTTTCCTTGTGTCATCAAAGGCAAGAACAACAAAACCTTGAACCGAGGCCAGCACAAATGCAAGAAGCCTCAGGTCGCACCTTGCAACAGTTTCTTCATGGCAGTGCCACAGTCTCCCCGCCCCCATCACCACAGTCTCACTGCAAGGGCCAGGCTCTCACCCTACTTTGACCGGTTAAATCTGACTCTCAGTCACCCTTTAGATGAGAGTAGAACTGACCCGACAGGGTATTTGAGACTGTAAATGTCTAAAGGAGCTTCCTGCTTCATTGCTCTCCTTTCGAGAAAGCTCTTAGCCCAGTACACTATCAGGGCTCCTTGATATTTTATATTAACAGTTAACTTCCCCTCCCCATTATAAGAGTAATAGATGGTTTAAGGAACAACTAGAAATGCAGGGAATCAAAGAAAAAGAATTTCTATGACATTTTTTAGAGAGTCCACTGCTGGTGAAGGGACCCCTGGTAACCTAGTCCATTAATAGTAGTTAGTAGTTGCAGTATTAACCTGAAGACCATGCTTCTCCTGCAGCTAGAATCCACCAGCAACTGCCCAGGAGACAGATAGGCAGTCAATCCCTGTGTAACTTACAGCCCCTGGAGCCTGCGGGAGGGTCAGCTGTGAGCCAGTTGTGACTCAGGGGTGAAGCGTGTTACCCAGCAGAGAGCTGTGTTTTGAGCAGCTTCTTCATCTGCCGGACCTTCCAGAGGTTCCTCCCAAGGGCACCATTGAGTTCTGTCTTCCTGGAGCGAGGTGATTCGCTCTCACCAAGCTCCTCAGTGACTAATCTGCTCATTCATAATTTCTCCTCTTTGTTTATTCCTTCATGCATTCATTTATCCACTCTCAGATGAAGTGCTTATTGAGCAGGTTCTGAGAATTGAGCAGTACCTCGGCGCTGGGGATGCCCCCGTGAGTAGAGCTGTGGTTCAGCCCACTGAAAGGCACATCTGGGGGAGGAGGGAGCACGGCCACGCCCCTCCGGACGGGCATTTGATGCATGGGAGACCTTTCCCCTGGAACTTTGGGAACCCCAGCTTGTCTTAGTGCCCAAATATATCCCTGCATGAAGGAGACCGTCCTCACTGAAGGACCTCCTTCGGCAGGTTCTGCCCTATCCTGGTGATGTCTGTCTTTCTCTGTGTTCTTCACTCCCTGCTGGTGACCAGAGTCTACACAAGTCTAAGTGGGTCAGGTTGGTGCTTGTAAGGTGCTCCAGGCCCAGAAGGGCACCGGGAACAGGTACCTGTGTGAGGGATCCGGGAAGGAGAGGTTTGCTGCGTCCTAAGTCGACAAGGAGTCACCTGACTTCCCATCATGCCACATGGGGGCCATTGTGAGAGGTAGGACCCTCTGCACACGGAGCATTGGAGGCTGGGCTCAGAGCCCCCAGCCACTCTGAACTTCTGGGCAACCTAAGTGAGTTGTTCCAGGTTGTACAGGTGAAGTGGAAACCCAGGTAGTCAGGGGCACACGTGTACTCAGATGCTTGAAGCAGAGCAAACCAACCTCACCAGACTGAGGGCCTGGTCAGCTCCACCCCGCAGAAGACCACGTGAGCACTGAAGGGGCCTTACCCAGAGTCTCAGAGGAGAAAGTTTTGACACATTCTTTATGGGTGGTGAGACATGAAGTAAACGCTGATCTGCTCTGAGAATAAACCAGACTCATAACCATTGAGTCAGTTCTGACTCACAGCTGACCTTCCATTGGGTGTCCTGAGGCTGTTAAGCATTACAGGAAGAGACCACCCATCCTTCTCCTGCAGAGCCACTGGTGGGTCCGAACCGCTGGCCTTCCCATTCACAGTGCAACAAGTAACATGCTAAGCAATTTTCCCTAGTAAATATGCCACAGTGGTTCTTTATTTTCTTATTGCTTTTTTAATATTGTGAACCTGGTTATGAGGCAGAGATAGATCAATCCCCTGACATTTAAGAAATGGGTTAAAGTGAACTATGTGCACTTTACCTAGTCGGATCAACAACCTGCGTTATGCGGATGACACAACCCTGCTTGCTGTAACTGAAGAGGACCTGAAGCGCCTGCTGCAGAGTGTCAAGGACTGCAGCCTGCAATATGGATTGAGGCTCAATGTCAAGAAGACAAAGATTCTCACCACTGGACCAATTGGCAGCATCAGGATGGATGGTGAAGAGACTGAGATTGTACACAGCTTTAGTTTGCTGGGCTCCATAGTCAACAGTCTTGGCACCAGCAGCCAGGAAACTAAAAGGCGCATTGCCATGGGAAAGTCTGCTGTTAGGGACCTCTCCAAAATACTGAAGAGCAATGGGGTCTCTCTGGAGACTAAGGTGCGTCTGATACAGGCCATGGTCTTCGCAATCACTTGTTATGCATCAGAGAGTTGGACAGTGACCAGGGAGGACAGAAGGAGAATTGATGCTTTTGAGCTGTGGTGTTGGGGAAGAGTATTGAGAATATCATGCACTGCTAGGAAAACAAACAGATTCGTCCTGCAAAGGGTTAAACCGGGTGGCTCCTTGGAGGCAAGGATTCTGAGGCTCCATCTAATATACTTTGGACATGTTGTGAGGAGAGACCGGTCCTTGGAGAAGGACATCATGCTTGGGAGGGTGGAGGGACGGTGCAGGAGAGGAAGACCCTCTATGAGGTGGATTGATTCAGTGACTGGGATAATTGGATGGGAGTGTCAAAGACAGTGCGATTGGCACAGGACAGAGTGGAGTTTAGGGCTGTTGTACATAGGGTCGCTATGAGTCGCAGGCGACACGATGGCACATAACAACAACAACAACAACATGTGTACTTTGGCTCAGCTCAACCCCACACGGTTTCTGGTTTTATCCGATCCACATAGGGACAGCTGGCTTTTGATCTGCTGGTTACTTAGAGCCCTCTCTTGTCTTCTCCAGACCTCAGTGTTTTCTTCCAGGACATTGGAATTGGAGGAGGGCTAGTTAAGCTGGCCCTGGGGCCCCATTTGGGCTTCTATACTTCTGTTTCCTTCTTTTCCCCTTTCCCTTCTCAAATGTTCCCATGGTCTGAGGAGAACTGTAAAGGGTCTCCTTTCTTGGTACCTGAGGAGAGAGATTTGGGAACTGAGCACATGGCTTGTTGATTTTTCTGTTGTCACTTTGGGTGAGTGAGAATAAGTGATGAGGTCATGCCCACCAACGGGACCCTGTGGGTACCTGGTGAGGTCCCTAGTGGGTGGTGTGTCCTGGTTCCTCCTTTTTCATGGACTGTCTTCCCACCGCTGCTCCTGGTCTGAGGCCAAGATGCTTTGGGGAAAGTGATAAGTCCTGTAGCTCAAGGAGCAGCCCCAGGAGACTGACCCAGCACCACTGATGGGTTTTCTCTCTGACCCCAAGCACTGACCCACAGGGTTACTGGAGAGGTGAGGAGAGGGGTGTGATGTTGTGGGCTCTGGTGTTGGACCGTAGGAAGTGCGCAGTCCAGCAGGAGTGCCGTAGCCCGTGCCCCAGACGTCTCATTATGAAAGCAGTGGCAATGTTTCTATATGAAGAACTCGAGAGCTCCAGGCTTTGTAAATGTTCACTAAATGCAGTCTAGCAATATGACTTCTTCGGCACCAAGCAGTGCAAAACCACCTGGTTAAGAAATGGAAAAATTGGCCAATTGCTTGATAGATTATTGGAGTTAGCACCACAGAATTCATAGACATCATCTTCCCTCCGAATCTGGGGATTATTTACGTGTATAATTCATAGAATGGGAAGGTGATAATTTGTGCCACTGAGATGGTCCACCTGGGGTGCATGATGACTTAGAGGCCTAGCTAGAGTTGTTCTTGGTGGGCAGCTCCACCTCACCTTCCTGGGGAGTCATCAAAGGGTGGTCTGATCTCTGCTCACGTTCTACATATAATTTCTGACCGCACGTGAGTCCTATTCAGACGCAAGCTGTGATTGTAACCATGAAGCCTCAGCAGTGGTTCTAACTGGAAGGTTTGAAGGCTGGTGTGATTTCAAGGACAGTGGATTTAGTATTTAACAAAGGATGACCAGTCTCCTCCTGTGCCACTAACTGTCTCTGAAAACCTGCTGGAGGGCCAGCTATGGGCCGGTTCCCACTCTGCAATACACAACATCCGCACAGCATGGTCTCTGCAAGGACTCCTCTCCGTAAGGTAGCAGAAAGGTTTCCCACACTCACGTCCCCTTACCGCCAAACAGGACCCTCTGATCTGGAGGCCCAGCATCTACTCCTTGAATTCTCTGTCTTGGTGTGTCCCCCCACCCCGTATATTTATTGGTATAATTTAATTATTCATATACATTGTGTTTCATTCATGTACATAGTTGGGGCATGTGTGTGTGTATGTGTGTGTGTGTGTGTGTTTCACACTTTCCTTCATTGACATTATGTTTTATACAATCATTCCCATACACTGGGTTTCATAAAATTAATTGCCATTGGACTATGCCCACCATTAACCACATCTTTTCAGGTCCCTGCCAGATCTTACCCCCTCCCTCCACCCAGAAAATTGTGTGACCCTGTGATTTCTTCCCTACCCATCCTCACCCCTCTGCTCCCACACAGTCCCCTCTGGGACCCATGTGCATACATTACTAGTTATCCTTCTATTTTCATAGTAATAGTTTTATACAGTATTTGTCCTTAGAAGACCTAGTCAGTTCACTCAGCATAATGCTCTCCAGTGTCTCCCAAGTTTTGTTGTGTTTTTTGACATCTTTGTCCATCTCTGAGCTAGAGCCTGTTGCCAGGGGATCTGGATACCCCTTGTGGCTCATACTAAGTAAGGATTGCTCTTGAGTTGGAGACAGTATGATTTTAATGACCCCAGGAGCTGCGTATGGGACACACTACCTTCCGCACAGACTCAGATGGAGAACATGGTGCCTGAGTAGCTAACACTGTTCAAAAGGCGATAACATCCAGATTTTATCAGCAGCAGAAATCTTTGCCCTTCTGTTCAGAACATCTTAAGGCAGGTCTCAGCATTTCTGAGCCTGGCAGGTCAGAGTCCACTTCCTAGGAGTTTGAGATGAGACTGTGCTCATTGTGGGAGAGTTGGCTCCGTGGTTACTTTTCCTGTGTCCCCTGCCCCCACCTTCTCTTCTTGGTAGTATTAAGCCTTATCTCAGCCTGAAGATGACAGTGGCAAACACCAAATTCAATCCACATATCTGCCCACAGAAAAGCAGAGAGGTGAGTTCAAGAGCAAGGGAAGATGCTGCTCTGTTCTTGGGAGAGAGTAGTCTGACTTTGGGGAATGGCCCACAAAGCTACAGCAGCTAACTTCTCCAAGTGTACTCCTAGCTGACCATGCTTTGCTGGCCTGCAGGCCAAGGTCCTGATTGCAGTGTTTCTTCTTGGGAAGAAGGCAGAAGGTAGAAGGAAATCAAAGGACCATAAATTATGAACTGCCTTAGCTAGAGAGAGCAGAGTAGAAGATGTTGAGTGGTGTCAGTCTTTCTGGGGGACCAGGTGAGGTGTGGCTAAGCTCATGGGCTGAGTGGAGACCTTTACAACCACACTGAGCTCTGGATTCCTGGTTGGTTTTGCAGAAAATGAAGAGCTCCACAGAAGGCCCCACTTAGAAAGGATGCCATCAGATGGATAAACTGAGCTGCAGAGAGGTTATAGCAAGTTGCACTGTTAGGAGGCTGCAGAGGTGAGGCACCATGCACATGCCTGACCTTTTGCCCTTTCACTCCTCCGTCTGACTACACTGAGAATGGGATGAAAGTGGGACGAGGCGGAACCCCTTCCTCCTCTCTCGCTCACAGGCTTATGAGGTTAGAGGACAACTTCTTCCCTCTTTATGTGTCAGTGAGAGGTATCCTCACAGCTTTTCTGAAAACAAAACAAGGAATTGCTCAAATTTCTGGAGGGCTGACCGGGACCTACACTAAGCCAGACCTTAGACGGGAAGCTGTCCTCCAAAGTTGTGATCACAGCTATCTGTCTACCTCAAGGTCTCATTGGGGCAGCAGGCCGCAGGTGTCCTTAAGTGACTGTAGCATTCCGAGAACGGGAAGAGTGGAAGCAGGCCTACTCCTCTGAGGCTGGAAGGGATTCTGTCTGCATGAGGTAGGCTACCTGAAGCCTCAGTTTTCCCCTGTCCCTTGTTAAAGGTACACAAGGGGGCACCAGGATTTGAACCGGGGACCTCTTGATCTGCAGTGAATGCTCTATCACTGAGCTCCTCCAATTTATACTCTCTCTTGGCCTCCCTAGTCCCTTGTAACACTGCGGTTCTCTGGCAGCATCGTTCCCAATTCTTTCCTTCGCAGCCCAGTGTGGGAGGTGAGGCCTGGGTGTGAGTGGTGGCTCTGAGAGGGGACACACCACACAGCTCACTGCAGCAGCACTGGTCAGCACCACCTTGTGAGTGTGCTTACAGCTCCCCTCGCAGAAGTCAGCTCACCCTGCCCTGTGTCTTTTCCAGAAGACAAGAGTGGGAAATCCCCCACTGGTAGAGGAAGAGAAAGAGGGGGTCTCTAATCCTCCTCCTTGGTCAGCACCCGCCCCTGAGGTGTAAATTAGGAGGGCAGAGTTAACATCTGGGAAGCTTTCCAGAAGAGGGGCTGCTGAGTTCTTTGTTGTCTTGCTTCTTTGCACCTAAGGGGGACCAAGCAGCCACTTAACACCAGCTGCACAAAGCAGAGTGCCCTGGGCTGTCGGCACCACATCTGCTGCTCTCTGCAAGGACAGGCCCTGGTCTCAGGCCCGAGCTCCCAGCACGGGCAGGGTGGGCCAGGGAGCAGGCTCGAATTCCCACAGCTCCTCAGCTTAGAGCATGGGGTGCTGCGTTTCTGTGGTTGCGTTCGGGATCCTGTGTGTATTTAGGGTCGTTTGCGTCTGAATAGTGTGTGTATTGGGATATAAACGTCTTGGTGTGAGTGTAATTTCAAGGTGCTTTGCTGTATGCACTGCCTTGTTAGTTCATACGTTGTGGGTGTATCAGAACAACATTTTGCCAAATCCGGCACCATCCTCACAGTCATCAGCAGGCTGGAGTCCATCGCTGTAACTGCTGTACCAGCCACCTCACAGAGGGTCTCTCATGCTTCTCTCTGTTCCGCTCCTTTACCGAGCACACAGGTCAGTGTTAGTGTTTTAGCACAGACATGGGTTAATCTTTGAAAGTAGACCGCCAGACCTTTCTTCCGCCTTAGTCTGCAAATTTCACTGAAGCCGGTCCACCAAGGTGAGCCTTCAAGTGTTAATAAACCGATAACCCAGCTTCTGGCCTCCTAGCAATGCAAGAGCCACCAACGAACGACAGACACGTGGTGGTGAGTGGGTCTCTCTAGGTTGGTTTAATGTCTCTTAAAAATGCTTGTTGTTGAGGATCTATGTGGCTGTGTCTGCCCTGAAGTCTTTGACTGTGAACGTGTAAGTCTGGTGGTGGATGTGCTGTGTGTGTGGTGTATTGCACTGCTGTGTATTGAGGTTAGGGCAGTTTGAGACTTGTGTATTGTTTTGTCTTTCTGTGTGATGGTTGGGGTATTGGGATGTATGTTGACAGGCTAGGGCTATGTGTGTTGGGAAGTCTCACGTTTTGCTATTATGTAGGATGAGGTCTTTAAAAACCTCAGAATTGCTTAAAAGGAATATATGATTAGGCATTATCTATATGACAACAGCCCAGAATAAGAGGTGCATTACAGAGAGGACTTGATGAGGGGAGGAGGTAATTGTGTAACAATGAATGTTAAAAAGAAGTGAACTTGGGGAGGGCAAAGGGAGGGAGAGGAGTAAAATGTGCAACTATGAATGAATGAAAATCCAGCTGTTCTGTAAACGTTTATTAAAGTCACAATTAAAATTAAAATTTTTATTTAAAAAGAAAACCACCAAAAATCTCAGACACTGGTTGTCATTGAGTCAACTCCGAGGGTGTCAGAGTGGAACGTGGTTCCCAGGATTTCCAGTGTTAGCCTTTTTAGAGATAGACATCAAGCCTACCTGCCTTTGGGTAGATTTGAACTTCCCACCTTTTTTTAGCGGCTGAGAGTGTTCCTTATTTGGGTCGCTCAAGGATTCCCCAGGATGGATTTCATCTCTTCAAACATTGTGATTCTCTAGGTCTTCCTGCAACAAGATTAGCTAGGATGGAGTATCAGTACCAAGTCTCCCTCTCGGCTGCCAGGTCAGCCCTGGGCAGAAGCTCTGGGTTCCTCTGTGCAAGCTGGCATGTGCAGAAGGCCCTGCCTTGCAGCATCTCACAGTCATGCCCTCTGTGACTTCAGTCTGGTTTGGGAGAAGCTGGGACTTGAGGGTGTGAAGACCTCTCATGTTCTGCAGACTCTTTGTTCTGGAAGCCCAGCCTGCCATGTTTTGGAGGTAGGACCAGGCTACATTGCCATGCTGGTCATCCACAGGGGTGATGGAGCCAGTTATGCAGGGAATGGTTGTTGACATAAGCAACCAGAATGAGCACTTGTCTCGGAGCCAACCAGGTGGGAAGACAGCTCAGTCTTTTCCTCAAACTCTCGGGATGACAAAGAGCCTAAAACCCTTTGTGGCCCAACACAGCATTCCCACAGTGGACTTTGGTGTTGGTCAGTGGCCTGCCTCTCAGGAAGGTGGAGAACTCAAGTACTTATAGAAAGGTGGGCAGTTGAGATGGGGCCAAGAAGGTGGGGGTGTGTCTCTAGGAACAAACTCTCATGGTGATTCTGTGAACATTTCCACCTTCTCCTAGTCTTCTTCCAAAGTCAGAGACCAGCTTTTCCAGAGAAGAGTGTTCGAAGGAGAATGTGGCAGCTCAGGGCAGCCATGGGTTAGATGGAAAGTCCTGGAAACCACACATGGCAGCGTATTTGCATGTCAGCTCTGCGCAGCTTCTGCCGACAGTCTGCAAAGCCCAGAGCTTTGGAGTCAATGATCTTTTAGGTGGTGGTCCAAGAGATGCTGCCCTGTCTCCAGAACTGTGTGCCATGCTGGAGGAGCGGACCAGGGCCCAGGGGACTCTCGGGGAGAGGAAGCTGTGAGTGGTTGGAGAAGGAGGTGCCGGCAGTGGTGAGCACCAGAGTCCTGCCGGGCTGCTCCTCTTGCTGGCTGTCCTGCTCCCGTGTGCCAGTGGAAGCAGCAGTCGTTGGCTCGGACGCCCACTCTGATAGCTCTTGCTCGTCAAGACTTGTGGCTGGGCGATGTCAGAACCAGGAATGGATCCAGCTCTTGGGAAGACTTGAGTGCCTGATAGAGACAGAAGCGTCAGAGCTGGTGGGGTGAATGGTGATACTGTCCCAGGCACCGTCTCCGTGTGACTGTTGTGGAAATGCAGCCGAGGACAAGACAACCCTTGACCTCAGGGAGCTCACAGTCCTACCCCTGGAAAATAGCACTCCTATCACATCTGAACACGTGCACTGAACTGCTTCCCTCTTATGCTTAACAGTGCGCTGTAGCTTCCTGGCATATGGAGAAGGAAATTCAGGCAATAGGGCCGGGGACTGGGCCTGGCCTCCTCTGCTCCCCCACTCTGCTCAGGTTCCATCGCCTTCTCTCCGCCCTCTCATGACCTTTGGCCTTGCTCAGGTGTGCCCGTGCCACAGACCATTGTTCAAATGTCCCTTCTCTGGGTTCAGATCTCCTCCTGGACTCTCTGGGATCCACTTCCAATATGAAGTGTCGCTTCACCAGACATTCTCCACACGTGTGTCCTGCGCGAACATCTGTGAGGTCTTTGGAAGGGATCATGTACAGTTCTTGAATGCTTCACTTAATCACTCACTTGTGCTGCCAACCCAAAGACATGTGGTTCGAACCCACCAGCTGCTCTACAATTTTATTTGTTTGTTTGCTATGCAATTTACTGCCTCTAAAAACCCCCTGGAGGGTCAGCTCTGGGTCTGTTCCAGCTTGATGCTACCTAACAACAACCACCTCTTTGTTGGGTTACCGGTGCCCTTGGAGTTGGGGGAGAGGGGTATCTGGCCCCTTATTAACCGGCCCTGGGAGAAGAGTCGGAACTTTGAGTTTTTAAGGCAACTTGCCATTCCCCATGTCACTGCTTTTCCAGAAGCTAATTTTGTTTCTTCAGGCAACCTCTGTGTGATGGGGCCTGAGTTGTAAACAAGACAGTGAGCATTTTTGCAGGAGAGTTTCTGGAACGAGAGCAGGTTGGTCTGTGGTCAGAGACGCCAGTCCTTGGGCTGGGCTGTCAGGGGTGAGGAAGCACGAGGAGGGTGGGCTGCTCACGATCTCTTAACTAACCTTCCTCTTGGAGTTCTGCACTCAGCCGGGGAGCTGGGGCAGGGCAGAACAGTTGAAAGGAGGGAACAGTGTGGTCCCCACTACCTGGAATTAACCCTGGGAAGGAATTAAGTACAGAGCAACACCACCCTGCAGCAGTGGCATGAACATCCCCTGCGAGAGCTGCTGTGTTCCTAGTGTGTCAGAAATTGAGGTTCTGGAAAATAATCTCAGTTGTCCAGGATGTTCTATTGGAAGTACACCGGTTCCCTCAGAGCTTATCCCACACTTTTTAGAACGTAAACTCAATCATGTCCCCAAATACAGCGCAGGTCAATGCTGAGACCAGAGTAAAGATGAAGATTTTGGCCAGGCTGGGAAGAGACCTCAGCCTGCCTGGGTGTCTCAGAGAAGCAGGCAGGGAGAGCCACTCTGGGCTTGCTGGAATGATGAACAGGAAGAGTCCCTGAATAGCAATGCTGAGTCTTAGTGATCCTGGTGGACTGATGTTCCTTGTCTATAGCCAGATTTGTCTACAGCTCATTGCTGGGGCACTCGTAGAGTCTGCTGTGTGTCCTCTCTGTACCACATCACCTGGGTGTAATTCCGACGGGAAGGATTGCGGGGAGCACACATTTTCTTCTTGCTTCCCTGGAAGTTCGTAATGTAGGATCTGGAGTCTTTGCTGAGCAATCAGGACAGACTACAAGGTCCTTTCTGCTTATGTGTGGGCTTGTGTGGTGAGGACTGAGCCAGAGCATTGAGGGTTTGGGGCCATGTGCTAATAGGACATGTGGACTGATGTTGACTTGATGATGGTCTTGAGCTGAGGAGGGAAGAGAAGCAGGGGGTGCTGATAGATGGATGGCAGAGGAGAGTGGAACTTTCCTGGTCTTGGACACCAGTGCCAACCTCGGGTCTGGGAAGAACTGGGTGCTGGATGCTGAGATAAAAAGAGAGTGAGTAAGTGAGGGAAGCCTGGGCTGGTATGAAGGTTTAGGAGATAATTCCTCATAGAGTTGTATTTGTGTACGTAGATTCCTGAAAGCATTGAGAGGCCAGATGCGTTTCTTACTCTCTGCTCCATAAAGCTGAGGTCTCTCCAGATTTCTTGGCCGTTTCTCACATCCTTAAGTGTATGGATGATTAAGTGCCCTGGGTGGGGTGGTAGGGACTCAAGTCCTACAACTCGTGTTGCCTCTCTACTGGGTTTCACCAAACAAGTGCTGTTGTGCAGACCAGCTCTCCAAACAGAAATGTGAGTAGGAAAAACAGAATTCCACAACCCAGGCAGAGTGAGCCTGCCAGGGAAATAGGCTAGCATTCTGGCTTGCCCACTGGCTGTGGTTTAAGCCTTCTCCTCACAGGAGGAAGGTTATAGACCATCCACTTGTGGAATAACAGGCAACTTGGATTGACACATGCAGATCCCCAAAGAAGACTGTTGTTTTTAGGTGCTGTCAAGTGGAGTATGACAACAGATCTGAACCCCGACCTAACCTGTGCCACCATCATCATCTCGGACATTTGAGTCCATTGCTGTAGTCAGTGTCAATCCATCTCATAGATCTTCCTCTCCTTTGCTGTCCTTATGCCCTGCCAAGCATGATGTCCCTGTTCAAGGCATAGCCTCTCCTAGTAACAGTCTCAAAGTATGTGAGACTAAGCTTTGCCATCCCAGCCTCTAGGGAACACTCTGGGTGCACTTTCTCCAAGACATAATGGTTTTTTCTTTTGGAAGTCCCTGGGGTAGTCAGCTCTCTTCTGCAGCACCACAGCCCAAAGGCATCAGTTTTTCTTCTGTCATCTTTGTTCATCATCCAGCTTTTAGATGCTCTGCAAGTGATTGAAAAGACCCTGTCTTGACTCTGGTACACGATCTTCAAACTGACGTTATTTCTTCCCAATCATTTAAAGAGTTCCCTGGCAGCAGACTCATCCAAAGCAGTAGAGTGGTGTAAGAGGCTTGTTAATCCTCGACTTGTTAGTTGCCAAATCAGCACCACTTGATGATGACCTCATGTAGTCATCATGACCAGAGTCGTGGTAATGTCTTCATCCTTGGAATCTTTGGATCCATTGTTGCAGTTCTTGGCACAATACATCTCATCTAGGATTCCCTTCAGTTTTTTCTCTGCTTGACTAGACAGAATACTCTTTTCTATAGGCTGGTCTTTCCTGATGACGTGGCCAAAAGTAAGTGAGCTGAAATTGCTGCAATCTTACTTCTAGGCAGCATCCTGGTAGCCTGCTTTTCTGAGACTGAATTATTCGTTCTTCTGACAATCCATCGTGTGGCCAGAATTCTTCAACAAGACCACAATTTCAGGACGTCAATTTTGATGCCTTCCTTTTTCATTGTCCAGCTTTTGCGTGCAAATGAGGCGCTCAAAAAAACAGCCTGCCCTTGCTCACTGCTTGTCCGTTCACATCCAGCCATTGTCCTCACCCTGGCCCTCGTGGAGGGAGAGGACTCCTTTCTGCCTTGGGAGCTCAGTACATGGATAAAGCAAGTTCTTCTTTCCTTAGACTGACTGTCCCCCGCCCACCCTCACTCTTCTCCACATGCTATTTCCTGCCAGGAACACAATATTTAGCGTCTGGTGAAGCAGCCAGAGAATTCCACAGCACCCGGTGGTCTCCAGGGGAGAAATTGATCCAAAACCAAAAAAGTATTATTTGAGTTAACAGTCATTTAAAAAAAGTGCTGCCATTTCAAGCTGCCACCCCCAGCCTCTTCCCAGGTGAGTCCTGAATGGGGAGACTGGGAGGGCGGGGCCAGGTGAGTGCAGGGAGGAGTGAAGGGGCTTTCTGTCGGCTGAGCTGCCTCCAACTGCTCTTCTTTTGATCCATTGAGGCCATCGTACACTAACCTGCGCTTTCTTTTTGGTGTAACTTAGGGGAAATGATAAACGCTTTATTCTAGAATAGTTTCAGGTTTCCAGAAAATGGCAAGAATTGTACAGGAAGTGTTAGAAAGTGTGCACTATCCCCGCTTCCCCTGTTGGTAACTTTACTATGGGACATTTGTCACAATTAATGAGCCGATATTGGTACATCATTACTAACTAATGCCCACATTTCATTTGGATTTCCTGGGTATTTACCTCGTGTTCTTCCATGGCTTCCAGATCCCACCTCACACTCCACACTGCAGTTAACCATCCGGTTGCTTTGGGCTCTGCTTGGCTGTGAAAATTCCCCAGTTTTGATGCGTCCTAGGTTTTGATGACCTTGAGTCTGTTTGTTTTGGGAACTAGCCTTCCAGCTGGGTTTGTCTATTGCTTTTTCTCAGAGTTAGCCTGAGGCTGTGGGTAAAAGGCCAGCCTGGACCCACTGTTGTTATATCCTGACTTCTCACTGCTGGTGTTGCTGAGGTTCTGAGGCCAAGCTCCCCATGACCCCCATAAAGCTACACCACGATTTAAAAAGTTGGTAGGCCAGACTAGCTACATAATTTGTGGATTAATTGAAAATATGCGTTCCATGGGCTAAGGTTATTAAGAATGTCCAGATAGCAATTGAAGAACATTAAACCAAATTTGAGGTCCTTTTAGGCTGGACCCCTGTACACAGGCTGCAGGCCCATGCAGGGGACGCTGCTTGGAGAGCTTGGGTGAGACTACCTGCCTGGAGTCCCTGAGCAGAGGAAAAGAAGCCCTACCCTGGCTGTCATTGAGCCTAGTTGAAGAGTGGCATTTGGTCCGTGAGAGTCAGAGTTACCAGGAGTGGGTGTGTCTAACACCAGGTGGACATAGGATGTCCCATATGACCATGTCCCAGGCAGTCTTTCCAGGGAACACAGCAGAATGGACAACAGCCCATGAGCTCTGCTGGACTGAAGAGAAGATGGTCAGGATGGACCCAAAGCAGGCTAGCACCAAACCCCAGCAGCTCTGCAATTAGAGCAGAGCTGGCGGCCATGCCTTCTTGCTTGGATTTTTGCCTTTTTCCCTGTGCTCCTAGCAGCGCTTTCTCCCCAGAAGACCTTAGGGTGTTTTATTTACAAAGAGCCTGAGCCAATCCAGGGGCTGTGTTGGAGGGGGACACCTGACAGCCCTTGTCACCTCTCCTCTCACTTTCCGGGCTCAGGTACATACCTGGGGAGGTGCAGACTTGACTCAGTAACAGTGTCCAGCTGCTGAGCGCCTTCCTCTTGCTGTGACTCACCCAGCTGTTGAGAGAAGAAGAGAGTATTTCTAATCAGCCATATGGCACGGAGTTTTATTTGCCGTGGTAAGTTAAAATGTACATCATTGGTCAGCATCTTGCATGCAAATTTCGCCACCGCATTCCAGGAGTACCTGTAGCTGAGAGTGGCAGCAGGCCGGCTCTGTGTAATTACATCGCTTTGTAGGCTTGTAACACTGACGTCCCTAACTGCTCCCGGTGTCTCCCCGCAGCGGCTGCCCAGGGATATTGCTTTACGACTCCTGTAGCCAGAGAATCGTTATGTAAACACAGTGCCACGATCTTGAAAGTGATGAAGTTGAGTGCTTGTTGCAGAAATTACTGCGTGGCTGGTGTACGCGTCGTGGAGGAGTGTCCCGTGTAAAGACAACCACCTGGTCCAATGACGGACGACTGTGGCTCAAGGCACTGGTGACTTAGGATGTGCCCTTGTTCATTAACCCATGTGAACACATGAACAGTTCCTATTTGTGGCCTTAACTTAGAACTTGACAAGTGGGAAATCAGCTTAGCACAGGTATTGTTCACCCTTCTTGTCTGTCAAATCTCAACCCTTGCCTTGAAGGCAAACTGGCCAGTGTCCCCAGACTTTCTGAAGTTTATTGAATGGCTCACTTGCTTTCATTCCCCTGGGCCTTTGCACATGCTATCCATGCACTCATATCTACTGAACCTCTACAGAATTTCCCCAAAGTAATTGTCCACCTAGTGAGTTGATGCTTGGAAAAATAGAGAGTCGTTGGGAGAGAAGCCCCTCATGCAGATGGACTGATAAAGTGATTTTAACAGTGGACTGAAGCGTGGTAGTGACCGTGAGAGTGCTGCAGGATGGGTGTGGATTCCGGTCTGTAGCTCAGAAGCTGAGTTATAGTCAACTCACCAGCATCTAATCAACATTAAGAAGCAGACTGATTTCAAGTTTTGTCTCAAATGCTGCCTTTTCTGAGGAACGTTCTGCCCAACCCTGCCTATTCTGTGCTTTCTGGGAGATGACCCACTGCCCTTCATGGCCATTTGCTGACCCTCATATTTCTGCCTCAGTGTGTCTGCCTCCTCCTAGGAGAAGCACCATAGAGTCAGATAGTGCTGAGCCCCAAACTCACTCGCACCAAGTACCAGTTGGAGTCACCTTGAGAAAGATACATCCGGAATGCCCCACTTTTACAGTTAAAACACTGGTTTCTAACAGGGAAGGTTGTTAGGATTAGGCATAAGATCCTCTACCTGGCACGTGACAATTAATCATTGCTGTCAAGTTGGAACAGACTTAGTCAGAGCTGACCCATCTTTGGTCGTTTCTGAGGCCGTAGATGGAATAGGAGGAGACAGCCCGGCTTCCTCCCTCTTAGCTGCTGATGGATTGGGACCACTAGAAAAGCACCACCTTTGGGTGAGCAGCGCATCTGCCTGTGAACTGCTCCACTAAAGCTGCGCATTGAATCTTTGTGAAAACATGGGTTGAGAAGGAAGTTCATGTAGGAAAGAAGGCACAGCTGGGGCAAAAGAGAGGCTGCGAGCAGGCGTGAACCAAAGGGAGACCATAAAAAGCGAGACTGGGGTTGAGTTGTGTGGGGGCGTGGATACTCCGCAGACTTTATCTGAAGGTTCAGGGGTTGGACCTGGCCTGAAAAGTGGCGTGAGGAGGAAGGTTTGCCCCACGCCTTCCAGAGTGCAGCGTGCACGGCTCCTATTGTTACGTTCAGCGTGGTCTTGAGTTCTTGCCTCTCTCTGCTGTCCACCCTTTTCCCTTTCTCTGCTCCTTCAACAGACATTTCTGGGGCTCCTGGGCCCCGACCATGGGCTTGGCCTGCCCCTCCCTCTCCCCCCACCAGAAGCCAAAAGCACTGATGTGTTGCCAAGAGAGGATATTATACGAAGCCCCTGAAGTGGTGCATTAAAGCAGTTTGGATTTTCTCTTACAGCTAACATTGATTACTATTAATTAAAGTTGATATTTACAATCAGAGGGAGTACAGAGCAGATCATTTTTTATTAATCACTGTTCTGGATTCATCATTAGTCATCATTATCAAAATCTTCAGACAGTGGACAGTGGCTGAGCTTTTAAAACCAAGGAACTGATTAAATCACACTCCATTACATGGACTCTCTGTCCTCGGTCACGTCTCCCTGTTCCCCAAACTGGCCGGAGCCTCCTGCTATTTCTTCTTTTCCTCCCTCCTTTCTTCCTCTGTCCTCCCTTCATTCTTCCTTTGCCCGCTCCTTTCTCCCGTCCTCTCTTCCTGGCATTCTGGGTACCCTGTGGCCATTCTGCAGCATGCACTTCTTCTGATGATACAGCTTCAAGATAGTTTTGTGTTGTGGCTGTGGTCTAACTGAGCCCTTTGCACATCACAGCAGCAAAACCACAGAGTGAATATGCCTCTGTTAATTTTAAGCCATTACTCAGTTGATGGACATCTGAGTTTTCTCTCCCCATTTGTCATGCTGCAGGACAGCCTCGTGTGAGTATCTCTGAGCGTGGGTGAGGGCAGTCCTCCAGGATAGGCATTGACAGGTGGGCTTGCTAACCACAGCCCAGCAGGCCTCCAGCCTCTTTTCGACACTACTGTTGAGCTCTAGCCTAATCAAGCCCAACATGGGTCCCACCTACAACCCCTGCTCAACTCTGCTCATGAGGATAATCTCCGTTCTGGAGCACTTCTTTCCCATCTTTCCATGTTCAAGTATGGGGCCAGTGTCCAGAAACTTTAAAAAAAAGAAAAATCTACTTCTTGGTGCCAACATCCAGGAAATCAAAAGACTAATTGCATTGGGAAAGTCTGCTGTCAGGGACATCTCCAGAGTACTGAAGAGCAACAGTGTGATTTTGGAACTAAGGTGCGCCCTGATCCAGGCCATGGTCTTCGCAGTTACTTGCTATGCATCAGAAAGCTGAACAGTAACTAGGGATGATAGAGAACTGATACCTTTGAGCAGAGGTGCTGAAGAAGAGTATTGAATATACCACGGACTGTTAGGAGAACAAACAGGTTCATCCTTGAGAGAGTGAAACCAGGCTGCTCCTTGGAGGCAAGGATTCTGAAGCTTTGTCTGACATACTTTGCATGTTCCAAGAAGGGTCCAGTCCTTGGAGAGGGACATCATGCTTGAGAGGCTGGAGGGACAGTGTAAGAGAGGAGGACCTTGGATGAGATGCATTGACTCAGTGACTTGGGTAATGGGAGTAGGTGTGTCAGAGACGATAAGGGTGGCTCAGCATAGAGCAGGCTTCAGAGCTCTCATAGCGTCAGTATGAGTGCCAAGTGACTTGAAAGCACAAAATAACAACAACATCCTTTGAACATCTGTCCATTGGTACCTGGGTATTTACACTTTCCACACTATGTGAAAATTTGGTAATTTTTTCCTCAACCTTGAGCCCTGACAGGACAGGAATGGTGTCTTCCCCCTGTCTCCCATGGTAAGATATTCTGGATGGCCATTGAGGGTTTGCTATTTGAAGAATAAGCACGCTGCTTGGCTTTTCCATGTCCTGGGACAAAGCATGGCTCTCGTTAGCCTTCATAACCCTACCTCCACGTCTCAGGTAACAGGTGTGGAGCCCATGGCCTCTCCTCTCTTCTTTCTTCTGATTGACCTCTCTCCATCCCTTCGTCCGAGCTGACCCTGACCGTGTTTGTCATGAGCTATGTGATTCTAGTTGTTAGGGGTGCTTTTGATTTTGTGCATTCTGGCCATTAGCATTCAACCATTTGTAACGGAGGCAGGGGACCATAATCAAAGTGGAATACAGAGAAACCTGGTCCTCCATTGAGGAGGGATGTGTGTGTGGTTGTTTTTTTTTTTTTAAAAAAAGGTAAACAATCATAGGTAATTTAATTTCTCTGTTAATGGTGCACACGGATTGACTAGGCAGGAAAATGTCGCTAAGTTGTGGACACATAGAGCACACAATTCAATGAGAATCAGCCTCTGGTGGGTAGCAATAAATGTCAAACTGTTCAACATTGATTGTTCATGAAGGAATATTGCTTAACAAAGAATAAAATACCTGTCTGAAGCATCCTATTAGTCTGACTTTAAATCTGAAAGAAAACAGAAAAAGACCTCTTCATTCAGCATCTCTCTGACTCTTGTGGGTGGAAGTAGAAAACCTGGGAAGGATGGGAAATGGGCCAGTTGGGCCTCCATTCTCAAATAGTACCTCTTATGACTCCTTAAATCCCCAGAGAGGGAGAAGTGACGCCTAAAAGCCTCCAAGGGCTTCCTACGAGACCCTCTTCCCTGTCTGCCTGCATCTTGAACTGCAGGGTTCTGATCTTCTGTTCTCACACCCTCCAGCTCTGTGGGTCTCCTTGTACTCAGAATCCTCCTAGAGGGTCTATCCCAGGACCTTTGCACATTGCATCATCTCCACCCAAGACTCTGTTCTTCTCAGAGGCTGAAGCACATCACAGCCTTGCTCGATCACCCCTAACCATCACATCTCCCTTCTGTTATTTCATCCACTGCCTTCAGGTTGGTCCCACCTCCTAGCATCCCTCCCTTGGGTTTCTGAGACTAATTTAACCTAATCTTAGTGAGATGAAACTCTTCCTCTTAAGGAACAGCTGCCGGATTCAAACCGCCAACCTTTTATTCCACAGCATAACAGGCTCTACCCTGCTACCCTGCACCACCAGAGCTCCTCAGGCGTTTCTTCTTGATATGTTCTCTCACTTCCCATCACACTTTCAGCTTCAGGATGACAATGGGGATGCCTGTCTCATCCATCTCAGTCACTCAAGGTCTAAAGCAGTTCACGGCACAGGCAAGTGTTGCTTGAATAGGGTTGTTGAATGAATCTTCACAAAGTGAAGGAACATACTTACATTTTGTAAAGCAGCAACCTTCCAAGACTTGACGAATAAAAAAAAAAAAAGCTTTAGCCTCCTTTTGAATGAGTCTGCCTTTGGTCGCCTTTTTGTCTGCTCCAGCTTGTAAAACCTTGAAGCAGAGTTTTCCAGTGGCGCTGGCTCCTTTGGCTTCACAGACAGCCTGGTAATATGTTTGGAGTACTGGGTCCGGGGGCGCCCCAGGCTGTGACCGGGCTCTCCCCACTCCTCGAGAAGCAGGGAACTGCTCGTCTGTGCTTTACTGAGAGCGGCAGGGCCTGGACACAATAGTTAGTACCCTTGAGTTTAACTGATGAATGAGAAGCCTCACGTGAAGTGGAGATCCGTGGGAGTTAGCACGGTCTAGAATAAAGAAGTAATCAACAGATGCTTTCCCTTCCTCGCTGGGAAGGTCTAGTATGAGAGATCTGGGTCAGGGAGTAGTTTTCTTATTGTCAGAATTAAGATTCTGCCTATTTTCTCCAACACTAAAGAAGCAGTCCTTGTGTGAGGAAGTACCACTGTGCAGTGTGATTACCGAGAACGGATGGAATTAGCTGGTGCCCGAGTCCTCGGCATTGCAGCTACCAGGCCCAGCCTCCCGACTAGACAAGCAATGAGGGCCTCTCGTGCCAGCTGTGTTGCTGATTAGCCATATCTGAAAGAGCTGTTTTTATGACTAACACTTGGGCAGTTAGATGCTTTTTATCATTTGAAAAGAAGTTTAATGAGAAAGTTGCATGTTTGACCTGGAAAACCAGAGACTAAGAAATATATGCTATGAAGTCATCTTGGATGATTTAATCTAAAAAAGTTCAGTGTGTCCCCCGGTCAAAGTTTCAAGGTTGGGAGGGTCCATTTCCTAACCTGTCAGTAGGGAAACAGTAGTACCTAGTGCTGGTGACTTAGCGATAAGAAATTGCACTGCCAGCACCAAGGTGTACAGTTCAAAACCACCAGCTGCTCTGCAGGAGAAGGATGGGCAGTCTCCTGAGTGATTTACAGCCTCTGAAAACCCAGTGGAGGGTCAGCTGTGAGTCAGTTCCAGCTCAAAGGTATAAACAACAACATACATCCAGACCATCTAGCTGATGTGGGGTGATCCCAGCTCGTGAACACCCCATGTGTGTCAGTGCACAGCCAGGCTCCATGGCGGTTTCAGTGGTTGACTTTCCAGAAGTGATTTGCCAGGCTTTTTTCTTAGATGCCTCTGGGTAAACTTGAACCTGAACCTTATGGTTAGCAGCTGAGCACATTAACCATTTGCACCGCTCAAGGATTCGTGGTGGGTCAATGGCAAGGCTGGAGTGGTTTTTGTCCCTGGTAGGGAACTGCGGTGTAGACCCGCCCCCCCAGGCCACACCTCTCTGGGGTTCAGATACACCAGTGGTAATGAGGGGGAGAGACGGGGAGTTGCTTCTCGTCCAGAGTACACCACTGAAAACTTGACAGGGAGAGGGCAGCTGTGAGTCGGTTCTAACTCAGTGGCAATGACCTTCACTGAGCTTGTCTATAAAACAAGCTGTACAATGCAACATGTAACTGGCACTCAGTAAAGAAGAATTCTTTTTAAAAATGCTCTGAAATCTCCTTCAGGAGCAGGCGTACCACTCTTCACTCGAGTCAGAGGAGGATGCCGTGTAGTGTCAGGTTGTCATTTTACATGTCCTCTTGAGCCCATCTGGTTGGTGCTTGGAGGTCGTTGGCATGGTGCTAATGCAGCCCCCATTCGTGCTCTGAGACTCCTCTGTTTTGATCCCATATTGCTGGCCATGTTTGTGTTTGTATGTCTTATGGGCCCCTGGTACTGCTGACTCTTCCTGGTCCCTCAAGATCTTTCCCAGGAGCCGAGATGAAGACCTGCTCTCCCTAAATTATACGCTTGTGCTTTGTGGTTCTGGGCCCTGTGAGGTGAACACTGACTTCTTCATAGATTCACCCCAAATCTTACTGTGACATGACAGTTTTGTTTTGTTTTCTCTCTCAGACAAAGTCCAGTCAATGATGGAAATAAGAGGAGTTCATTTAGGGACTCTGGGTGAGGGGCTTGCTACCATTTTCAGTCTGTGGTTCCCAAGGTCACCCTGACCTTAGATTTTTGTTGTTGTTGTTGTTGTTAAGTACCACAGAGTCAGAACTGATGCAGAGCTGACCCTCCATCAGGTTTCAGAGGCAGTAAATACAAGGAAAGGAGATTGCCCATCTTCTTCCAGCAGAGTAGCTGATGAATTCTAGCACTTGTGGCTTAGTGGTATGGATTTTCACACCACCACCATAGACACAGGTTCGAATCCACAGCGGCTCTGCAGGAGAAAGATGGGCTGTCCCCGCCTATGTAGTTTCCTGCCTCTGAAAATCTACTGGAGAGTCAGCTATGAGTCAAGCATGTAAAAATAGCAAATGAATGTTGAAAATTGTGTTTGAAATCTTAAGTGTCAGGACTAAGAGAACAGTACTAGAAGTATCAGGCTTAATTTTACCCAAAATCTGTTTCCCGGAACTGTCATGCGGTCCCATCGTGAGGTCGGTGTAGCGGAGCCTGAGAAATGACCCTAGTTGGCAACCCACTTTTTTGGCCTGTAGCTTTCTCCACCCCAAGCAACATTTTTTTTTATATGTCCAAAACTGCCCGTCTGATTTTTCACTTGGTTAGCCCCGTGGCTTGGTGGATCACTTGCGTGTAGAAATTCCTTCACCAAGGGTCCTTTCTGTTCATCCCTGGTCCAGCCCCACCTTTCTGCACCTGTGATGGCCATGCTGCCATACTTTCCAAGGACTGTCCTAACGCACTGCCTCAAGGTGAGGGCTGGAGTCCAAGGTCAAGTGTTGACTGTGTGGACTCTTTCTGAGGCTTTGAGGGAGACGTGCTCCATGTCTTGCTTCTAGCCCCTGGTACTCCTGGATTCCTTGACTTGCAGCTGCAGCATCACAGGGCATCCTTTGTCTATGCCTGTGTATCTCCTCCTTTACAGACACTAGCATCTAATATTAGCACCCATCCTGCTCTAATCTGACCCTATTCCAAATAGGGTCACTTTCATAGGCACAGTGGTTAAGACTTTATGTTATGCTGTGTCATTATCCAAATCACCAGTAAAAGGGGGTTTAACAGTGCAGGACCTGAGGTACCCTGATACCCTGACCCTATGTGCCCCGACATACCCTAAGGCCCCATTCACGGAGATTTCGGTGCTATGTTCCACGCCCTTTGGTGGGTTTACCAGCTGCTCTCTGATCCTCTTCTCTGCCTCGTCTCGGTCTCATATATCTCCCTCTGATCCCCACAGAAATCAAAACGTCCTGCTGAAATGCAGATACACCATGTCAAATGCAGCTCTCTGTCTGTCCGTCAGCCTGGATACTGGGCTGATGCAGCTGGTTCATAGAGAGTCCAGACTGGATGCCTGTGAGCTGGCTCATCCAGGCTTCCCTGACTTGGAACGGAGGTAACATCTGTGCTCAAGTCAGACTTGGGATCAGCTGTCCATGGCCTGAAGGATTTAGCTTCCCCTTTGGCCACAGTTTCTCAGGTATCACCACAAACGAATACAACATGCTTCTTTACAGACCCCTCGAGGCCCAGAGTGGGACTGTGGGCAGGTGAGTTTTAGTCCAGTCACCCCCTGAGGATTATTTTCTTCTATCTTGACACCCATTGGTAGAGTCTTTCTTCCCAAGTGGTGCCCGTCCCCTCCCAGCACACCTGAAGTTCTACCCCCACCAAGCCATGTCTTGTTTTGAAATAAATGTTTTAAATAAGCTTTTTAAAAAAAATGTTGCTACGAATGGTTTGTTTGTGTTGTTGGTGTTATGTGCTGCTAAGGAGACCTTTGGCTCAAGTGATCTCATGTGACAGTTGGAACTACTTCATTGAGTTTTCCTAAATAAAATTTTTATTTTATACTAGTTTTCTTACAAAGTTCATATACATTGATTTTCACACTGGATTCCATAGAGTTTTCAAAGTTACAGTCTTTCCAAGAGTGGATCACGAGATCTTCCTTCGGTGGAAACACTGGATGGATTTGAACCCTCAGCTCTTTGGTTGGCATCCAGACACCTAACCATCGCACCATTAGGGCTCCCTTTGCTTCTGTAACTAAGTGCCTTTGAGTTGATTCTGACACACAGCACCCCTTGTTGTTAGGTGCTGTCCAGCCACCTCCCAGCTTAACAACCCCCACGTCCATCAGACTGCAAAGCTTCCTGAGCGGGTGCCGTCTTCACTTCCCGATCTCTGTGGAGCTGACGCCTGTCGTTACACCCCCTGGGCCAGTCCAGCTCCTTGGACGTTTGCCTCTTTCTCAATAAACTTCTCCTTTTCCAAGCATGATATCCTTCTCCAGGGATGTAACATGTCAGATGATGTGTCGTTGTCCTTGCGTCCAAGGAACACCCTGGAAACTCTTCCTTCAAGACACATTTGTTTGTTATTAGGATCGCGGGATGCTTGGTATTCTACATCTGCACCACAATTCAAAGGCATCACTTCTTCTGTCTCCCTTATTGGTTGTCCATCTTTCGTATGCATTTGAACAAATTGAAAATAACATGGCCTTTAACTGTGTCCCTTAACCATTGTTAAAGATAAGGTCGTTTTAAGTTCAGGTTGCTTCTGTCTCCTCTAGTAATATGTTGCTTCCACTTCCCATATTTTATCCATATCTATTTCTGTAGATTCATGCACTGGGATTCTACTTTACTTTAGTCCAAGAGTTTTGAACCCTAACCTCCTAAAGTTTAGGATGCACATTGCATTAATGATGTATGACAAACGTTTATGGAATTTTAAACAATTGGCAGACAGTGTGATAATGTGTTCAAAGGGTTTCATCCCCTTAAGAACTTCCTGAGTGGGTTCTAATTTTGCCCTCTAGGAATATGGATATGGATAGGAGGTTTAGGCAATGTGAAAGAACTTCTCCAGTGCTACATTACAGGTACTGGGATCTGGATTTATAGCCATATTCTCTCGTTGTTAACATAACCTCTTATAACCAGCTCCTCTTACAGGCTTTGGTGGCCTAGTGACAAGAAGCTGTACTGCAATCCCAAAGGCAGGCGGTTTGAATCCACTGGCTGCTCTGCAGGATGGGCAGTCTCCTTCTTTCCAATTAATTGCCTCTGAAAACCTGCTAGAGTGTCAGCTAGCTATGGGCCAGTTCTGACTGTACAGCACACAACAGCATACTCGGTCCAGATCCATTGCTCATAGGGTCACCATGAGCCATCGTTGACTGGATGGCGCTTTCAGACAACCACATGCTCTCAACCACCATCGCCCTACCTCCCTCATCCTGCTCAGACACCACTGTGCCGAGCACTGGCTACTCGAAGACAGTATCATTGTAGTTATCCAACACTCTCTTGTCTTCTTGTGTTAACTAGTTCCTCCTTGTTAGTTAGGACTAAACCTAGAATAGAATGTTTTCTTCCTGGTTTAGAAAATGAAGTTGTTAGAAAGTAGACCAAGATCTTGCTAGATGAATGAAAGCAGCAGCATTGAGACCTTTTTAGCCAGCTAGCAGGGCTAGGAGATGGTCAGATAGTCAGTGTTCTTGTCAATTCTATCTCCAGTCTTTGCAGTTACTACGTTACAAGTTTTATGTCTGAAGCAAACCACTGTTTCGGGGTGGCCTGGTTGTTGTCATGCACCAGCAAGTTGGAACCGAGTCAGAGCTGACCCTCCAGTGGATTTTCATAAATCCATCTTTCTCCCTTGGAGCAGCTGGTGGACTTGAACTGTATACTTTTGCGTTGGCAGTACAATTTCTTATGTCTTAGCCATGAGAGCTTCCTTTGAGTGGCCTTAGTAAACTCATAATTATACTACTTTTGTACTTACATATTTCCCTTACTCATCCTTTGCTCTCTAGCATATTTCAATCCTTGGGCATATAGGAACAAGAATTAGAGGACCCTATTTATAGAACACTGACCTTCATAATCTCTAACAAGCTTTTTAGAAGAGGCCATTTGCATCACCCATTCCCCAGGTGTGTGACACACCCTGCCGTGCCACCGTATTTAAAACTCAGTATTGGCCCACTTCCCCAGTTCCTTTGAACCAGCAGACTGTGACAGTCCTCTTCCTTGTAGGCATCTTTTGGATCTTCCCATCCCTGTTTCCCTCTGGATTGTACCTGCCTTACTTTGTGGCTACTAAGGTACCAAATCATTTAGCAGCTTGGCTTTCTTTAGTGTGGTCAGCTGGCCTGTGTGGAGGGCTGTGGTCCTCGCCTTCTCTATGAAATATATTAGAATATCTAATATAATATAAAATGTATTAGATATATAATATCTCAAGTTAGGTTCGTCTTTGCTCATATTGTCATGGGCACTTCAAACTCAGAAGATCCTAAAGGTCCCCACGTCCAGATGGATCTGTGCTATGCCCACTTCCCATTAATAACAGAATATTTAACGTTCTGTGCTGCCAGGAAACTCCTCTGTCAGATAGACCGGCCTCCTCTGGACAACCCGAGCCCCCATGAGGGTCACCCCTGTGTAGGATCTACACGCTGTTCACTTCCTTTGAGCAAGTAGTAGGCTTTTCATTGCTTTCCTATCTTGCTATTCTTGGCCTCTTTAGCTGAAATTGTGAAACTCAGCCTAATAGGCTCTTTGTTTTTCTGGGTTTGAAGAAAGAGGGGATACCTTTTTCTTTACTTTGTAAAGTTCTCTGAAGTTTGTAGCGAAGCAAATTAACCTATTGTTGATATTTTTTATAAGTTGTTTTTATTAGTTGTCCTTAAATATGGCTCATAGCAGCCCTGTGGACAACAGCTCTGAGCCTGTCCTATCCTGTGCCATCATTTAGTGCTTATACATTAATGTCATTTTCTCAGATGTGGTTGGTTTTTAACCCTCCTTAACTTAGTCTACCTTGTCGGTAAAATTTCAGATTTCAGAGGAACATCCAAGTTCCTCCTGGGAGGCTAGGATTTTGAAGCTCTGTCTCAAATCCTTTGGGCATGTGGCCAGGAGAGACCAGTCCTTGGAGAAGGACATCATTCTTGGAAGGGTGGATGGACAGTGCAGGAGAGGAAGACCCTGGATGAGATGGATTGATACAGTGACTGGGGCAGTGGGGGCTGGTCTGTTGGAATTAGTGGGACTGGCTCAGGACAGGGCAGGCTTCCGAGCTGCTGTACACAGGGTCGCTATGAGTCACAGGCAATTCAGCGGCACACAACAACAACAGAGTAAGATGCTACAAGGTGGTTTTTAGTAATGATAGGAGACAACACACAGAAGCACAGGGCTGGCTGTGCAGGGCACAGCTTCAAGTTTGGTCAAATGGTCGCACTAGGTGGTGATGGGCATCGGAAGGTGAGGGGGCTCTCCGTCTATGAACAGCATCTGTGTTTTGCATAATTACTAATCTGTTTTGGTCTACTTGATCCTTGTCCTCCACAAACATTTCCTTGGTTCAGATATAGGACAAATACCAATAATTTGCCAAGAGGAAATATAACTGCTAAATATAGAATGCAGTCATCATCTGCTTTGGTATTTAAAAATTACGAACTTCAGTAACGACTCTGTTACTACTTTTAGTCTCTTGAATTGCAAGAAATATTCACAACTGAATCTCCTGGCTACTGAGGATACCAGGAGGCAGTGGTTCTGATAATGCTGGCGGCGTTTAGGATGGCCACATGCCCTGCCGAAGAAGACAATTTGTCAATACCTATCAGGGGTAATAACATGTTAAACTCATTGACCCAGTAATTCTGCTTCCAAGAATCTATTTTAAGGGATTTATCTGAGGCACAAGAAAAGCGCGTGAAAATGTTCATTATGGCATCATTTAAAATGTCAAAAATTAAAAGGGGAAATTGAGCTAACTGGATGGTGTTGCGTGTTCTGTGGACCAGATCTCCTTGATGGGCGAGTGGGCAGTCAGTTAAGATGACAGCGTGCAGGGCGATGGCCTGGAACAGAAGAAGGGAATGCAGCAGGTGTGGACCCGAAGTGTGAGGATGCAGGGAGGTCAGCGAACTGAGGGACACGGAAGGAGAGGTGCTAACACCGGTTTTGTGGGTGTGGTATGCTGTTCTGGAGGCTTCTTTGTGTATGTTGCATTGCATTGTAACATAGGCTTCCACAAGAATACTACAAAGCACTGAGAGAACGCAGCCCCGCGCTCATCCTCCTCAATTCAAACTCACGGTTCAATTGTTAAAAAAGCTCAAGTACAGACCAAAGAGATACGCAGAAACCAGCACAATGATCACATTCCCTGGCATTCCCCAGAAAAAAAAATGACAATTTCCCCAGTCCCTGAAACAAATCTTGACTAACTTTGATAGTTCAGCAATTAGAACTTTGGCATACAATCTTTCTTCTTCAACTCCTATAATTAGTGGTCTCCAATTATATGAATCAATTTCAATTTCTATAAATCAGATGATTTAGAGAGAAGGCTGTTCAATTTCCTTTTCAACTGTATGGCTTCAGCAGCAATAAAAATCTCAGCTTAAAATATCAAGATGCAGCTTGCTCCAGAAATATTATCCCGCTCATGGAGAGCTTCTGCCAGGCGTCACAGCACCTCATAGGTAGCCTTTGCCTCACGTGTTTGTTTGCATTGAACACTGCTCTGTTTAGATCTTCTGCATGGACTGTGACATCTCTGTAATCCATCCCTTCTAGTCTGGGTGGCAAACACTAGGTCCTCCTGGTCTTCTGACAGCCCCAGCATGGACACACATTTAGCTATGGAATACTGTTTTGTACACACGTTTAGTGTTTCTTGTTGTTGTTACGTGCAGTCGTGTCATCTGCGACTCATAGTGACCTTGTGTACACCAGCTCTAAAGCCTGCCCTACCCTGAGCCCGTCTCAGTGACTCTGATACACCTACCCCATTGCCCCAGTTATAGTGTCGTTTCACGTCATACAGAGTCTTCCTCTCCTGTGCTGTCCCTTCACCCTTCCGAGCATGATGTCCTTCTCCAAGGACTGATCCCTCCTGGCCATGTGCCCAAAGTATGTGAGACGGAGCTTCAAAATCCTCGCCTCCAAGGTGAAACTTGGTTTCACCCTCTCCAAGGCAGATCTATTCTTGGTAGTTGTATGTTCAAGACTCTTCTCCAGCACCACAAGTCAAAGACATGGATTCTACTTTTTCTTTTAATCCTTCTGGGCTTGACAATGTCGATGGCTTTATAGAGTCTGCACCCAAACCACGGACCAGCACTGAGGCTGAACGTCTGTCCCAGCTGCCAAAGATGCTCATCGCATCTTCCTGCTTTGTGGGATTCTTCTTGAATTGACTCGTGATTTGTCACTGAAATGTGGAGGTTTTCTTTCCTCCCTTAGTCCTTTCATATCTAAGATATGATCTCTTTCATCCCACAAGGAGAAACCTTATTTACTAACTTCAAAATTCACAGAAAGGAAATTTTTTAATTTATTTTTCAAATGCCTGTGGGTCTCACTCAGACCATATTATTGTAGTTACATACCTTTGAGTTGGAACCAACTCGTAGCTGACCGTCCAGCAGATTTTAAAAGGCACTTAATTGCAAGGGCAGAAATCACCCGTGTTTCTCCTGTGGAGTGTGGGTGAATTCGAACCTTATGCCTTTAGGTTAGCAGCTCGGCTCCTTATCATCAGACCAGATCATTTCAATGAGCTCAGCCCAGCCTGGTGTAAAGGAAGAAGGTCATGGTCAGGGGGACGGTTGTGGGGCTGTGCCATTGGAACCAGCACCAAGGTGGTTCTGGGCTGTGAGCATTTAACCTCCAGCCACCTTCTTCACCCTTGGAGGAGATAAGTGGCCAGCCTTGTGTTTGCTGCTAATGTGGTTTTTAGCAAGATTCCTCCTTTTCATCAGAGATTGGCTTACCGCTCTTATAGTACTCTTAAATTCAGCTTATGTTGAATTATTATTGTTCTTTACTTTATACATTGCATCCAGTTCCTAGAGCATTAGTGTCTCTCTAAGTGCTAGGGCTGCTAACTCAGGTTTCTTGACAAATAGATCACGGGAAGTCAGGACTGTGAGCCCTGGTCTATCCAAGGTATCATCAAAATGTACAAAGGCGGGAGCAGAGACCTTAAAGCTGGTGCTGAACGTCTCTCTTGGAGTGTGGGCCTGTTAACAGTGCACCTGCAAGACTGGCTCTCAAACCTTGGAGGGGACGAGGTCCATCTCTCAGGGATATTCAGTGAAGATAAACACAGAAACATAGAATAAGTGAGACTCATATGATAATTTGTAGCTAATAACAATCATTTATTTGAAGAATAATAACTTCAAACATAATATTAAGTAAGGATGGAGCCTATATATATATATATATATATATATATATATATAGAGAGAGAGAGAGAGAGAGAGAGAGAGAGAGAGAGAATATGAACCCTGGTTGCATAATGTGCTGGGCTTGTGTGTGTATAATTGAAAACTTGATATCTTGAAAACTATCCGCTATTTCCACATACCCTTGTAAGCAAAAATGAGGCACCATTGTTATCCAAAGGGCACTCTTTTTTAATTGGTGTTTTTGTTATGTGCCATCGAGTCACTTGTAATTCATAGCAACCCTGTGTCCAATAGCCCTGAAACCTGCACTATCCTGTGCCAACCTTATTGTCTCTGATACACCTAGCCCATTGCCCGAGTGCACTGTCCCTTCACCCTCCCAAGCATGATTTTTTTCTCCAAGGATTCATGCCTCCTTGCAACATGCCCAAAGGATGTCAGATGAAGCCCCAGGATCTTTGCCTCCAAGGAGCAGTCTGGTTTCACCCTCTCTAGGACGAACCTGTTTGTTCTCCTGGCAGTCCATTCAGTACTCTTCTCTCTATGTTCCAAATTTTCTAAAACAAACATGGACCAGGCCAGAATTGCTGATGTATTTCATGGTGGGACTTTGCTTTGACTCTTGTTCTGTGGATCCTGGTAAGGGTCAGAGCAGGTAGAACGTGAACTTGGACAGACGGAGACCATGTATGTACCGCATATGTTTCTAGCTGAGTTAGTTGGTTCTTAAGGATCTTACCTCGTGCAAGTTCCTGTGAGCCAGCAGGGGAAGATACTGATCATTGGAGGATAAATGCCATTATCCCTTAATAAAACAAACCACACACAACAAATTGACTGCTGGTATTGGTATGGAGTCAAGTCTTTTTTTTTCACATTTAAAAAAAATATTTATATTTAATTTTTTTTTAAAAGCACTAACAACCCTAAAACAGTAATAGGTATGGATTCACAAGGTGCTTAACTGGCAAAACACACAGGAGCTGGAGAGGAGGGGTGGGGAGGAGAGTTCGAGGGCTGGGGCAGGCCACCACGTCTTTTAGTTCATCATTGGGTGCTAGTGGGGACTGCTTACCAGGGTGAGCAGGCTCTCCTGAATCAAATGAAAGGCTCAAGAATATTAAAAATAAGGGCTTTAGCATCTGCAGACATTTTCCTGCATGAGAGGGGGCGTGTACATTGTTGATTATGGTCTTTTCTGCCATGTAATCGGTGTGGCTCTTGGCGACCTTACATAAGATAGGAAGCAAAGTTGCCTGGTCTTTATCACCTTCGTCACGGTCGGTGTGTATCATGCATCAGAAAGCCACTTTAAGGATGAGAAGACCGTGATAGGAGGAGAAAGGGGCCTTGTTCAAAGCCCTGTGTGGACCCCCAGTGGAAACAGATCTTACAAAGGAGTTCTGAAGTTGTTTTTAATGGGACAAATTTATATATCCACCACAGACTCCCCTAGTCATTCTGTTGACATTGACCACTTAAGATAAAAAGCTTGTGCGCTGGCCAGCAGTGGGCATTTTCTTCCTTCTCCCACATACCCTTTCTGTAAGCAGAAATAAGGCACCATTGTTAACCAAAGGGCACTCTCTCCTAAGTATGTCCTGGGGCTCCCTGAGCTTATGGTGTCTTTTGCTAGGGTACAATAGTGGGAAATGTCAAGTATTTGGGATTGCCCACCAGAGAGTTCTTATTTGGGTATAAAAAAAGGAGGGCTTTTAAATTTTAACGTGAAAAATTTGGATTTGCAGGGGAAAATGCAAAAGTCAGTCATAATGAAGACTTTGTTTGTCAGGCTCCTCAGCCCAGTGACTAATGGGTCAGCTTCTTGTTAGGCAAAGCTGTCACTGGGCGTGTTTACAGGGAACAGAAGTGGGCAGGCACTGAGACACAGAACTCTGGGAGAGGGAGGTGTAGGGGATAAATATGCAAAATTCAAAAGAGATTGCATCTCAGTGCCAAGAAAACAAAAATTCTCACCGCTGGACTGATAGAAAACATCATGAAAGATGTAGAAAGGATTGAAACCATCAACAGTTTCATGTTACTTTATGTCCACTACCAACACCCTTGGTACCAGCAGTCAGGAGATCAGGAGACATGTTGCACTGGGAAAATCTGCAGTCAGGGACCTCTTCAAATTATTGAGGAGCAATGATGATAGTTTGAGGACTAAGGTGTGCCTGATTCAAGCTATAGTCTTTTTTTATCACTTGCTATGCTGCTGAGAGCTGCATACTGAATAAGGATTACAGAAGAAGAATTAATAACTTTGAGTAGTGGTGTTGGAGAAAATTACGGAATATCCCTTGGACTGCCAAAAAAATAAACTGGTATATCTTGGAGAAGGTGCAGCCAGAGTGCCCCTTGGATGCAAAGATGATAAAGCTTTGCATACTTTGGACATGTTGCTAGGAGAAGCTATTTCTTAAAAAGGGATGTCTTGCTTGTGAAGGTGGAGAGATGGTGAAAAAGATGAAAACCCTCAGCCAGGTGGATTGACACAGTGACTGCAGCAGTAGACTCAAGGGTGTCAGAGATGATGAAGAGAGCACAGGATAGGACAAGGTTCGAGATCTGTTGTTCAAAAGGTCATACTTGACTCAATGGCACCTAACAACAACAGCAACTCTAGGTTGATGATGCGTGTCTTCCTAAGAATACATGATCCATTGTGTCCTGACTTAAACAAGATGTTTTGGACAGGTATACTTTTCTTCCCGGTGGTGGTGACCTCATGTGCATGTTGTTGTTGTTAAGTGCTGTTGAGTTGCACCCTATGAAGGAGATTCCTCAACACTTGGGTGTCTTTCATCCTCTCTCCAGGTTCATAGGGTTTCTGGAGGCAAGCTATTACGGAAGAAGATGCCACTCCTGCTTCCAAGCTTGTTTTAATTGGGGAGCTGCACCCCACTCTGTCTGCATTGGGTAACCAACCATTAATGCATTTGACACATCAGTGTCACAGTGTTCAGCCTCACAGCAACCCCAAGTGACCGCTGTACGGCAAGAGGACACATCAGGGCTATACAACCTAGATGAATGCCTGAACAGAAACAATGAAAGACAGGCCCGAGGGCCGCGGATTAGAAGTCACCCACCTTTGGCTTGGTAGCATCACTTTCTGTCCACTCGGCCAACTGATCTCTCTCTATGTTGTTGTTATTGTTGTTAAGTGCTGTCGAGTTGCAGGCGACTCATAGCGACCCTATGAAGGAGAGTCCTCAGCGCTTGGGTGTCTTTCATCCTTTCTCCAGGTTCATAAGGTTTCCGGAGGCAAGCTATTATAGAAGTGGATGCTACTCTGCTTCCTGTGCATAAGGAACTAAATACCTCAAGGTTGTGCCATTGCCATGATCAATGAGTTATGGGACTCTTGTGATCCACTGACTGGATTTCATCTTTCAGTCTGGAAGCTCTGCTGACTTGTTCAGTGTCATAGCAGCAGTACTGAATCTGTGCACTGGCCAGCAATTGGACCCTGTCTTCTAAGATGAAAATGAGAAGTCTATCACTGAATCACCACAGCGTCCTTTAAAATGGCATCCACAAGAAACAAGTTTCAGAAAGAAAAACCCAGCACACATGGGTCTTGTCCCTTTAATGACAGAAGGTGGGTAAAATAAGCCAGGAAGCCTTCCATCTCCTGTTCTGTAAATTTTTTCTGGGTCAAAATTGTTCTTCCAAGTTTGCCTTCCTGGCTGCGTGAGCTTCTGCTGAAAATGACACCCTGGCGTTGGGGGCTTTTGAGTCGCAGTCATGTTATCAGGTCGATACAAGAACCTGGTAATACAATGCCATTCCATCGCTAAAAATAGATTCCTTTTGTTGTGATCTCTTAGAACAAAGGGAAGGGACTTGCACATCAGACCTACTTCATCTGTGTCTCCTGCCCTCCCCTTTCCCAGTGTTCCTCAGGCAAACAGGTTGGCTTCTCTTTCAAATGGATATTTTTTCTTATTTAAAAATGGGGGAGGAAGGGAACTGCATAACATTGGGGAGATAGAAGAAAAATTACTTTGCAGTATTAGGAACTGGGAATAGTTGGTCCTTCTATGTGGTTCTCCCAGATGACTTAGGGTAAATGGCATTGCATGACTTCTATAAAAACATGGGGTACCCTCTCTCGACGTCTGTTGGGGGAAGTCAACAGTTTTGGGTTTGTTTTTTCCCCCTCCTCAAGTGCTGTTTGAAGATTTACAAGGCCTTATTCTTTACACAGTCCTGTTAGCCATAGTTCAACTTTATATTCCTTGATCAGCATTGTGTTTTCGCCCCGACTTCGGCTACAGTTTATTGCCCAGGATTAAGTACCAGAACGCACCGTTTTATATCCCTTTGTCTACATCTACCTTCCTCTGCCTTGTTGGATGTAGCTCGATTTAGGGAGTGGGCACGGGATCCGGTTGTGTTTTGGGTGAGAGTGGGGGGTAGGAAGGTTGGCTCATGGAGGGACACAGAATATTAATTAGAACAGAAAGTGCTCTCTGTGCCTTATCTGCATAAAGATAGATAAAGCCCATGTAAATAATATGTGTGTTTCCCATAATGAATGCCCCCTTTCTCTCCATTTCTGCATAGTATTAGAAATTGCGTTTTTATTATATGAGACATTGGATGCATGCCAACAAGTTTTTCTTTTAACTTGATATTTCGGGCTCTGATCTTTGTTAGAACTACAATGGCATGTATCTCGTACAGTCAGAGGTCATTTCTATAGCTCCTTCCCCTCCCATCATTTCTGGGGAATGTTTGTTTTCAAAACAAAGACTTGGGGTAAGGCAGAGGTATCATATATCAGAACATATTTCCAGCCGAAATTAAGAACACTCAAACCTTCCTTTTAAAGGTCAGATATTATTTATTATTATTATAAAAATGATCTGTGATTTATGAATTTAACTTCTCATAAACCTTCTCTGTAACAGAATATGCAGTCAGAGGCTTAGCATTACATTGTTTTCTTTTGACAACGTATCCACGAGACCACTGCAGCTGTTCCTTTACTCACAATAGCAGATTAATTAACACAATCATATGCTGTTGGCTCTTACTCAATGAGTGGGTCTGCAGTGGGATAGATAGGTAAACCCTTTAAATGCGGCACAGATAAAGCATATACTACGGTAGTTTCAGAACTAGCCAGTTTTGCATCTGACTAGCCAGCCCTACCAGGAATGGTTCACAGACCACAGACCCCTGAGCTTAGATTTCAAAGTCAGCCACACCTTTTCCAGCATCGCAGTGCCCAGCATTTGCAAAATGCAAATATATAAAAGCAGAAGACCTCTCAGAAATCAGCAGCTTTGGTTAAAATAGCAGTCAGTCTGCCGCCAGCATTTTGAGTCTGCAGTATTTTTTTAAAGTTCAATCATTGCTTTCCTTAAATATCTCTCTTGCTATTACTCACTTCCCTCCCCCCTTTGCCCATCCCTCAGTGCAAATAGTTCTGGGCGGCCGCCATGACTTTGGTGCTTAAGTACTAGAAGATTTTTTTTTTTGCATGTGTGTACTAATGAAAACGTATGCAACTAAATCTTCCTCCCTCGCCCAGTCACCAGCGGTGAGTAAGTATTTATTGGCAACTTTAGCTGACATTTTAGTGAACGTCAAACCTTTGTTAGAGAAAATGTAGGGCTTTGCTTTCGAAGCAGGCATGCCCATGTTGAGAACGAGGTAAGCAGGCAGTGGGCATAATAGAATTTCCTTCAGACTTTTTTCTAATGTCCATTACATATGCAACACTAATTTACTTTTTGTTGTTTTACTTAGCACAGAAATTGAAAATGTGACAAGCTTTGCTGAATTAAAAGGCTCATTTTATAGACACATAGACCAAAGAGAAAGAAGAAAAACAAATCCATAATTTGAAAGCCTTTTAGAGCATCCAGGTGGTAGAAATTCAAGCTCTTGTATCTCCCAGTGCATTGGGAATGGGACTGAGGTTTCTTTGAAACTATCTTGGTCCTTCAGCATAGATTAAAGTTTGGGCCCGATTGGTGGTGGAAGCTGTAGGTACGACTTGGTCTTCGAATAAGAACTGCAGGCTACTTACTGAATCTGGAGTCTCTGTGCAGTTCAGTGGGTAGATTCAGAAGCAGTGTCCTCAGGCTCTTATCCCAGCAGACCTGCTATATTGTTGTGGACTTTCCTTCCTCACTCTCATACCCTCAGTTTTCCTGTCTGCTAAATGGAAGCATTTTAAATGGTTCTCTAAATTCTCCCTCAACATGGAACATCAAAAACAAAAACAAAACCACCACAACAAAAAAACCCCAACCCCTTCTTATGGTGCTTTTGGGGCATGTGATTGAAAGTTCAGCCTTATCATATACAGCTTTAGCTATCTTATTTTTTTGAAAAGCATCTCTCTCAAGTTCCACTCAGTGATTGGCTCTGGCACCAGGTCCTGCCTGAATGGTTCTTCCATCTTTAGGATGTTCTGCATTGATTGTCAAGCAGAAAGAACAGACTAAGCTTGTCCTCTATAGCTGAACTTGAAGCTGCTGGAGTTCCTGTGGAGGGTTTAAGAACGCTTCTCAGAATACTCAGAGAGAAACTGCACAGCATACAGAAGGCATAACATTTCTATGCTCCCTTCTCATATGTATTACGTTTCATTAAAGAACAAATATTTGAACTGCTGATCTTTTAGTTATCAGCTCAACTTACTATAACACACTGTGTTACTAGGGCCCCTTCCCATTATTCAACTTAAATAAAGCATTTTTTTAAAACAAGAACCAATATCTTTATTTCTTGTAAGAAGGAAAGGGTGAACCCAGGCTGCTCCTTGGAGTCAAGGATTCTGAAGCTTTGTCTGACATACTTTTGGCTTGTTGCAAGGAGGGACTAGTCCTTGGAAAGGGAGGTCATGCTTGGGAGGGTGGAGGGACGGCGCAGGAGAGGAGGACCCTCGATGAGATGGATTGATTCAGTTACTGGGGTAATGAGGGTAGGGGGTGTCAGAGACAGTAAAGGTGGCACAGGATAGAGCCGGGTTTAGGGCTATTGTACATGGCAAAAAACAACAACAACAAACAAGGGCATTAGGGATATGTGGAAATATTACTTTGAAAACTCAGAAATCTTTGGTTCCAAATTGGAAACATAGCTGTCTTGGAAATCTGTGCAGAGAGACATACAGGAGGGAGATAAGATGTGAAGATGACTGTCAGACCTCAGGGGAGGAGCACTTGTGACCAGGCCACTAAGACTAAACGCCATTGTTCCTAAAAGTGCATGCTTCGCACAGCAGACCAGCTGTTGTCCTCAGAAGGCCTGGGTGCCTTGCAGAGGAGAGGCTTGTTCCTGGGGTGTAGCGATTCCCATTGGCCTTTATCCATTTTCAAGTCAGATCCTAGGATGCATCTGCTGCTGTCTGGACGGTGTGGGAATTGACCTGACTTAAGACTGAATTTTAGCGAAGGTAATGTTTCTATCCTGCATGGACGATGGGTCAGCTATCACAGTGGAGAAGAGCCAGTGCATCCATCCCTCCTTCCATCCTTGCATCTAACTCATGGCATTTAACTTCTCCAGCTTTCTGGAGGGTTTTCTTTCAGAACTCAGAGGAACCCCCTCCACAGCATGCCACCGAAGATGTTAGACTAGTTTGGTGTCTCTTTCTTATGACGAGTCATTATGAGGATAAGCTGTTCAGCAGGTGACCAGGCTAGGCCAGGAGCCAGAAGACTTGAGTCCTGACAGCCATTCTTCTTGTACTGGGACAGTGAGTGAACTGTGTTAGCTATTTGCAATTCATTTATTACTAGCTTAATTGGGCGCTTTATTTGGCATGCCTCCTCATGGAAGGATGTGAGAGTTGAGTGAAGTGTCGAAACATTCTTCATGAAGCATAGGTTATCCTCAGTGAGATGTTAGGAGTGAAAAATTTCTGGCAGTTCACAGAAGGTGATAAACTTGGAGAGGAGGAATTGTGTCTCTGAGGCCTGGAACAGGACCTGATACATCAAGACTGGTCAGTAAATATTTGCCAAGCACCTGGATAATAAACTATTCTTTGTAGAGCCCCTATGCTGTAATAAGAAAAGAGAGTATGGAGAAGTGGGTCTGGAGGGAAACTCAGCCAGTCTTTGAACAAATAAGTAGACCTGCTTGTGCATCATATGGAGAGGAAAGCAGTAGGTTTCCCATAAAATTGTAGAATCCCATAATATTGTTGGGGATCATTAAGTCAGAACTGACCCATAGGAGACCCTCTAGTGGGTTTTCAGAGGTAGTTAATAAAACAGGGGGATATTGTCTGTCCTCCTATGGAACAACTGCTGAATTTGAATCACGTGCCTTTGGTATTGCAGCACAGTTTCTTACCACTAGGCCACCAGAGTTCCCTTCTGGAATGTAGAGACAAAATGCAGTTCACTCTCTCATAAACACAGATGGAGGAAATGAGGCCTGCAGGGAAGAAGGACTTGCCCACGGTAGCTCGGCCAAGCTAGAACGAACGTGGAGCCAGTTTCCAGTTTAGTCTCAGCCTCACACGTTCGTGATGGGGTCACTATTGTTGTTACGTGCTGTCCAGATGACTCACAGTGACCCCGTGAACAACACCAGGAAACTTGGCCCAATCCTCAAGCCCTCTACCATGGTCAAGTCCATTGCAGGTACTGTGTCAGTCTGTCTTGTGGGCCAGTCTCTCTTTATCGATCTACTTTTCCAAGCAGGATGCCTTTTTCCAAGGACTGATCCCTCCAATTAAATCTGGATTCCTGTTGAGATGTCATGGCAGGGCAGGTAGGCTGTGTGCTCAAGGACTGAAGACACAAAGCAAAACAAGTCTTTGCAGGAGACACCATGGACGTGGACGAGGGAGGCTGTCCTTTTTAGATTTGTTTTCAGGAAGAGAAAGTGCTTTATCTCTGCTGTTGTTAGCTACTGTCATGTCAGCCCTAACTCCCGGCAGCCTGATGCACAAGGAGATGAGACCATTGTCACACTGTTTTACTGGCTGATTTTCTTGGAAATAGGGCTCCAGGCTTTTCTTCCTCGTCTGTCTTGGTCTAGGAGCTCTGCAGAAGCCCATTCAGCATTACAGCAGCATTCAAGCCTCTAGTGACAGAGGGGAGGTGGCTGGGTGTGCAGGACATAGTTTGGAAATCCAACCCAGGTGTCGTGCACAGGAGTTAAAAATTGTTTACCAGTGGCCCCAGGGCCTTTTGTAAGGGGGGTCAACAAGTGTCAGGATCCAGTCTCAAGAACAATAGTGCTCTTCCTGTTTATACTGACCACCCTCTCTGTGTTGCTCCAGAATGCTCCCAGCATTCCCGAGGGAAGCTGGGTTGCAGGTATGAGGACAAGCTGAGGTTGGGCTTATCTTTTCTGCTTCTCCTGTCATTCACTTAATACATTCTATCTCTTCTCTTGAGTCCTAGTTTAAGCTGTCCTTTAAATCTCTGTCCCCCCCTTCTGGAATGTCCTCTTCCCTCTGGACTTGTCAGAGTGCTACCCCCATCTTTAAGACCAAGCTTGATTGCTCTGTGAAGCTCCCTTCTGGCCCCCACTGCTCACCATTCCATACCCTTTCTCTATCCCATGAGCCCAGTGGTTCTGCGTGGAAATCTCATGAAGATTTTCCAAGTTGCCTGTGTGGAAAGGGGCTTAGAAGTATCTGCTTGACAAGCCTCATTTTCTCCACTGAGCAGTGAGCTGGCTTTGGACTGACCCCAGCCCAGGTTGCTGTGCAAGTTGAAAGTTTGTTATATAAACAAGCAGTCCTCTCAGTACTTTGTTTTGGGAACTGCAGTGGGAAGAAGGAGGTTAGGAGGGAGGCAAAGTAGTGAAGTTGGGGTCTAGTGAACCCAGGTCTGGAACTTGGGAAGGCACTTGACGTCCAGTGTCTCTGTGGTTGCCTGTCCCGGGCTGAGCACAGAGGAGGTGCTTTCCTTTCCTAGAGCTGAATTGCTGTGGAGTGGGGGCCTTGTCTTGTCAAGCTTCCCAGGGATGGATGAGGGCGTCCTTTAGTACTTGGGGAGGTGCGAGGGTTCCTGCTCTAGATACAGAACCTTATTCCCTGAGCAAGGAGCGTGGAGCCTCGGGAAACATGGCACAGGGCTTGAGCGCCCCTCCAGAGGTGGTGGATTATTGGTCAGAGAGGAACGCCACCCCCTCTTCCTTCCTGTCCTGAAATGACAGAGAAAGAGCGCATGCAGGTGCAGGTACACACACAGAGCGACACAGCAGCCGCAAAGCCTTGCGCTTGTCGGATGGCCTGGGGTGTGTATTTCGGGGCCAGTCAATGGGTTGAGTCATCGATGATGCGCTTGAGTGGCATGTTGGTCAGAGTTCCACAATGGTAAAGACCATTCTGTGGTGACCTTTCCCGTGCATTTACATTTTAGCACAACATGCCTGGGCCACCCGGAGGCGTCCTGTTGGCTGGGTCATTCCTTATGCACAATAACCCAGCATGCGTGGGCGCATCCTCGTGGATCCAAAAGGGGCAGCTTCTGACACAGCTCGCTCTATTGTTACACGGCAATCTTTATCACCAAAGGAGACTTCAACTTAAACTCCTATCTCCCTCCTCTTTTTTTTTTTTACATAAGTAAAGCCACTCAAATGTGCATCTGTCTCCCTCATTTTGATAGAACCATACGACAAAACCCAGCAGTCAATTCAATGCTGCTCATACTCCCAGTCAGCATGAAAACAGTAACTGTTGTATCTACCCTGAGTCTTGGTGACCCCGCATGTCACAGGGTGCCACATTGTGTGCCGTGTGGCTAATTTTTTGGAAATAGATCATCAGCTTTCCTTCTGAGGCACCTCTGGGTAAATTCAAACCTCTCACTTTTCAGATAGCAGCCGAGGATGTGCGCTGTCCGCCACCACGCAGCAGCTCTCCCTCTGATGTGTTTGTGTGGAGGAGGATAACGTAAGGGTTTGTGTATGTCATGTGTGCAGGTGCGTGTCTGTGTACAGATGCGTGTACACACGTACACATCCATGCAGCCCCTCGTATACACACAGAAACTCGACATGCCATCTTTTTCTTTTGCAGCTATGATGTAATAGACCACCCCAGAACCTCACTTCCTGAATTCTTCCATAGGTCCCCATCAGCCACATATAATCAATCAACTGTGTGCCTACATCTGCTTGTTTACTTATGTATTTTGTATCGTCGGAGAAATTGCACTCCTTTTTAGCTTATGGGAAAATCTGAGCTCTGGTGAGAGAGAGGAAAGCATGGGAAAGGCATTGAGTGGTCGCCATGCCGTGCTTGGCTGTGGGTTTTAATTTTGGGCTTTTTGTTTGATTGAGGTGGGTTGCCAGGGCACCCTTTCTGTGGGGGAGGCATGAGATACAGAGACGTTGGGTTTGTCACCCAATGTCTCCACGTTAGGAGCTGGCCATTGAGCCCTGACTCGGACCCTTTGGGTGATCTGTTGCCTGAGTGGCTGCTGTGGAGCCTCAGCCTAGAGATGCAGGGAGGGGGCGCAGCCAGGATCCCTGAGTGCCTCCCCCTGCTTCGTCCTGATCGCTGAGTTGTCATTGCTGTTTTCACTACGCCTTTAGGTTACAGTGCCAAGAATAAAAATAAGCCTGCCTATTTTTCACTCATATTTGGTACATTTTTTTACTGCCTTTGAAATAGAATTCTAATTTTTACTTAAAGTATGTAATCTTAATAAATTGCTACATTATTGCATGCTGCTTGATATAAAGACTATCTCTGTTCACAAAGCTCATCTTTAATAATATAATCACAGTCCATAGGAAAATAGGTTTCTATATGTAGCATTAGCCTTGCAGGGTCTTTTGGGAGAGACTAACTAACTGTTCAGATATATCTGTGTATATGCATTATATCAATATTTATGTATTTATATCTGTATTTAGGACTATATAGTCTATATAGGACTGTATATAGACTCTATAGGACTATAGATCTATGGACTGTCAGAAGAACAAGCAAGTGTGTCTTGGCGCAAGGATGGTGAAACTTCGTCTTACACACTTTAGGTTTATTATCAGGAGACACCTGTCCTTGGGAATAGATACCATGCTGGGCAGAGTGGATGGTGAGCAAAGAGGAAGACCTGCAGCATGGCTTGGGCGTGGTGGGGATCGGATGCTGGAGCTGGACAGGGCGAGGTTTCAATCTGTCATTCACAGGGTTACTAGGAGTTGTGTCAGTGGTCCCTAACAACAGACGTATCCACACACACGTGTATGTATGCACGCATGCGGACGCTACTGGTACCGCATCTTTTTTAACTAAGGGAAATATTTCATCTTCCAGTATCCTTCCTTATACTCTACACCACACTTATTTACACATGATGCACCTTGAAAAGAGTTTTGTTGTCATCATATTTTTTGCTAAGCAGTCATTTGGACTTCTGTATGCATGTGTCCCATTTTAGCTCTCCATGACTTCAAGGCTGAAAGGTCTATGGAGTCTTGACTTCCCTTGACCTTGGATTCCACGTCCTTTGAAGTGCCTTGGTGGAAACTTGTGCTCTGTAGGCTGAAATGTGGGGGAGTCATGGTGAGAATAGTGGACAGAGTGAAGCTGAGGTTGAAGTCCCTCAGAGGTGTCCTCAGAGGTGTCCAAAGGCCCAAGTGTGTGTGCGCCCACTCACCCCCACCCACCCTCACTACCCACGTGGTCCATCAGGATATTTGGCAAAATGGTATTCCCCCTGGAAGTCCTCCCCAAGGTACTTTCTCATGATAAATAGATATAGATATAGAGATAGAGATAGAGATAGAGATAGAGATAGAGATGATATAGATTAGATGTAGATATATAGATATAGATATAGATAGAGATGATAGATAGATAGATAGATAGATAGATAGATGATAGATAGATAGATAGATAGATAGATAGATAGATAGATATGGATAGATAGATAGAGATAGATAGATATAAAATTAACAAAGGGGCTATTTTCTTTAAGAATTTCTTATGTTATTTTGGAACATTCCCTGGGAGCAGATGTTTCCTTGAGTGGGACTCACTCTAGCTGATATCACAGCCGCAGGACAGGCTGTCTCCAGACAGAACCCGGTTATGGCTCTAAAGTTCCATGCTACCTCTAGTGCTGGAACCTCAGCGAGGTGCAGGGGGTGGTCTCCAGATTCTTACTCCAGCAATGTCACCATGTTGCCACAAGACGCTCCTCACTGTTGGGCCTCCACTTTTCTCATCTGCCTGATGGGAGTGGATTAAGCCATTCTCTACGGCTCTGAGCTTTGATGTCCCTCCTGATGCTGTTGGGCGTTGATCAAGATGTGTGACTGAAGACTTTTTCATGCAGAAGTTCAGCCTTTTAATCCTCAGTACAGTTTCAAACTAAAAAAAAGGAAAAGGAAGTTAGCAGGGGCAGACTATTTATTTTATACCATGTGCTTTATTAACGGTATCCTTGGGGGATATTAATACACCAAGTGTTAATGCACTCCACGGCCAACTGAGTGGTTGGGGGTTTGAGTATCTTCAGAGACATCTCAGACCTGGTGACCTAGTCGCCAAGCACCATGTTGTTGTTGTTGTTATGTGCCATCGAGTTGCTTGCTACTCATAGCGACCTAAACTCTGTTCTGTCCTGTGCCAGTCGCACTGTCTCTGACACTCCCATCCCGAATATCCCAGTCACTGAATCAATCCACCTCATAGAGGGCCTTCCCCTCCTGTGCGAACCCTCCACCCTACCTACCAAACATGATGTCCTTCTCCAAGGACCGGTCTCTCCTTACAACATGTCCAAAGTATGTTAGACGGAGTCTTAGAATCCTTGCCTCCAGGAAGCTGCCCGGTTTAACCCTTTTCAGGATGAATCTGTTTGTTTTCCTAGCAGTCCATGGTACCCTCAATACTCTTCTCCAGCACCACAGCTCAAAGGCATCAATTCTCCTTCTGTCCTCCTTGGTCATTGTCCAACTCTCTGATGCATAACAAGTGATTGCAAAGGCCATGGTCTGTATCATACGCACCTTAGTCTCCAGAGAGACACCATTGCTTTTCAGTACTTTGGAGAGTTCCCTAGCACCATAGCCACTAGAAACCTGTGACGCACAGCTCTGTTCTCCCAGGCGTCGGGACATCAGGGGCCCACGTGTACTCAACCTCCACTGAGGACTTTGGTTCCCCTTTGTGAAATGGATTAACTGCTGAGTCAAGTGGTAATTAAAACAATGACGACTGCTCCTATTTACAGACAGCTTAACATTTGACAGACAACATACTCAAACCTACCTACATGTGTTCTTGTTTGTTTATTTTAAATATTTTGTATTGGTTTTAATGTAATAATTCTTTTGCATTATGTTTCATTCATATACATTGTGTTTTATGCAAACTTTCATTTACATTGTATTTCATACAATCATTCATATGCATTCTGTTTTACATTATTTTAATTGGTTTGCTTACAAAATTTATATACATTATGTTTCACACTATTCTTCATTCACATTGTATTTCATATAATAATTTTCATGCATATGGCTAGAGAGCATTATGCAGAGTGAACTAATGCACTCTGTTAAGGACAAATATTGCATAAGGCCATTATTGTAAAAATAGAAGGATAACTAGTAAAAAAGAAAACCCTGCATGTGTTTTGCATTCCACCAAACCACCATAAGTGGTAAGTAAGAGAAAAAGAATCTGATGGTTAGTGAAGTTAAAAGCTTTCAAGTCTCTTGCTTAAAGTTGTGGATCCTTGATTCAACCCAGGTTTCTCTGACACCACAGCTTAGGCTTGCAACCAACTCGTTCACTTTACAGATACTCAACGTGTTTGTTTTAGAACCTGGACCCTAGGGGCCATCTATGTTTGTGCTTGTGTAAGGCATCGTGTGTTTTATTTTTGTGTTAGTCTCCCTGTCATATTTGAACCTTCGTCTTGACTTTGAACCTGTCTTTTCCATTGACTGAGCAGTGGACCATAACTCAGTTTGTGAGTGTAAAGTGCATAAAGACTCTTTTTAGAGATGTGTGGCTATTATTCTCAATAAGACACCCCTGATATGGAAAGATAAAAAACTCCCAGTACTTCTGCACCGAACACACTCTGCTTTCTGAAACACCTAAGGGTGTGGCTCCAGAGGGATCCCTCAGGATTTCTGGATATTTTGGCAGAGGTGCAGGGAGAGCAAAGCCAAGTTCAAAGGAGTTGCCTTTATCCAGGAAGCACTGTAGAGAAATACTGTTTCAGCTCACAGACAAAGCTGACATATCTGCATGTCTGGCTGAAGGACCCCACATGGTCAAATGCCAGGAGAGGACCAGCAGTCTGTGGGTGTGACCCTCCTGAGAGTCTCAGCTGCTTTCCTTTTAGAGCCACAGGACTAATATCAGCATCACTTCCGGAAGAAATGCCTGTCTTGAGTCTAGCAGATCTAGCTTTTCTGAACTAAACTCCAAAATAAGGATCTATTTCTTAAGTTGGATGGATCTTCAGATATTCTGGAGTAAGAATGTGATTGGCTGAAGAGTGTAGGAGGAGAAGGCAGAGTTCTCACAGGGAGTGTAGAGTCCCCAGACCATTTGCCATCAAGTTGACTCTGACCCTTGGGATCCCCTGTGTGTCCAAGTAGAACTTGTTCCATAGGTTTTCAGGGGCTGACTTTTCATAGGGTGATCGTCAGAGGTTCCTGTCCAGGCGCCTCTGCTTGAACTTGAACCTCTAAGTTTCGATCAGCAGCTGAATACCTTTAACCATGTGGACTAGCCAAGGGCGCTGGAGAATGGAGGAAGAAACCTTAAGCCTGGTGTAGGAGGGGAGAAGCAAGGAAAGGGGCCCCCAGGTACGGTGAGTGGCCAGGGAGGTCAGACTGCACAGCCTGCAGGGCAAAAGCAGTAAGAGCAGAGAGGACGAAATTGACTGGACCCTCTGAAGAGTAGTGGGAGACAGTCTCAGGGGAGATGCATCATCTTGTTATTTATTTATTTTTTAAATGTCCTTGAGTTGGCTTTCACTCCTGATGACACGCGTGTGGCAGAGTTCAAGCTCTCCAAAGGATTTTCTTTTTGGTGGTTTTGTGGTTTTTTGCTTTTTGTTTTTATTTTTTCCTTTTGGGAACATGTCACCAAGCTTTTTTCCAAAGCACCTCCAAGTAGTCTGGAACCATCAACCTTTAGGTGAGTGGTTAGCTAAGCATTTGTGCCAACCCAAGACTCTTGTCCTGCCATTTAAAAAAGGATAAACAAACCACCCCTCCACAAACCCACTGCTGTTGAGTCAGTTGTGACTTGCAGCAACCCTCCATCCAGCTTGTGAGGTTGTAGATCTCTGTAGGAGGAAACTGGCCTTCTCATCCCCATCTGGTGGATTTAACTGCTGAGCTGGCAAATTACATACTTCACTGTCCCAAGCTGCTATGGTAGGCTTAAAAAGAAGCAACTCTGGTGAGTTTCTGGGTGGGGGGAGACAACTCTGTTGGGTTTCTGAGGTTACACATTTCTTCATTTTATTCAGTGTTATTTGAGTGAAAATGTACTAAACAAACTGATGCAATCATTTATACACATGTTCTTCGGTGATATTAATATCATTACCCACAATGTAATCACATGTCCCCACGTCCTCCCTGTAAGACTGATTTCCATGAATCCATCTATACATCTCTGTGTTCTCCTTTCCTTTAGTGATAGGGTGCTGATCGTCTCCCAAGAGATTGCCTTTCTCTTCCTCATTTTATTATGTGTACATGAACCATTTAGGGAGCTCTGTTGTCCTAGTACTGAGGAGCTGCATGGCCAGCCCCAAGGCACATGGCTCAAATCAACTGCTCTTTGAGAGAAAGATGAGCAGTCTCTTCCTGTGAGATTTATAGCCTCTGCAAAACCAGTGGAGTGTCAGCTATGAGTTGGTTCTGACTCAGTGATACGCAACTTTAACTATTTACCAATTTTTTTTACTATCCTCTGTTTTCCCATTCCCAGTAACTCTCCATTATCATTTTATTTGTATATGAACCTTTTTTAGTTTTTTGTAATAGTAGTTTTATACAATATTTGTCCTTTTGTAACTGACTTATTTCATCCAGCATAATGTCATCTAGATTCATCTATTATGTAATGTTTTGTGAATTAATTGTTATTTAATGTTGTATAGCATTCCATTACATGGCTATACCATGTTTTTTTAAACCCTTAGTCTGTTAATGGATCTTGGATTATTTCCATCACTTTTCCATAATAAATAGCACTGCAATGAACAGGAGTGTGTATACATCTTCTTGTATTGCACTTCTTATTTCTTTAGAATGCATATCTAGCAGTGGGATTGCTAGATCAAATGGTTTATCCAGTTCCAACATTCTAAGAAACAAGTTGCACATTTTTATGGTAAGAGACTTCCCATTTTTCTCTCACAAAATGACTAGTATATTTGAATCCCCTACCCTTCACTTTGCTTGGCTCCACAATCAACCTCTTGGTACCAGAAGCCAGGAAATCAAAAGATTTTGATCATTGGGAAAGTCTGCTGTCAAGAGCCTCTTCAGAGTACTGAAGAGCAGTTATGACAATCTGAAGACTAAGGTGCGCCTGATCCAGGCCATAGTCTTCACAATTACTTGCTATGCACCAGAAAGCTGGACAATGACTAGGGATGATTGAAGGAGAATGGATGCCTTTGAACTGTGGTGCTGGAGAAGAGTATTGAATAGACTATGGACTTCCAGGAAAACAAACAGATTCATCTTAGGGAGGGTGAAAACAGGCTGTTCCTTAGAGGCAAGGATTCTGAAGCTTTGTCTGGCATACTTTGGACATGTTGCAAGGAGGAACCAGTCCTTGAAGAAGGATATTATGCTTGGAAAGGTGAAGGAACAGTACAAGAGAGGAAGACCCTTGGTGAGATAGATTAATTCAGTGACTGGGGTAATGAGGGTAGATGTGTCAGAGACAATAAGGCTGGCACAGAATAGAGCAGATTTCAGGGCTATTTTACATAGGGTTGCTTTGAGTCGCAAGTGACATGATGGCATGTAATAATAACAATGACAACAAACTTTTAGTGAGCATACCAATACATGACACACTCTACCACCTTAAGAGAAATAAAATTAGCTGAGCAGTACCCACGACTTCACAAGATATTTTCTATACTAAGGGGCAAAGGGAAAGATTTTAGATGCCTCTGTTGTCCTCCAGCAAACAAAGAGGGCATAAGCTGAACAATGGAATTCTATGTCTCTGTGGGGTCTTCCAGTACAGGAACAGAGACATACGGTTTAGTTCCCTGTGGCTAGTGAGCCTCTATGATGTTACCTGACATGTTTTCTAAACTGAGTTTCTACCTCACTCTCAGGCCAAAATAAATCCCAGATGCGGCAAGGTGTTAAGTGCAAAACAGATACACATAAGAACTTAGAAGAAAATAGAAGAGAGTATTTCTGTACTTGCAAGGAATAGATGCCTTTGTTGATCATGCTGTCAGAGTCAGAAACTATCAAGGAAACAGAGACAAAAATTGCAGTGTCTTCATTTAACACAGCACTGGCAAATTGTGGTTGTTTTTATTGTTGTTGATTGCCTTTGAGTCAAGTACAACTCTTAGTGACCATAGGAACAAAAGGCCTGAAGCCCCTGTACAACTATCAATGTTTATTAAAGTTCATAGTTTCTGGAGGCATGTGGTTTAGGAAGTGGATACCACTCCTGCTTCCAAACCTGTCATAGTACGTTATTGTTGTTATGTGCCATTGAGTTGCCCTCAATGTATAGCAACTCTTTGTACAGCAGCTCTGAACTGGGTCTCCTCCTAAACAAATGGTGATGCTCAGTAAATATTTGTTGAATGAATTGGACTGAATGAAAAATAAAGAAATACATCTTGAGAGTAGCCAACTAAGGTGAAGTGATCGGTCTTGTTTTGCCTCCTTCAGAGGAAAGAAGAATGAAGAAAATGAAAGCTTGTGAATTCAGAGGACTAATGAACCATGTAAACTTCACTCTTTGCGACCCTGAGACTGGCGGAACTAGACAGTGCCTAACGATTACTGCTGACCATTTTGAAAGTGATCCTAGTAGAAGATCCTGGAAAAAAAAAACAACAGGAGAAATATGTGTCACAAACTCAAAATAATAAGAGACCAGGCTTACTAGTCTGATAGAAAGAGGTGGAATGCCCGAGACTGTGACACCTGGTCACTGCTCAAGACTGAAAGCACCCCCATAATCCAGCCTCCAACCAAGCAATACTTATGCCTATAAGGTGATCAGTAAGATCAAAAAGCAACATTTGCCCAAGAATGTAGCTCAGAGGCTAGAAGGACTGGGAAAGAAAGGCAAATGGAAATGGAACACACAGGGAGGAAGGGGAGAGAGTGCTGTTTCAGTGTGAGGATTCTAGTCAGTATTACAGAACATAATATGTATTTATTGTTGAATGGAGAACGAGTTGATTCGATAGACCTTAAATCACAGTAAAAAAGTTAAAAGAAAACAAACCCTCTTGACTGGAGTCTTAAAGGTGTGCCGGTGGTGTAGTCTGTAGTGAGTTGCCCTGCTAACCCAGAGATGACCATTCTCTGGTGTTCCGGATCCACAGACAACTCTGTGGGAGAGAGATGGACAATCTGAGTGACTGACTGCCTCCCAAACACCTGCCTGAGGGTCAGCCACGAGTCGGTTCCAATTTGATGGCAATGAGTTGGAGGGATTGTTTTTGTTTGTTTTTAAATTACCATCTTATCTGCAATTATTGGTCTCTCCCCCCACCAGAACACAGAACAGTCCTCAGATCTCAAACCTCAATAAAATAGTGCAGAGGGCTAATGGGCCACACAAATCACAGCCTCCACCAACTTGAGACCAGAGGGATTAGATGGTGCCCTGCTCCCATGACCTGCTGCCCCAGTGGTGAGCATCCTAGGTCTTAGGGGGAAGAAAAAATGTAAGAAAACATTGAAAATGATAAAAATAACCATCTTACTTGTCTGATAGAGGATGGTGGAACCCCCTTAGACTATGGTCCTTGTGCACTCTTCAGCAGTGGAAGTGAATTCAACCCCAAGGGTCACTTCTTAGCAAAATGCTTATAAAGTAAACATTAACTTTCATAAGGATGCAATCCACATGACAAGCAACTGCATAAACACAGAAGGGCAGCTTCTGCCCAGAGGTGAAGCTCAGACAGCAGGAAGGGGCAGGAAAGAAGGAAGAATGAAAACAAGAAATTCAAGGAGAAAGTGGAAGAGTACTGCCGTATTGTCAGGATTACAGTTATTGTTATGAAACCAAAAAATGGCATATTTGAATGGAAAATAAACTTGATAACTGTTTTTTTTTTAAATTTTCACCCAAACCAAAAAAATTTCCAAACAAAACCCACAAAATTCCAAGTAGCTCACCCCACAAATACCTCTTTAAGCTCAACTGAAAAGTACAAAACAGAAAGTGATAACAAGAAATTGATATATGTATGATAGGGAAAGGGTTACTGTTCCTGCTACAGAAAGCACACACATACACGCACACAAAAAACCCTCTTACAAATCAATAAGAAAAAAAGACAAATACTCCAATAGAAAATTGTTCCACTGGCACCGGCAGGCAGTCCAGAGAAAAAATACAAATGGTCAATAATCAAAGAACGTAATGGAAATCTTTGCAGCCATTAAAAGCGTGATACTGACCTGTATTTACTGACTTGGAAAAATGCCCATAACATATTGTTGAATGGGAAAAAAGTGGGTTACAGAACAGCAGGTAGAATATGATTCCATTTACGGAAATTCATGGGAGAGTACCTTGGTCTAAAGTGCGTGTGTGCGTGTGCATGTGTGTGTGCAAAGAAGTGTTCTCCAAGTTGCTTACACATAATAGAGAATGTGAGGAAGAGGATTGTGGCTCCATCCCCGTGGCCCGCCAGCAGCTGTGTGTTCTCACCTCCAGGCAGACTGGAGTCAAGGGTGATGGAATCACTGGTGTGCAGGATGTCTTCCCGGGGCTGGAAGATCTCTTACTTCATCCTTTCTCTCTTCTCTCTTTCTCTCTCTCTCTCTCTCTCTCTCTCTCTCTCTCATTTTTATTCATTTAAAACTACTTGTTTCAGTATTGGATATTTTTTTTCTTTTCAACAAGACCATACATCAATTTTAAACTTAGAAAAAGACTTAACAGGTTGGAAATATTACCATTAAGGAGTGAACATTCTTAGCATAGAGAATATTTGGCCAATCAGTAAGAAAATCAATATCATAACCAATATAATTGCCAAGCCAAGAGCTTGTGTTTTGTGAGCATGTGACTGAGTGCTGGTAGTCCAAAGCCATCAGCTGCTCTGGGGGAGTAAAGTGGGCAGTCTCCCGTGTGATAAACAGCCTCTGAAAACGTGCTAGACGGTCAGCTATGAGTTGCCTCCAAATGAGCAGCAACGCGTTGGAAAGAGGTATGTCTGTGTAGGGAGCTCTGCAGATGTGGCTTATGGGCAACTGCCTTCCAGACCCAAAGGTTGAGCCTCTCTGCTGTTTCAAGTCCACCAGAGGCTCTGAAGGAGAAAGATGGACAGTCTCCTGTGTGATTTACTCTGAAAGCCCACTTGGATGGTCAGCTGTGAGTTGACGACAGTGTGTATAGTATTTTCTGTTATGCACTGCTGAGTCAATGGTGTATAAGGAAACATCCCGGCCCACAGCTGATCCTCCACTGGGGTTTCAGAGACAGTAAATTATGTGGGAGGAAATTGCTCATCTTTCTCCTGTGAAGCAGCTGGTGCATCGAACCATGCGTCTTCAAGTTGGCAGCCCAACTCCTTACCACTAGGCCACTATGTCTAAGGTACAAAACAGGCCATACCTCCCATGTAGTGCGATGAGATAGATACTGTTTCTTCTACTTCTTCACTCCTTCCCTGCCTCCTTCTCTTCATTCCTCCCCTCATTTTTTACCTTCCTTCTTCCTTCTTCTCCTCTGTCCTTCACTGCCTTCCTCCCTCTCTCTCTCCCTCCATCACTTCATACCTTCCCTACTTTCTGGACATGTGCTTCCCATCAGATTTGCTCCTCACCCTGTATATACACACCTCTGACCTCATGGAGTTTACACAATCCCCATTTTACTGCCGGGAAGACTGAGACCCAAAGAGGGTCAGGCCCAGTACACCCACTTATAATGAGTATGTCATTCAGTCTTTGAAATATGAATGTATCATTCCCAGAAGGAGAAACTCAAATGGCCAATAAGGATATGAAAATATTGTAACCGGATTAGCAATCAAAGAAAACAATTAAAATATTTTTGGTCCATTAAATTTTTTATTTATTTCCTCCTCAGACTGTGGAGATTTAAAAGATTGATAACAATGAGCGTTGTCTAGCATTAGCAGAAATCAGACACTGTCTTGGTCTGCCAGTAGGCGTTTATATTTATGCAAAGTTTCTGGAAAGTAGTTTGTCAAAACATGTCAAAAGCCCCCAAAATAAATGCCTACCCATTGTTTTAGCAATTCCTCTTTTAGGAAGCAATTCTTAAAAGAAAGAAAAAAAAGTCAGACAATCAAAGAATGATGTTTGACCAAAGCTGTTCATTACAACTTGATGTATAAGGTTAAATTTGTTGACCAATTAAAATGTACTTCAGAAGAATTTGTGAAGGAAGTTATGGTATTATCTCTTATGATGAAATAATGTGAAATTGTTGAATATGATAGCATAGGTCTAAGTTCTTGATGTGTAAAAATCGACAATCTGTTCTTCACAGGAGGAGACTGCCCACCTTTCTCATAGTGTCTGGTGGATCCAGACCACCAGACAGACATGGCCCTCACGTTAAGCAACACAACTCCCTGTAGAATAGGCCTCCACACAGAGTGTCCTTCCAATGTGTTAAGTGACAAAAGCAGATTACAAAACCTTACTGTAGGATGATCTCCTTATTGTTTTTTGAGGAATGAAAATCTGTTTAGATATACATGCATCATAGAAAAACCTGCAAATATATAAAGCAAAGCACCAAGCATAGTAGATTCAGAATCAAAGAGGGGGGCCTGATAATTTCCTTCCATACATTAGTCTCTGATTTATGGCTTGTTACAAGGATCATGTAGTGGCTTTATCCCCATGTAAAGCTAGAGCAAACAAGGAAGCTATTTATGTTGTGGATAAGTTGTCGTCACATGCCTCAGGCCAGGTCCAGCTCACAGCTGATCCTCCAGTGGTTTTCAGAGGCTGTAAAGTAGAAGGGGAGAGAGGGCTCATCTTTCTCCATTTCAGCAGCTGGTAGATTCGAACTTTGTGCCTTTTGATTGACAACACATCTACTTATCCATTAGACCAAATAAAGCCCATTCAAGGATAATCTGGGGCCCCACTTTGGGAGTGTGGTTTACAGAACACCTCCAGAGGTCCTGTGTCACACACCCCTAACCTGCCTCCCTCCTCCAGCCTCTGCTCCAAGGTCATTAGATCTGAGGTTTTACCGTATCCTTCCTGAGTGAACTCATATGCTAGGCTGAGTTTGTTACTGTCCTAAGAAGCCTTTATAGCCTGGGAATTTCCTTAGTTGTTGTTATTTTTAGGTACTATCAAGTCTCATACAATTTATAGTGACCATATGAACGATGATCATATCCTGTACCATTCTCACTATCTGTGATATACAGGAGCTCACTGCGTCAGTTGCTGTATCTCTGACATACTCAGTCACTGTGTCAGACCATGTTATTGGAGACTTCCTCTCTTTCTCTGAACTTCCACCTTTCCAAGCATGATGTCCTTGTCCAAGAACCGGCCCATCCTGACAGCATGTTCAAAATATGGGAGGTGACGTTTCACCCTGTTTGCCACCACGGAGGATGCTGTTCTCACTTTGTGCAAAACGTACTTGTGCACTCTTTTGGCAGTGCGTGGGATATTCAGTCCTCTTCCCCAACACCACAACTCAAAGGCATTGATTCTTCTGTCATCTTTATTTGTTATCCAACTCTCAGATGAATAGTAAATATTTAAAAGGAGTGATTTGAATCAGGAGCCCCTTAGTCTTTAAACTGACATCATTGTTTCTTAGCGCTTTGGAGGGATCCTTGACAGCAGATTTTCCCAAAGAAGTTGTGGCTGCTGGTACCAAGGGTATTATTTGTGGATCCAAGCAAGATTAAATTGATTAAATAGTTGACAACTTCAGTCTTTTTTCAACTATCCTGATGTTGCCTACTAGTTTTTTTGTTGCTGCTAATGCAGGTTTTTGGTTTTGGATTTTAGAGAATGTTTATTGAAGAAACACAGGGCATCTTTTAATAGAAACTAGAGGAGCATTTACTGGGGCCACTGGAAGGGAAAGGCTTGCCTCATCCAACCTCCCCCAAGGCTGAGGAGTGTGCCCCCCCTGAACCACCAACACTCCCCAACCCCACCAGGCTTCCAGCCTGCTGGCACAAAACAAACAAGGTTGGACCTAAATTATTGAAGATGAAAACAGTGTCTAAAAAACAAGAGATTAAAAAGTTGGGAGCAAAAAGTTAAACATTTAAGCAGTCAAAATGAAACATAACAAGATTTAACCAGAAGAGTAACGAGGGCTAAACGTTTTAAGAAACCCTTTGGGGTTGAGTCACTCCTGACTCATAGTTGACCCTCCAATGAGTTTGCGAGGCTGCAAATCACCCGGGAAGGATTCTTCCCAGTAGCTACGGTGGATCCTACCAGTGAGGCATGTTGTTTGGGTTAACAGCATAACTCTCCATTGACTATTACGTCAGAACCCTCTTAGGGGTTAGAGGAAACACATTTTAAAAGGCACCACAAGAGAGAAAAAGTTAGAAAAGAAGGTTGAAATTTAGTGGAACAGACTGCAACTCAAACTCAGACTTCTTCCCATTATGTCAGAACCAACTCAGTGGGTTGTCAGAGGCTCGAAGTCCCATGATAGGAGGTTGCCCATCTTTCTCCTGTGGAGCAGCTGGTGGATTCAAAGCACCTGCCTTTGAGTTGGCAGTGCATCTCCTTGCCCTTGTAACTTGTAATACAAGTTACAGTTCAAAAAGAAACAATAGAAGCATCTTATATCAAAGTAATAAAAGAAGCTAAATGTGACTGTATCCTCAGCAGGTGAAAATAATGAAACATACAAGTAGTAACTCATGTTTTTAATGCAGTCTTCTGCATTCTGACCCCAGTTCTCTGTTGCCTTCCTTCAGAGCAATTATCAGTCCTTTATTATCCAGACAAGGTTTGTTTGTCCTTATTTTAATATCCCCTTCCTTTCTACACTGTCTTTATTTTGTTTGTATGGTCATCTTACCCCCAGCATGCACAGATAGATGTTCTTGCAGGTACATATTCTCACATGCTCACACACTCAGCCCTCATGAGAAAGCCAGTGACACTCCCACCCATGGATTGAGACATCAGTTAAAGAAACAAATGGCATGGGTCTATTTTGTTCTAGAATTGAAAACATTTTTTTTGGAGTGTGATAAAACATTGATTTTAAAAATGCATTTTACTTTGTTTTAGGTAAACATTTACATGGCAAATTAGGCTCACACTTAATGATTTTTATATAAATTGCCTCTTGACATTGGTTACAATTTTCATAATATGTTGGCATTCTTGCTGTTTTCATTCTGTTTGTTCTGTCTCCATTGATCTAGCTTCCCTTCTTCTCTTCTTTCCTTATCATAATATCATTTTCGCCTTTTGGTAAATGTTGACCATTTGGCCTCATTGATTGTTTGAGGCACATGGATATGTTGCTTATTCTAGAAATCAATCTACCATTAAGCTACTCTATCTCAGAATGTCTTCTAGGCTTTGCCTTTTTTAATGAATTTGAGTTTTGCTCTCTATTTGTCATCCATCCTGCCTAAGACCATCTGCTGCATCCCCGGCTAAGATGATTGCCAGAGGTGGTTGGGCACCATCTAATTCCTCCTGGGCTCAGGTTCAAGTGGACCTTCGGGATAATTATTTGATTAGCCTCTTTCTTCCCCATGAGATTGCAAACACAATGCAGGCAGGAACTTTTGCTTTTTTGTTGTTGTTGTTCTTTCTTTTGCATTTCAACCCTTCAAGAGTGATATATGATAAATATTTTTCCATTAATCAAATGAAGAATGAGTGCATGACTGGGTAAGTGAGGGAAACATTCCCTGCAAGCTGTTATTGAAGGTTCAAGGCAGATGAAACATCTCCAATAAGCTAGAAAGGAACACCCCCAGAAAAGAAAACTGGCCATCTGCTTCTCCCTCCACTCACCTAGTCCCCCATCTAAGCATCGTCCACTGACCTGCTCACAGAAGGGGAGGGTCCTCAGTGCCGCCTGAGCTTCTAGAAGCTGGTGCTGAAAAGGAATTCCCAAGACAGGAAGTCAGTGCAGGTGGGGGGTGGGGGGGTTGCACCATCTGACTATGGTCAGAATTGCCTTGTTAACCTTGGAAGAAGAAACTTCTAGAAAGGAAGCCTACCCAACAGGGAGACCATGGCAGTGACCTTGTTCCAAATCCTGTGATGAACCCTGATATTTATTCCTTTCACTCATCTCATTTTACTGTGAGTCCACCTACCTCTTGGGGGGTTAGGAACTCAATCAAATCACTGGGTCCCATTAGACACTACAAAGAAAACTGAGTTCCAAGTTAAATTTGCTTAGCTGGGCTGCTCCTTGAAGCTTCGTCTGACATACTTTGGGCATGTTGAAAGGAGGGACCAGTCCTTGGAGAAGGACATCATGTTTAGAAGAGTGGAGGGACAGTGCAGGAGAGGAAGACACTCGATGAGATGGATCAATTCAGTGATTGGTGTGGTGGGAGTAGGTGTGTCAGAGACAGTGAGGTTGGCACAGAATAGAGCAGGGTTTAGGGCTCTTGTACATAAGGTCACTATGAGTAGCAAGTGACTCGACAGCACATAACCACATTAGGAGAAAGAGGGATAATTTCTTATATTTTTTAAAAAATATTTTGAGTGGGAGTTTGTAAATCGTACTGAGTTTCATTCAATTGTCTGTTGACATTCTGTAGTTGTTGTTAAGTGCTGTCGAATCATAGGCGACTCATAGCGATCCTATGATTGAAAGTCGTCAACACTCACATGACTTTCATCCTTTCTCCAGGTTCATAGGGTTTCCGGAGGCAAGCTATTTACAAAAGTGGATGCCACTCCTGCTTCCAAGCTTGTTTTAATCGGGGAGCTCCACCAAATACTGTCCACAATGGGTAACCGTTATCGCATTTGACACATCAGTGTCACAGTGTTCATCTTCACAACAACCACAAGTTACCTCTGTATGGCAAGTGGACACACCAGGGCTACATGACCTTTGGCTTGGTAGCATTAACTACAGTTAATTGATTAATTATGTCTAATCAAGGGAGCTCTGGTGGCCTAGTGGCAAGAAGCTGTGCTGTAATCCCGAAGGGATGCAGTTCGAATCCACCAGATTCTCTACTGGAGAAGGAGTGGCAATCTCCTTCTGTGCCATTCAGATCCAGTTCAAAAGTACACAAAAACAACGACAACAACAACAAAAATCAAATAAAAAATTATGTCTAATCAAACCTGTGTATTGCCTTTCCCTTCACCCGCCTTATTTCCTTTTTCCCTCCCCATCTCTTCTTATCCCTGTTAACCCTCTAAAATGGATTCTGTGTGTAAACATCTCCTTAGCTTTTTATACTAATAGTCTTATGCCATAATTGGCCTTTTAAGATCGACTTCTGGTCAGTCAGTATAATTTGTTCTGGATTCATCCGGTATAATTTGTGCAGGATTTCACAAATTTAATCATTTTACAGTGGTGTGTAGTACTCCAGGATGTGACTGTAGCACACATTCTTTCTCCATCTCTCTGTGCACAGTGTTTTACAGCTCCAGAAACCTCATGGAAAGTCACTGAGCATCAGAATGAATTCAATGACAGAACATCTGAGTCTGAATCGAAGAAGGTAGCTTACTGTGTTAGATGGAGAGAACCAGAGTGTGGTTCGCTCTGAATTTGATTACTTGAGATGGGAGACTATTGACCTTTACAGCCTACAAGGCGGACAGGGACACAGCCAAGGTACAGGAGAAATCGCAAGCTGTAATTTCTGTGTGGCAGGTGACAAGGCTGAGCTGCCTCTGGCATTGGCAGGCTAACACTTTGCCCTAACTGAAAGAGCTCCTGCAAGTTATACTTCATTATACCCCCCACCATCAAAATGGTTCTGACTTCACTCAGCCCTCTGCCGGGTTTCCGAGGATGTCAATCTGTCCTGGAGGAGATTACCCATCTTTCTTTTCACAGAGCAGCATGTGAACTACTGATTTTCACTTGTTGTTGTTATGTGCCGTCGAGTTAGAACCAACTCATAGTTGAGTCTCCAGTGGATTTTCAGAGGTAGTAAGTCACATGGGAGGAGATTGCTTGTCCTTTTCCCATACAGTAGTGGACACGAACCACATACCTTTGGGGTAACAGCACAGCTCTTTACTGCTAATCACCAGTTAGCAGCAAGTTTGTTTGCTGTGTACCATTGAGTAGAGACCTACCCATCACTGATCCTCCTATGGGCTTTCAGAGGCAGTTAATCACACAGGAGGAGATTGTCCATCCTTCCCCTGTGTAGTACCTGGTGGGTATGAACCACGTGCCTTTAGGATTGCAGCACGGTTTCCTACCATGAGGCCATCAGAGCTCCCTAGCTCAAAACTAGCCTTCCTAATACTTCATCATTACACTTTTAACTAACTGCTTGTTGTTGTTGTTGTTGTTATGTGCCGTCGAGTCGCTTGCGACTCATAGCGACCCTATGTACAACAGCCCTAAACTCTGCTCTGTCCTGTGCCAATCGC
>NW_006399812.1:11557205-11590436 GCF_000299155.1 Elephantulus edwardii
GCCTGTCTGATTTGTCTTCCATAATGGTTCTGTGATGGCAGTGTCTGACAGTCCAGCCCCTGAGTCTTGGACGGAGATTGAGAATGAAAAAGGCTGTGATTTTGCTGGACTAGAGAAGGGTGACCGACGAGAAAAGTAACCAAAGGTGAAAAGCTCCAGGTGCCCGCTTACGTCCATGGGAACGTCCCTCTGCCACTGCCGTCCGTAGCTTGGCTTTCTTGAGAGCTGGTGTTTCTCCTGCGTCAGGAGCATCCTCTCCTGCTGGATCTCAGAGAGCACAGCCCCACTTCCCCTCCTTCAGCCTCGCCAAGCCGGACCCCCCATGCTGCCTTCATGCAAAGTGCTCCCCTCCTCGCTCCCCCTTGAAGCAGCCTTTTAGTGTTCTTACACCTCTGCCTCGCACATGTGACCCCTCACGTTGTTAGGAGACCTTGTCGTTAAAGCGTGATAACTCGCAGGAGTCAGGAGACCTCGACTCCAGTCTTCCCTGCTGTGTGACTTTGGACCTCTGTGTGCTTCAGCTTGTGCGTCTCCCCACACAACTTAGTACTATGTCCTATGACACAGCTTCTGAGGAAGGATTCTGAGAATGGAAAGTATCTAGACTGCGATTGATAGATGTCAGCTGCTGTCAGATCTGTTCTTCTCTGGTCACTATGAGTTATAGACGACTCAGAGGACCTAATAGCAATTATCATTATCAGTAAAAGAGCTCAAGTGGCACCAATGATAAAGCCAAATTAAAGGTTGGTGGTTCAAACCCACCTAGCATTGCTGCAAGAGAAAGACCTGCTGGTTTTTTCCTCTCAGGATCACAGCCAAGAAAACTTTATGGGTTGGCTGTATTTGTGTCATCATCATCATCATCATCATCATCATCATCATCATCATCATCGTAGTAATAAGCTTTTTTCTTTTTTATTGGTTTGCATACAAAATTTGTATATCTTGTGTCTCATTCATGTACATCACGTCTCACACATTCCTCCATTCACATTATGTTTCACATACATTCTTATACATGGTGTTTTATAAAATTAATCACCCTTGAGCTATGGCTCCTATCAGTCCATCTTTCCAGGTCCCCATTGGATCCACCTTGCTCTGACTCATGGTGTGCCCATGTCCAACAGAGCAGGGCAGTGTCCACCCTTGTTCCTTCCTCATGGTGTCAGCGTGCTCTAGTCCACTGGGGGTAGCCATCGTCTGGGCTGATAGCCCTCTGACCCCGGAAGCTCATTTGTCATCACCGTAGTGGACAGTAGCTGTTGCGGCCCAGAGAGTTTAGAAAGTAGATCACTAGGAGTCTGTCTGCTCTCCAGTGGTCTGCCCACTCTCCTGAGACCCGGCCACCATGGGTGACCTGGCTGGTGTTTGAAATACTGGTCAGGTAGCTTCCAGCACCATAGAAACACCCAAACCACCACAGTCTGACAAGCTGAGAGATAAGTAGTAGATTTTTGACACCAATAAATGTGTATTTTATCATTTACATTATTTTCTATATAATAAATTATGTTCACCCATATGTGTGTGTGTGTGTGTACACACTGTTGTTGTGTATCGCCAAATTAAAACCGAGCCATAGCTGTCCCTCCAGTGGGTTTGAAGAGGCAGTGTATCACATGGAAGGAGATTGTCCATCTTTCTCTTAAGGAGAGGCTGGTGGATTCGAACCTGCATGCCTTTGGGATGGCAGTGCAGCTCCTTACTCAGTGTGTGTGATTGTGTGTGTGTGTGTGTGTGTGTGTGTGTGTGTGTGTGTAGTAAGATCGACAGAGTAGACATCGCAGCTCCTAGACTTTCTCATTGGAAGTATCTCACATGTTGACTTGAGGTAGAGTCTAGACTAAGAGTTCTCTGGTCAACCACAAGAGCAGTGAAGGGTGCTTCTTGCATGGCTCCACTTACAAAGCCAGGACTGTCTTTATTCTCAGCCTTTATCATCACAAATCCATGCTGACTACGTGGAAGTAGATACTGGAGTGCCTCCTACATGTCCACTCCACTCCGTCATGGAAGTATAATCAAGAATGTCCAGGAAGAAACTCACTTGGCAATCCCACCTAGATCTGAAAATAAATCTATGGAGAGACAAGAGCAGGAATGGAAAGTGGGTTCTGTCGGGAGGCTTGCCAGGGCTTCGTTTTTAGAAGACAGATAAGGACTGGATGGAACCGGACACTTGGCAGCTGCAGACAGTGACCCTGAAGAGCCGTCTACTGCTCCCTGGGCAACCTGCAGTCCACAGCACTCCACTGATGTTTGTGAGGTGATTGAATTAACTCGGGGATTATAGGCCAAGAACATTCAAGCAAATTCTGTGGACACAGAACATAAAGGAGGCTGCAAAGTAAAAATATTTTCAGCCCCATGGCCAGAGATTCCTTTCTCCTTGAAGCAGCCCCGCTAAGAAATGCCTGGAAGTGCTAATAACGGTGTCTTTCACAATTGAAAGGTCAGCCGATGTGTGCTTATTGAGTGACGCGGTGAGCCAGCTTTTCTGTGGGCTTCGTAGGAGATTACACGACAGGCTGACCCAGGATGCTCTTGGTGGGCAGGCTGGAATCAAAATGCACGACAAAACGTGGTGAGCAACGCAGAGCGGGCTCCTCATTGTGCTGATATGTGGAGGCAAGCTGGGAGGGCAGGTGAGAGACCCCTGAAGTGAGGCTGGGAGGCATTGGAAGAATCAGGGGGAAGCCTGGGCATTCCTGGTGCTGGAATGGGGGAGCTCTGTAGGTCGGGCTCCCTCAGAGTGCATACCTCTCCTGTCCCCTTCCTCTAGACCCCACCACCAAGTGCTGGGACTTTGTGCTTCGATTGCCAGGATCTCAGGTTGCTCCATTTTTCTCTCTGATCACTGCCCTTCCTGCTGAGGCCTCTTTGAAATTTGACTACGGTTGTGGGCACATGGTTTCAGCATTTCTGGATGCAATTTGGTATTACAGTGAAGAATCAAAGGATGTTTGCTATCACTTTAACATACGCTTCTCTCCCTCTTCCTCTGAAGACCTTTGCATACCTGACCCCACAATCATGTCTGGCTTTGAAATAATAGACCCGTCATAATTATGAGAATTAGTCTCTAGGCTTCTGGCTCATCTGCTCAACTAAGGCCATTAAGGCTGTCCTTTGAGGTGGACAGGGCATCCGGGATCACCTCCTCAGAGAAGGGACGCTCAGAGGGAAGGCAGCAGGCAGGGCGGGATGGCCCAGGCGGTGTGGGTGGGAAGCAGCTGGGAGGTAAGATAAAGCAAACACTGCCCAGCCCCAGTGATGACTTGTACCCAGCTCTGCGACCCTGGAGGGGAAGCTGGGAACCTGGATGTTAAGTCTTCCAGATTTTAGACATTCGATTCTAGTTTACAATAGGAAACCCCAATGTGATTATAAGTCTACAATTTCCTTAGATCCTGCCTGTGTGTTCTCACTATGGAAGCCCTGACCCAGAACCGAGGAGGGACTTGAGTGAGGCTATTAAGCTTGTGGGCCCAACATGTCCCCCAGTTCTATTGATCCCTGTCTTCTGAGAGGAAGTGTCCACAGACATAGGACAACACCCTTCCAGCAGGGTGCATTCCACAATGTTAGCAAGTACCACAGTTTCCGTGTGTATCCCTGGCCAGGAGTGGCATGGCAGCTTCTCTGTGGCCTTATAAAGCTTAGAACCTGTGATGCAGAAACCAGATTCAGTCCACAGTACAAACATACAGCATTGCTGTCACCTGCTACCTCCCCTGCCTGTCACCTCCCCTTCCAGGTGGGCGGCAGCAGGACTGTGATGGCACATCAGTGCAGGCAGGGGACGCTGGGGCTCTTCCTCAGGGGGCTTCTGTGTCCTTAAAGGGTATTAAAGGGATGGAGAGATGGTTAATGCACAAGTCTTTCTTTGACTTAATTTATTATAATATATGTGGCTAAAATGTAGATCACATTGCTGTTTTGGATCTCTGTTTTGATTCCCAAAATTGCAATCATGATAGGTGGATTATAACCGTGCTTTAACATACAGATGAGGAAATGCATTCCTGTGCAATTTTCCCCTAAGGAGAAGTCAGAGGATAAGGGGCAGGAGTTTTGAATAACCTCGCAACATTTAGTTGTCTCTCACGGTTACGGGGTAGAAATTAGCCATGCAGGACTCCCAGCACCATGCTCACAGGACTGCTTTGAATATTAGTGGCAAAGCTTTTTCCAAAGGGAACTGGGTAAAACGATTTTCCACATTAAAGGAAATCATCAGTATCTAATAGAGCAGGGAGGTATCACCTTGTCAAATTATTGTTTGTTCATAAATATTTATGAAGTTCCTACTGTGTGCTCTGGTGGGTTAGTGGTAAGGAGTTGCACTGGCAATGCAAAGGCAGGAGGTTCAAATCCACGTGCTTCTATGTGGGAGAAGGATGGGCGGTCTTTCCTACCATGTGAGTTGCAGCCTCTAAAACTCCACTGGAGGATCAGCTGTGAGTTGGTTCGGATTCTGTGAACTATAGCAACATCAGGTATGTGCTGCGGAATCTCTTGGGTGGTCTGTAACCTGGCAGCTCACTGCAAGGTTGGAGGTTTGAATCCAATGAGGATTACCTCAGAACAAAGGTCTGCTGATATACTTCTGAAAAATCAGCCTTTGAAAACCCAAAGGGGTGCAGTTCTGCTCTGACACATGTGGGGTCACAATGATGGTCACAGTTGACTGGTTGACAAGTGCATTGTTTGTTCGCTCTTACATTCCGGGCCCCTCACTAGAGGCAGGGACTTTACAGTAAGCAGAACAGAACTTTCCTGGGGAAACTTGAACAAGCAATGCATCCCGTGTTGCTCAGCTCTGGATTTGGGGAAAGGGGCCTCCCCAGAGTGTCTGGAGGGGCGTGGGTTCCAGACCGAGGGGAAGAAGATACAGATGGTGGTGCAGGTTCCTTCCTGGCGCCAGCAGAGCACGCGGAGTGTACGGGTGCTGGGACACCCCCCAAGAACATATGTCTGGACAGACTTTTTCCTCAGGCCCCGAAACTCAGCCGGAAGTACTGAGGCAGAACAGATGGCCTGATGTGTCGCCCTGAGGCTGGACTGGGCTTGCTCCACCAGGCCAGATCTCAGGGAGCCATTCCCCAGGTTCTGTCTACAGGCCTCATACCCACCTGCACACCGCCCACTCGCCAGTGCTAGGGGCAGGGCTCTGGGACTGCCGGCTTCGCTGCAAACAGAGCACCACCTGGAGGTGTGTGGGCAGGTGTTTCAGGCAGGAGAACTGGGGCCTCCGTGTGCAGCCAGGGGGAAAGGAAGAGAAGCTTCCATCTCAGGAAGAACCTGGAGGGGCCTAGGCAGCTCAGAGGAGGGGGCTGGGTAGAGGAAAGAGAGGGAAGGAGGTGTTGAGGCTCCACAGAGTCAAGACTTATGCAGGTCTCGCCCTGCTTCCTGGTGAGATAGCTGCAGTCTGTCTGCTAGCGCGTCAGGTCACCTGGGCTCGCGTCCAGGTCTTCTGCTACTCAGAGGGGCAGGCCACGTGCATATCTGGCAAGGAGAGCAGGTCATGTTCATGAAGGAAAATGCTTTGATCACACTGTCCTAGAAAGGCTGCCAGATCCTTCACAGCACCATTCATGTGTCCACATCCGTTCATTCATTTATTCATCCCTCCACTTATTCATTCATCCATTTACCCATTCATTGGATCATCCATTCGCCAGTATTTCTTTGGCACAAACTCTGTGCCAGAATGCCTTAGGAATATAAGAATAAGAAAGACAGACTTCTTCCCGTCCTTTAAGAGTAGACAGTCTAGGTACTGGTGTTAAGCACACGTTGACTAAAGAGAGACTTATTGTCATTAAGTCAGAAGTGACTTCTAACTGACTCACCAGCTAGGTTTTGGAGGATATTATGCAGATGAAACCTTGCTTGCCAAAACTGAGGAGGACCTGAAGCATTTGCTGAAGAAGGTCAAGGACTGTAGTCTTCAATATGGATGGTCAACATCAAGATGACAGAGATTTTCACCACTAGGCCAATTGGCAGAACCATGATAGATGGAGAAGAATAGTCAGGAAATCAAAAGACGAATTGCATTGGGGAAGTCTGTTGTCAGCGACTTCTCCAAAGTGCTAAAGAATAGTGATGTCAGTTTAGAACGAAGGTGCACCTGATCCAGGCCATGGTCTTTGCAGTTACTTGCTACACATCAGAGAGTTGAACAAGTTGACTAACTGTGACAGAAGATTAATTGATGCCTCTGAGTTTGGTAACAGAGAAGAGTACTGAACATAACATGGGCTGTCAGGAGAAACTTGGTTTTTCCTTGGAAGCAAGGATTTTGAAGCTCCATTTCACATACTTTGGGCACATGGCTAAGAGAGACCAGTCCTAGGAGAAGGACATCATGCTTGGAATTATGGAGGGACAGCATAGGAGAGGAAGACTCCAGATGAGATGGATTGATAGCAGAAACTGGGGCAATGAGGTTAGGTGTTTCTGAGACAGTGAGACTGGCTCATGATAGGGCAGGATTCAGAGCTACTGTGCATAGGGCCACCATGAGTCATGGGCGACATGACAGCACTTAACAGCAGCAACATAGTTTACAGGGAGGAGATTATCCCTGTTTCTGCCTCAGAGCCACTGGTGGATTCAAACCTCCAGAGAGGTGGTACTTTGGGGTTAGCAGTACAACCCTCTACGGACTACATGACTAGAGCGCCTTTAACTAAGGAGGCAAAAGACAATTTACTACAAGCCCCTTTTTAGGTGTTGCGAAGGTAAAGCTTGGGTGATCAGGACAGACCTGCTTAGTCTGAAAGGTCAGAGACTGTCTTCTCCCTGAGCGGAAACTGGAGATGAACCTTCAAAAATCAACGAGGTTAACCAGGCGTGATGGAGGTGGTGGGGCTGTAGCTTTGGGTCATGTTCCGGGAAGATAGAAGATCAGTGAGATTCTGGGTCCGGTGGCGAGAACTGCTCTCCTGGAGGACTAAGAGGGTGGAATCAGGGAGTCTAACAGAGGGGGGATGAGAAAGACCTTTCCAACTCCCTCTTAAGCATCCATCCAGAGAGAGTGCCCAGCGTGGCAGTGAGGAGGCACTAACATTGTCCTTCAGGCCTCTCTATGGATCCTGTCATTGCAGAGGAGCACAGAAAAGCACTGAAGTTCTTCCTCATTAAAAGGATACACTCTCCTGGGTGATAAGAATCTGGGATGCAAGCTGCTTGCCTGTAGGATTGAAGAGCCCCACAGTCTGGATGGCTAGAGGCCATGTCTGCACTCTTGGGTATAAGACGTAACTTTTCGAGAGAGCTGAGCTGCAAATAGTGGTCTGTGCCTCTGTCTGCTGCCACCACCGCCTCACTTCCCATCTCACAGTCTCTCCCTCACTACCTCGAGGCCAGTGGTCATGGGTTTGACTTTGACTTACGGTGGCCCAGCATCTGTCATGGTAGAACTTCCCTCCACAAGGCTCTTTGTGGCTGATTTTTTGGAAGCAGATTGCCAGGATGGGAGGACTTGAATGCCAACCTTTCAGCAAATGAGCATGTTAACCTATAATGTCACCCAGCTACTCTCTCTTCACCCCAAAAGGATGCGTGGAGTAAATGTACCTAGGAAGTATCTGGAGGACAGATGCCTAGTAGAGCACTGATCCTTCTTCTTTTGAAGGAGTAGGGGTGATTGGAGTCTTCCACTCTCGCAAGAGATTGGCTGTCACCCATTAGAAATTACTTACCTAGTTTGGGCTTCATGCCTGCTACGTGGAATGGGCCAGGGGAGACAGTCTGGCTACCCCAGAGTTCCTGGGTGATTTCATTATCTGAGCCATCACTCTTGTTTGTCTTCATTTGTCTTTATTTTGAACATCTTGCAGAAGCCATGTTGGCACAGTGGTTAAAGAAATTGGCTTCTAACCAAAGGGTCAGTGGTTCAAATCCACCAGCTGCTTGAAGGGAGAAAGATAAGATTGACTGCTTCCATGAAGATTCCAGCCCTGGACACCTCTGGGCAGTCATCTTCTGGTGTGTTCTGTTTTATTCTGTGTATAACTCTGTTGCTTGGGGTTAAACTAGGCTTGATGGCAGTGGGTATGCGGTGGGCATTTTGTTCTCTGGATCCTGGTAGTTGGTCACCTATCAGATGCCAGGTGCCTCGTGCACATGGTATAACTTGATTGGCACAACAAATTGTAAGATAGACAACATTCCCATTTTACAGACCGACATCTGGAGGATGCAAGCTTAGGAAGGTTTCACAGTCACCTCGCGTGCAAGTGGGGATCTCTCCTGGCGTAGGCTGTAGCGAGTTGTGCTTTATACAAACCTAAAGGCAGCTTCTCTTTGGTGGTTCAAATCCACCAGCTGCTCCTCAAGCAAAAAGCCACCAATCTCCGTCTGTGTGATTTCCACGCTGAAAACCCACCAGAGGGTCAGCTCCGCATCATTTCTGACTCAACGGCGAGAGCGCGGAAGTGGCAGGGCTGTAAGATTCAAACCGAGCGCAGGTTGCTCTAACCAGTGATTTTCCCCACTGCTGTGGTACCTCTGGCAAGAAGCTGCGCTGCGGTCCTGAGGCACATGGTTCAAGGCCACCAGCTGCTCCATGGGATAAGGATGGGCATTCTCCTCCCGTGCAGTTAACTGCCTCTGAAAACCTGCTGCAGGGTCAGTGGTTCAGACTGTAGGGTACACAACAACAACAGTGATACTTCTGCAATAAAATCCATCATTTACATTTCAGATTTCAGATATGTAGTATTGCAGATCCACTGTCTTGTGAAAGATTCAGACCACTATCCAATTATAAATAAGGCAACTGATTCTCACAGTGGTTTGCTCAGGGGCACAAGGCTAATACATGGCAAAGGCTGGATTTGATCTCAGATCTTAGAGTCAGACAGACCTCAGGGTTTTGCGGTATTCTGATGGTGAGCTGGCCGCTTCAGGCAGAATTAGAGGCTGCTGTGTGATTCCCTGCCAGTGCCCAGGATGGGGGTTATACACACTTAGCTCAGCTAGCCAGCTCCTTCAAGGAGTCGCGGGCTCTGGGGAGCACGCACGTCTCACTCAGTTCTTGCCCCGGTCAGCATTGCTTTGGACTGGTCTGTGGGATTCCCAGAGCCTCTTAAGTTCCTTTTGAGACATTTGCCAACACTTGATACTTTTATCTGTGATCAAAGAATGAGCAGACTTGGCCTTCCTGCTGAAGCCACTCTCCCATAAGGCAGCCCTGGAGGGAGGGTCAGCTCCGTTTAGGCCCCCATTCATTTCATGCCTAGACTGGGTCACCCTTCTACCTGCTGAGGTGTAGACCAGGAAGAATCTCAGACTATTCTCTGCACTTTTCAGACCAGATTTCAGAAAACAAAACCCACCCACTTAGCTTGAACAGAGCAGCTCACTGATGACCCACTCAAGATGTGACGAGAAGCTGTGGGAATGACGACAGGGGTTGATGATCACTCTGACTGCATGGAGACGCTGGAGGAAGCCAGGACCTGCAAAAGACTAACCGGAAAAGATTCAGATTCCTGCCAGTCTCTGCAAAGGGACACTCATAGCGTCAGGGCTGTGGCCTGGGCCACCAGCCTGGGATAATTGACACTGTGCCAGCAGAGCCACTTCCCATGCACGGGCCAATTCTTTGAAGAGAATTGATGCCTTTGAGTCATGGTGTTAGAGAAGAGTACTGAATACCCCATGCGCTGCCGCCAAAAGAACAAGCAATTATATCTTAGAGAAAGTGCAATCAGGATGTTCCTCAGAGGCAAGAATAGTGAAGCTTTGTCTCATATACTTTGGGCATGTTGCTTGAGACTCTCTAACGTGCTAAAGAGCAATGTTGTCAGTCTAGAGACTAATGGGCATCTGATACAGGCTGTGATCTTTGCAGTTACTTGCCAAGTTACTTGCAGAGAGTTGGACAAGAACTAAAGATGACAGAAGAATTGATCTATTTGAGTTGTGGTGCTAGAGAAGAGTATTGAACACCAGGAGAACAAATAGATCTGTCTTGGAGAGGGTGAAATCAAGTTTCTCCTTGGAAGCAAGGATTTTGAAGCTCTTGTCTCACATACTTTGGGTACATGGCCAGCAGTCACCAGTCCTTGGAGAAAGACATCATCCTTGGAAGGGTGGAAGGGCAGCACAGGAGAGGAAGACCCCGGATGAGATGGATTGACAGGGTAGCTGGGCAATGAGATTAGGTGTGTCTAAGTAAGTGAGATTGGCTCAGGCTAGGGCAGGGTTCAGAGCTGTTGTATGTGGGGTCACTAAGGGTCACGGGAGACTCAATACCACATAACAACAACATTCCTTGGAAAGGGGCATTGTGCTTGGAAAGATGGTCAAGTGAAGGAGAGGAAGACACTCAATGAGATGAACTGACAAAGTGATTACAGCAGTGGGCTCCAGCATGTCTGAGATGATGAGGCTAGGACAGGGTTTAGATCTGTTGTGTGTAGGGTCAATGTGTATTCCGTATTCCGTTTGACAGCACTTAACAACAACATCCAGGACAATCAAGTCTGGTGGTCTAGTCTACCAGACCACACCTCTGTAGGTGGTTCCAATCAGGAGATTCAGGAATCTGAGCTTCGCATAGATGACAAATTTAATCACAGATGAAGCACCCACCCAGTCATTTAAATATATAACAAACTCTCTTCCAAAAGCTACTGCATTCTCCTGCATTCAAATGGATAATCAAAATGGATAATCTCCTCCTCAGGGATTTATAGCCTCAGAAACCCAACAAGGGTCAGCTGTGAGTTGGTTCCAGCCCAGTGGTGGTGAGCACCAGGACAACAGGGACCAGGGAGTGGCTGTTTCCTGGCACCAGGCACTGTGGCCAGAGCCAAGGACTCAGGTTTTGTCTTTTGGAAGCCCACTGGCTGGGCTGCAGAGCTTTGTGAGAAAGCTTCTACTGTGACAGGCTGAGCCAGAGATTTTTTTTTCTCTTCCTTTTTTTTTTTAAGCTAATTTAACATGTCAGATAAGGTGTTTACAAGATATTGAAGGGTTTGGCATTGATGAAAAGATTTTTTTTTATGTCTTTATCCAGTGATAGAATTAGTCTGATAAAGGTTCTTAAATGTAAACCGGGCCAGAGAAGTCAGTGCAGCTCAAAAATGGCAGTAACTTCAGAGCTGGCAATTGACACTTGTTTTCTGCCACTGTTTACTCTTCAATAAAAAATGCATATTTACCATAGCAACCTCCTGGTCACGTGGTGCCCTATCTTAGATGCTACCCTCTAAAACCAAATAGCTTCTTAAAGAAACACACACATCCTGATATGCAAGCTTTTCAGATGCAAAATGTGTTCTTTACAAGGGAGCCCTCTTTCCCTGGGATTTAATGCTAATAAACACGTCATCTTCATAGAAATCATTTTGGTACCGTGTCTTAAATTTTAGGAATGTTCATTCTGGAAATCAAAATAAAATTACGCTTTGAGGGCCTTTTGATTATCTTGAGGGTTTGTGGATTATTTATTTTAACACAGTTCTTAAAAAATATGTATGTGTATTTGCGCTTTCGTATCCACACACACTTTTCCCCCAAAACAGCAAGCATTAGTAGCGTTTGGAAGGGAGTTTGTTATAGATTCTAATGACCGGGTGCTTCATCTGTGATTAAAGATTGTCATCTATGCGAAGCTCAATTGCAGCCTGAATTGTTTTTCACTGAGAGCTTTGGAGAAATGGCTGGGTCTTCAGTGCTGTGGTGAAACTGCTCCAACCTGGGCTTTTTACGAAAGAAAGAAGTCCTCTCCTTCAAGAGCTTGCGTTGCTTCAACAGGATGGAGCTGGTGGAGTGGAGAAAAGACCCCACCATTCTCCCCTCCAAGCCACCTCTTTTATCCAATGTGTCCCTTTAGCAATGTTGATGTTAAAAGCTACTATTAATTGATACTCAAAAGAAGACAAATGCCAAGCTAAATTATTTCTATAGATTACCTTTGATATAATCCCAGGAGCTAGGGATTCTTTTTCTAACCCCATTTTGCAGACAGGGGAAACCAAACCTTCAAGAGGTTAATAAAATTGGTTTAGAAATTGTAAGCAAATGAAATCACTATTTTACCACTTTGGAAGTCCTACTGGACCTATGGATGAACTTGAACCCCTAACCATTCAGATACCAGCCAAGTACTTAACCATCCATGCCACGCAGGGGCCCCTGCCCAGGATTAGACCTCAAAGAGATAGTCACACTTGGGTTTGACAGGAGACCTTTTGGGCTGCAAAGTTTCTCCACTAAATCTGAGCTTGAAACGTTCTATATGATGGAACTCTGGAATAAAGCAAGTGGTTCAGACACAGAGCAGCTGTCAGGAAATAGGGCGGTGAGGAATGTCTTCTAGAAAGGTCCTTTGCATTTGAGGGCTGACTCAGTGTCAGCAGAGGCTTTATAAGCACCCTTCCAACCCTGGTGTCTCCCCGCACCTCACATCACGTGTACCCTGACTGGGCTGGAGTCAGGCCAGAATCCCAGAGAGGTTCCTGGAGACCATGGTCTTGGGGACAGGCACCCAAGGCTATTCCCACCTGACCTGAGCCTGTTGCTGCTGTTGTTGTTGTTGTTGTGTATCATAAAGTCAGAACCGACCCTCCAGTGGGTTTTCAGAGGCTTGGGAGATTTCCCCTCCTTCTCCTACAAAGCAGCTGGTGGCCTCGAACCGTGTGCCTTTGAGATTACAGCATAGCTTCTTACCACGGACCTGGGCCTAGGAAGTTTTAAAAAGTCCTTTCAGCTGTACAGTTCAATCTGGAAAAGAATACACTGTGATTCTCTTATGCTTAGTGGCTTTGGGGGGCGGGGGGCAACACCAGTTATCAATGAAACAGGACTTTGAGGCCAAGTAACACAATGACCTAAACTGGTAAAGGAGAACTGGCCAGGACCCCCTACACTGGCCAGCCCGTCCCTCTGCAGCATGTGCAGGGGCCCTTTCAGAATGATTTGTCATGAATGCCGCCTCTGTGCTGCCTTAACAGATTATTTAGAAGGTGCGTGAGCCTCCCATGCAGCCTCCAGTCAGCTCCAACTGTACATACATACGCACGAGCTGGGGAGGTAATTGCTTATCATGTATCTCTTTGTTCCAGACACTTTTATAAAAGAGTATGTATTATGTATGGTGTGACCTTCAAATGTCAGGAATGTGTTGTGCAGTAAACTGTCAATATTTGTGGTTATAAGGTACTAGATGACTTTTACAATAATTGGAACGGCTATATTAAAAGCTTAGATCACTCAGCTGGTTAAAGAGAAAGACACAGGCCAGCGTTCATCAGGGACCTGCCTTCTGCCAACTATTAAATGAAAGATATTGCAAGGTGCTTAAGATGTCTTCTTTGTTTAAAAAAGAATATGGCAACGCAGGTCTCCAGGGGAGGCGTTATCTCCAAATCATCATTTCTCCTTTCAGTGCGCATAAGTCCCAGGAGAAAAAAAAAACAAAAAAAAAACCCCCAGCTCCACAAGTTATGGCGACTGACCAAGTGCATTTTAAAAAAGATTCATCCAGCTGGTTCTCAGTGTCACTTAGGTAAGAATTCAGACCCAAGAATCGAAGAGACCTCCTCTGATCTTCCCTCTCCCACCATACACCGACAGGAAGTGGCTGGAATTATCTTAGGAGGGTCTTCAAAGCGGTGGCGGTCTGACATTTCTTTATAATTTAAAGATATAAAATAACATAAAAAGAATATGACAATTTAGGTTTTACTAAGGTAGGGACTTCTTTAGATTCAATTTTTCAAAATTAAAGGGACTTAAATAAGCAAAGAAAGTCCTAACTGTATATTTTTCAGTGTCAGTGATGTTGACAGGTCGACGAGGACTTACAGACCTAATGGCCTGAGCCTTGCCCTGTCCCTAAGCATCTTCACTCTCTCAGTTCTGTGAATGCCCATTGACGTAGACACTGCATCGATCCATCTCACCGCAGGTCTTCATCTCTTTCTCTGACCCTCCGCCTTTCCCATCACACTGTCTCTCCCTAAGAACTGGTTTCTCCTAAAAATGTGCTCAAAGCGGGTGAGATGAAGTCTCACTATCCTTGTGTCTAAGGAACGTTTTGGTTGCTCTTCCTTCAAGACAGATTGATTTATTTATTCTTTCGGTAGTTTGTAGAATATTCAAAACTTGAGGCATATGTTAAAAACCGGGACACGGATTACTTTCAAAAATATCTTTTCACTACACACTTCTCTAGATTCAACATGATGATTTTTTAAGCCAGGAACTGGGACAATTACTTGGTGTATTTTATCTCCCTCACCATCGTCTTCTAAATAAGTTACATGCGCCCTTATAGATTATATTTGTGTGTTTGTAGTTCCCTCCACCTGGCTGAAAAGTACTGGGAAACATCGCCAGGCCACCTCCTCCAGGAAGCCTTCCTTCAGTCCACCCCCTCCACTCCCTGAAGGTGAGGAGCACCTGAGCATTTCTGATCTGTCAGCAGAACCTGGTCGAGGGGCTCCTTGCACTGGAAGCCATGTCCTTCTAGCAGTCAGAAGGTGGCCTTAGTGTCTGAATTTCAATTTGCTTGTTTCTTTGTTTGGAAAATCATTCATGAGCACCCTTTATGAGCAAAGCACTTACTAGGTGCCAGGGTATAATGTAGAATGTCATTTACTAGTTCGTGCTTCCAAGGAGTTTTTGTTCCTGAACAGTACTTGGGTGGAAAGAATTATCAACATATTTTGCTGCTGCTAATCCAAAAGTTGGTCCTTTGAGTCTACTTGGATATGCCTCAAGGGAGCTCCAGTGGTAAGAAGCTTCACTGCCATCCCAAAGGCCCATGGTTCAAATCCACCAGCTACTCTGCGAGATAAGGAAGACCAGTCTCGTCCCATGCAATTAACACGTTGCCTCACACTCTTAAATTGACGACTGTGCTTAGAAACACATTTTGCCGTCATTTGCGGCAACATGTTAACTGCCTCTGCAAACCCACTGGAGGATCAGCTATGAGTTGATTCCAACTCAGCGGCACACAGCAGCAACCACAGATTGCCTCAGAAGAAAGTTCGGGTGATATGCTCCCCCCAAAACCAAGTTATTATCAGAACACCTATGGAGCTCATCCCTTCTTCTCTGATGCACAGGGAGTTGCCTCGAATTCACTGGATTTGACTCTCTTTTTTATATGTTCTCAGGAAAGGACAGGCTATTGCTATTACAGTTAGATGCCCAGGCCAGTCAAGGTGTGTGCTCTGAAGAGAAAGCAAGGTATGAGCTATACTGAGAGACAGGAGTGGGAGATGTTCCCCACAAGATAGCTTGGTGAAGGATGGCTTCTCTCCAGGCAGGTGCCTTTGAACTACAATTTGAATGAATGAGTCTTCCTTTAAATGCCAGGGCAAGAGAATTCCAGATGGTAGAGTTGCTGCTATTACTGGATCTGTGGAGCCAAGTCTAGCTTACAATGATCCTCTGTACAGCAGATTCAAACCTTTCGCTTTCTGATCCATCTTCACAGTCTCCGCTGCCCTTAAATTCATCGTTACAGCCACCATGTCAGTCCATATTGAGGGTCTTACTCTTCTTCTCTGACCTTGTACTTTTCCGAGGACCTGGTAGTAACATGCCCTGAGTATATGAGATAAAGTCTCACCACCTTTGAAGAAGAGTAGGGGGAAAATTCCCAAGGGGGGAAGCAGCCTGGGTGCATGAGGAGAACGAGAGGTGAGAGGCTGTGGTAAAGGGGAAGGAATGAGGCCTGTGAGTAGGAGCAGGAGCTTGGTGAACATGAGAAGGGGTTGGAAATATTTCCAGAGAGAAACCAATGGCTGGTGCATTCCTTGCATATATGACAGAACCATGGACCATGCTTCTCGGATTCATCCTCCTGCTGGTCCTCACCGAGGCCAGTTCAGAGGTGGTCTCTGGGATGGGTCACGACCTACCATCTTGATCTGAGGGAAGCGGGTCAAGCAGATCCCATTGAGACCCATCACACCTGATGGCCTTCCCGCTGTGATTCTATGAATCACAAATCCTGCTTCCTGCACCCAAGGTGGAGTCTGGGAACAAGCAGTACCTGCCAGAGGCTCCACATGCCATAGCAAGAGCTGGTAGCCCAGGATTACATGTCAGGTTGTCAGCAGCACTGTCACACTCTACCAAAGGGAGTAGACCCCATGGGTGGCCCGTTCCCCAGGAGGGGAGTTCGGCAGACTCCCCCAGACAATTAAGCCAGGGCTCTGGGCTTGGTAAAAGCAGAAACACATTTGGCCCACAGCGCTTGATTTTGAAGCCCTTGTGTATTTTAAGGGAAATTTAATCCATGTGTTTCTGATTCATTTTCACTTAACTCATCAAAATGTTGCCTTAGAGAAGCTATTTGAGATCCCAGTATCTTATAGGATTTTCCCCCCTTCATTTTTTAACTTTCTAATGACTTACTTCCCTGATCCAAGAAATCACATCTTGCCAAAAGCAACTGAAGCCCTGCTCAGTTTTGAGTCTGGGTCAGGGGTGAGAAGTGGCAGTGACGGGGGACAGGCCACCACCACTCCACGTCTCAGCTGAGACCAACCGAGACGAGGCCTGTGCTTTGGGAACTGCCCGGTCTCCAGCCGCTGTGATCCCAAAGAAATCTGGCCCCTGCCTTTCCACAAGTGGACCTTCTTCTCTAAAATAGCTCCCTATTTAAACAAATGCTTTCGCCAATCCATATTCATGCTCAACTGTTTAACATGACTATATATGGCCATCATAAAACTGAGGACTTTGGTGAAACAACAGAGACACCAGATGAATACTGACCTAAACCGTGAGTCACCGCTTCCAAGAGTTAAGTAGACTTGTTGACTGTAATGTTATCATTTTTATGCACATCATTAATTCAAAGTCCTTTTAAAAACTCAGAGTTGTCCCTTACTTGACCGAGGCATCTCTGCTGCAGTGGCCACTGAGTATTCGTGGCTGCTCATTTAAACATTTTCCAAAGATAAAGGCACTTCGGAGTTTTTAAGCAAAAACTATCCATTCCTTCCAGCTTTCCCCAAGGTGCGCTTCTTACTTTTTATTCCTGAGTGAAGCTTGACACGCCAATAAAGAAATTAAGGAATGATTATTAAGACCCTGCCGAAATGCTTCTCCACCGCTTATGCTTCCGAAATAATTTTTACTTTTGTTAGTGAGGTGAGAAGATGCTTTTGAGAGGGTCTTTGCACAAGGCAGACATTTGGAATTAGCTGAGCAACTCATCTGGGGGAATGTATTTACGGTCGGGCTAGAACTTTCATAGAAATTAAACTGCCATGGCGTTTTGTATCTCAAAGTAGTAAATGCCCAGGTTGCAGATGGCTGGTGCCCCGTCTGAGGTTGCTGGGAAACTCTCCATCCACTTTGTGAACTTCATCATCATCATTTTTTAATGAAATGTGTTCCACGTGTACTCTTGGGCTTTTGAAGGGTAAGTCTTCCAAGCAGTTAGAATGAAATGAAAACGGAGAAAAAGAAATGTGTGTGTATGTATATATACATATATACATACATACATACATACATACACACACACACACACTCATATATACACACATACACAATTTTGAAAGAGGAATTTCCTTCCTATATTTGTCTGTGTCATTCTATCACAGTTGTCTCTGGCTCTAATTTTTCTCCCCTTGTCCTGTTAGTGGGGTGCTGGGGAGCCCTGGGAACCTGATGGTAAGAAGCTGTAACTCTCTGAAGAGTTGAGAAATCCTCACCAGTAGAAGAGTTAGTCTTTTCAGTCAACCCCTGATGTCCTTCCACTGCAAGAGTCTTCCCGTGCTCTGTGGCTTTACCTGGCTAAGATTTTTCATTTCCATTTCACACAAAGTCTGGTGGAGGTTGGCACAAGAGCCCGGTGCCTTCTGGTTTGTGACTCCACCTCCTCCACCTTTGGATGGTGTGGCCAGGGGAGAGAGAGGGAGGGGAAGGAAGGGCACAGGCTCTTCTCTGCCTTGGGCTGCAGATGACACACCGTCAGCATTCATGGGCTGCGGTTAAGTCACCTGCTCTCAACTTCATGCAAGGAAAGCTGGGAAATGTCGTGGGTACCTGGAATATTTAAGGAGCACCTCCTGCTCCTGTCACAGATGCTCCTTGCCCTCTCTAGAACTTACTCCAGTGTCTTCTGTAGAGAGTGTGGTCAGAACAGGCAAGTTGGAAAGCCAAAAAGAGGGGCAAAGACCCCATGCGCTAGGCTTGGAGCTGTTCTGCATGGAAGGATTGTGAGCGACCAGAGCTGAGAGCCAGGAGCTCCAGCCGTTATGGTCAGATGGGGACCAAGGCCAGGAGAAAGCAGAAAGGAACTTGCCTCAGGATCACTGGCCACTCAGGACCCAGAGAAAAAGGCATCTGTCTCCTGAGCCTCGGGCAAGCTTCTAGAACCTGGCCTAGTTTAGATATGTACCAAGGAAGCTCAGCACTAAAGCGAAGGTGGAGCAGATCTGTCTGCAAGGCACAAAATCAACGTGTACATGAAGTCTTATTATATATAAAGATGTATTATTATTATTATATGAAGATTTTTATATAATATTTATTATATATGATGCCATATATATGAAGAAGTCAGATATGAAGATGCTTGTATGTGTAATAATACATCTATATTCAGATCCTTTCCATGTCCTACTGGACAGTCCATCTCAGGGACAGCATCAGATGACAGCTACCCATGTTGTTGTGTGCCCTCGAGTTGGAACCAACTCCTAGCTGGCCCTCCAGTGCGTTTTCAGAGGCAGTAAATCACATGGGAGGAGACTGCCCATATTTCTCTCACAGAGCAGCTAGTGGACTCGAACTGTGTACCTTTGAGTTGGCAGCACAATACTTTACCTTACAACTGAGCCACGAGGGCTCCCTGGCAGCTACTCATAGGAATTTGTATTTGTCAGATTTTCACTTTTGAGAAGTTTTTCGTTGTCTCGGTCCACTCGCTTTCCTCTCCTGTACTTCAGGTTGGTTATTCAGGCGGGTGAGGATTCTAAGATGATCCACAGGCCTCTGTAATCCTCCTGCTTCCTCGTTTGGCCTCTCTCCTCCATGAAGAATCAGAAGTCACGTCCCTTAGTGCTGCACTGAGCTGAGCCAGTCTTGTTAGGCAGTGGGAAGATTAAAACAAGTGTGTGAGCCATGGTTCCTAAACTCGAGAAAGCCAAAACCAGTGGTTTTCTGATGTGCCTCAACTTCAACTAACACTTTCTTGCAAGGTTACTCCACATTATTTTGCTCCACCCTTCATAAACCATCATTAGCTTGCAGAAAAAGGAAAACATTTGCAAAGTTGTGTGATTCACTGTGCTGGAACTCTGGAAGAATGTGTTCCTCTGAAATGCTACTTGTGGTGTCCCTATAAGATACTCCTTTTTGAAGAAAAGATTCTGTATTGTTTAAAGGGGCCCTGAAAAGAGATAGACGTCATGTTGCTGTCCTGTCTCTCTATCTGTGAGTTCCCTAGGGTATACCCAGGGTAAGGGGGTATTAGGCAGGACGGTAGCATGCCAGCCTGCAGTCAGACATCACCATTCGCAGGGGCTGGCAGGGCCAATAGAACGAGGGTGCTTGCTGAGGACCCTTGTGCAGAGGCGCAGACCACCAGGGGCCTGTGAGGGTTGGTGGCTGGGCTGCGCCTCCTCAGCCTGCAGTGCACTTGGCTTCCAGCCTTTCTGGACACTTCCTGGGACCACCCGCAAGTTTTCCTTCATCATGGCCCAGAGTTTGTTTTTCCAGTAGGATTAGTCTAAGATTAAACACCATAGGCCTTCTGGGCCTTCCCCCAACCCTTTCCCCCATATCACCCCCCCCCCAAAAAAAAGACAAAGAAAAAAAAACTGTGTAAAGTGAAAATTAGACTCTTAAATCTGCAAAGAAAGCTGTTTATCTTACAAATGTATTCTTTTTATTGGGCCACACATAAGCATGATGGAAAGATAAAAGGAAGCCAGATACAGGCCATCGCTTAGCATGGCACAAAGTGGGACGTCTCAACAGGCTTCTCAAGCAACGGGCCGGCCTGCTCTGCGTGGTTCTCTCTCATGTGCCCTGGCCAAGATGCACTCCTGGCCCCAGCTTAGAAGTCCACCCTCAGTAGCCTGCCCTGCAGCTGTCACCCAGCTTCTGCTCCCAGAGAACATCGCTGAAGGGAGCGTTCAGAGATAGATGGTCGCCTGTGCACGGATAGAACACCAGCCCCCCAATCCCCCCCTCCGCCCCCGGGAGCTCGCAGCAGAAGTCAGCGCCACCTACCTGACAGCCAGCATCCTGGACTCACAGGTTCTGCTTCTGCTCCCGACAGACAGCTGCTGGCTTTTCATGAAGCCCTTTGCTGCTGCTGCTGCTGCTGCATGGACTCCGACTCACATCCACCGTATGCACAACGAAGCACGGTGCTGTCTCCTGCCTTACCCCTGAGGCGTGCTGGAGTCCTTTGTGTGGCTGTTGTCTCCCTTCCCTCCTGGCACCTCTGTATCACAAACACAATGTCCTCCAGCACTTGTCTTGGGTGATGTCCTCTTGCGACCCGAAAGGTTTACATTGGCTCATTTTCAGAAAGAGAACACCAGGCCTTTCCTCCTACTCTCTTTTAGTCTGCTGAAGTCTATCCACCACGCCGACCCTGATAATGTGTGAAATACGAGTGGCACCATTGTCACCATCAGAGCAATGAGCCGGCCACCACAGAATGACAAACTGATACATGCGTGGCAGCCTGACTTAAAATGCCTTAACTTTGTTCCAAGGAGCGGGTGCTTAGAACTTCAGGCGAAGATACTGAGGTTGCATTGAGCTGACCTGAAGAGGCTGAAGGCAGGCTGAGTAATGCCCACAGGCACCTTCCATATGCTTGGGTGGGAATGGGCTGTTTAAAGTTAGGAGGGACCAGCTTGGAGTTGACATTCAGGCCTTTGCTCCTCTGGGCTGCCAGCAAATTTCTCTAAGGCCCAGCAGCAGCCTTAGGGGTAAGGCAGGAGAGGACAGCACTGCGTTTTGTTGTGCGTAAGGTGGATTTGAGTCGATGGCAGCCCCGGTGGGCTCACACCCCATCATGTGGTGTGCCCACTGTCAGTGCTTCCGGAACATTCAGTTGTGGAACACGGCAGTCCAGCCATCCTTCAGGCCCACTTGTCTTTATAGATCAGCCACCTCTGGTGATGACGCCTCCGTATTCATTTAGACAGTAGTGTGGGGTGACCATGTGGACAAATGCAGTCCTTCAGCCTCTGCAAGCTCATGAGAACAATAACGCTGGACGGTTAGATCCTGTAAGCCCTTCTGCTGATCCTTGAAGAGCTGGTGAGACTGGAATTGAAAGTGCACTTGCAAAGACCTTTCCCAGGGTGGCAGCACAGTCATCGATGGTCCAGGAGTGATATCCCAAGGTGGTCCACGCGGTCATTGTGTTTGACGACTAACAGAAGGGGTGGTAGTGGGAGTCCACCCAGAGACACTAGGAAGAGAGCCTTGACAGTTGACTTCTGAAGCATCAGTCCTTGAAAAACACATGGAACATAAGACTCATCCAAGTTGCCATGAATACAGGCCTAGTCTAGGCCTGGGGGTGGTGAGTGCAAAGGCAGAGAAGATATTCCAGGACAGAAGGTTTTCAAGCTTGTTCAGAGCGGGCATCTGAATAAGGAGGAAGAGGGTTTGCCTTTATCTTCTTCCTCAACTGTTCATCTCTTTTTTTTTTTCCTGTTAGCTAAGTACAGAATGGAGATTACCTAGTAAAAGCAATTGCACTTTCTATTGCTGGGGAGGTACAATCTTTTCTGTTCTCATCTCTGCAGATCCACTCATTTATCCCAGAAGGTTCCTCACTTTTCATGGTAGGATTTGCCACAAGGCCTAGGGAGTGGGATCGACGTTCAGCAGGACCCCAGCTCCAAGCTGTGCAGGGAGACCTGGAGGCAGGAAGAAAGGCTGAATCCAAAGAGGCAACCCCTCTCCCTTTAGATGCTGCGCGCCTGCTTGCGTGGTATCGACCTTCCACCCCCACGATTTCCCCACTGCTGTTTACTCTTCGTTCCATCACTTCTGTGCAGAGCGCCGCCACATGTAAATTTCATTCCGGTTTGGGCTACAGAGCAAATAACAGCAGGGAGGAGAGTTCATCTGGGTACTTTACTGAAGAAGTTTGTCGGTCGCTTAGCAAAGATTTCGCTGCAATGTTCCGAGTCCCTGAGAGTTTTGCAGCTGAGTTTCTGCACATGAGTTTGAATATGTTACTATACGTTCCTCACAGTCTAATTGTGGAAGCACATCTCCTTCGGTTTTCCCCCTCCACTCTTTCGTGAGATTGCACCAGCCAACGATGGATATGAGACTCTGTACGGGAGAAATGATCAGTTTGGGATCATTTTCTTCCCTGTCCCAAAATAGCCGTATGTCTGCATGTCTTGGGGTCTCAGCTGAAGCACATTTTTCGTTTATGGCTTGATATAATGCAAATGGGATTTCGATCCTGTAGTGAACTCTCCAGCGGGTCTATATTACAAATTAATCAGATTCAACAAACACCACCATTTTTAAACTTTTTTTGGGGAAAAATATTTAATAGGAGCTAAGCAAAAGAAGAAATCAAACCAGCTGCTGACACAGCTGTTTCTTTTCTTGTTTAATTCCGTTCAATATAAAGGTACCATATGCTGCTTAAAATGATGATAGGAAAGATGAAATAATTTAAGAGAATAACAAGAAAATACATGAATTGTCAGCATTCTGTCAGATTTAAAGAATGAAATAGACAGGTGTAGTATTGACATGTTTAACTTTATGTGGTGTTAGCAGTTTTGGTGCGAACAACTTCTGACATGTGCTGAAGTGATGTGAGAACGTTTCTCCTCCGCTGCAGACATTGGCGAGGAGGCTGGGAGATCGGCCGGCGTCCAGCAGCCAGCCCTGCTACGCGACAGGAACCTGGGCTCGGCCATGAAGGATTGCCCCTACTGTGGGAAAACTTTCCGGACATCCCATCACCTAAAGGTGCACCTGCGGATACACACAGGTGAGAGATCGGGCGTGTCTGGGGGGCCTGGCTCAGAGCAGCAGGCCCCGTGTTCTGCCGTGGCCCATCCCAGGTCTGCAAGGGCCTGGCCACTAACAGTGGGGACTCCTCAGTGTTGCTATGTGGCCTGCCAGCCGGCCTCCAGCTCGTGGTCACTTCACGCACAGCAGAACCAATCGCTGCCCGATCCTGCCATCCCCACCCCGTGGTCGATTGTGATTGGTCCGTTGTGTTGTCTTGGCTGATCTTCAGAAGTAGACCAACAGGCCTTGATTCTTAGTCTTTCTTAGTCCGGAAGTTTCACTGACACTTGCTTTTAACTCTGTGATACAATGGCTGTGGACACAGGGTGGTGGCTGTGCCTGAGGTGTGCTGGCCCGGGAGTAGAACTTTTGTCTCCTGCAGGGAAGGTGAAGATTCTACCACTGCACCACCAGTGACCCTCTGAGTTTCTCCAAAGGCCAGGTATGCAGGTCAGAATTGAGCCTAATTACTAGACATGCCATTTACGCCTTGCAATCTCAACTTATACACAGACTTGTAGATGCAGGTGCTATGTGGTGTAGCTCTGTGTGTGCAAGTAGCTGCTTGGTTCCTCTGGTAGAGTGAGTGTGTCCCCTCTCATGCGGTCATCCTGCACCAGAGCAGGCTCCTGGGAGCTGTGAACCAGGCCTCTACTCCTCCAGCAGGCCATGGGGCACCTGGCCCACTCACCTCTGCCTTCTTTTCACCTTGAAGCTTGACTTCACTGCTGCTGGCTTCGTCCCAGAGCCTGGCGCCCCTCCCAGCAGCCTTGCCCTACCCGGCCTCTTTCCAGAGGCCAGCCCACATTCCCCTCAGGGTAATGGGCTTGCAGCAACTCCCTTGAGAAGGTCATGTGCTTGCTTTCCCGTCCGTCCTGGGTAAGCTACCATTCCCTGAAATCAGACAGATGGTGTCAGCCCCTCTTATCTGTGAGGAACCGCATGGGTATCTTTTTCCAATGATTCTCTTCCCCAAAAAAATAGAGGTTCTCTTCTCCAAGCAAGGGTCCTGTTTGCCTTTCCTGCTCCAGCTTCTTCGTGATCCCTCTCAGTCAAGGTCCCTCTTGGTCCCTCTGCCTTGTCCCTCAACCACAGTCCTGTCCCGCTTTCCAGCTGGCTGTTTGCACTGCCAATCCAGAAAACAATCTATCTGCGATATGGACACCTCCATTTTCTTTGATTTTTCTCCTGACACTTTATCTATGAGAGTATGAGCTGCTTCAGAGGATGGACAAATACGCCATCTATTTTCAAAAATAATTGTCGTCTGTTTCCCAAGGGATCAATAAAGCTGAGGGTTGCATGGGGATATTTAGTGCTGGCAGGCCCGGCGTGCACTTCGTGCTTAAAGATGGAACCTCTTCCTTACCTGGCACCTGCAAGCTCCCCAACACCCAGAGGAGCCCTGAGCACAGGTACCAGTGGGGCGTACCCACTTTATTTACAGCCTGCGGTGCAGCGGAACATTGTCCCCCACCCCGGCCCCCCGGCCCCCGTCCAAGAGCATCCACTCCACTCACAGACTCCTATTGGCCAGAGAAAGTCCTTTAAAACCTTAGTAGAATTTAAAACTCCACCTGACCCCACCAGAGCCCAGCACACACCATTTGTTACCTCCCTCACCTCTTTTAACCACACTTGCTCCTGTCTGTTCCTGAATGTGGGGCATTCGTGCTGTAGGACCTTTCCCCCAGCTGCACCTCCTGCTTCCAGTGCTTGTCTGATCTCTTCAGGGCCTGACTCCCCAGCCCTGTTGCCCTCCCAGTCTCTGCTTTATTGTCTTCCGAAGTGTGGCACTTCCTGAAACGATCACGTTTGGTCTGGCTGTTCCTCCTCTTGTGCTTGTCACCCATCATCTGGGGTCTCAGGTCTGTGAGGAGGACAGGATCACCCCACTTTTCCGCTGCAGCTAGTCCAGGGAGTACCTCGCAGTAGTGTGTACAGGGGTACTTGGAGAGGCTGAACAAAAGAACAAAAGCATGAGTTAATGCGACCTGCCCCCTTTAATCCTTCCATTGTGCAGAGTGGCACAGAGGGGACAGCCCAAAGGTACCTTTTCCGTGGACTGCTGGGAGCCATCGGAAGTCCCCGCACAGGTGGTTGTTGTTCGGTGCCATCTCCTGACCAGGACTCATAGCTGCCTGTGAATAAGCTGACCCTTGCACTATCCCGGGCATCCCTTCATCCCTGACATACTTGAAGGAGTGCTCTCCAGTTGCTCCATTTCTAGGTACAGGTGGGAGCCCCCCACCCCCCGGAACTCAGTGGGGGCTCCCTGAGAGCCTCCCTCAAACTCTGCACTTTACACCCAGCAGCCTGGTAGACACCTGCATGGCTCACTCGCTCACCTGCTTTGAGAGTCCAGGCCCCCTCCTCCTGTTGACCCACCAGCACTTCCACTGCCCTTTTCCTGCTGCTTTGGCTCCACTGCATTCATCGCTCTGACTTGCCCTGTGTGTATCCTGTTTTCTCCATCCACCCAGCGGCATGCCAGCTCCCTGAACCTTGAACCCTTCTGAGCTTGCCAAGTGCATGAATGAAGGTGATGAGGCTTGGGAGAGTCTGCTTGGTCAGCTGGGTTTTCCCGGACCTTGACAATGTCCATGTCCCTCCCTAGATTGAGGCTGAGATCCCTTGGGTTGTGGGGGACCAATAGCATGCCAGGATGTAAGTGTCATACCACAAGGTGCTGCTTTCCCAGAATGGACAGAGGAGATCAAGGATATCTTATGACATTAAACTTTGACCCCTTATTCAGACTAATTCCAAGCCAGGCTTCCCAGCCAGGCTTCCCAGGCTTGGGGTCAGGTGCTCACCTACCAGGAAAAGCAGAGGTCTTCACAAGGAACTTAGGTGACTCGGAGCTTTTGCCAAGCACCCCCCATCACCTGGCAAGAATACACCCTGATCGTAGGATTTCTTTTCTAAAAATTGGGAAGGAGTCTTTTTCTTTTTTTTCCCTCTCCAAACTTCTGCTTGACAGTTTGTGTTGGAGACACTGTGAAAGACAAGGCAGGGGGGCCGTGGACAAAGGGATTCCAGAAAGTTCTCAGAATAAGGGAGAAAATGAAAGAAGCTATGGAAACATCACACCCCCCACCCTCGGCAACAGCATTTGCAGCGCTTAAAAAGGCAGAATGGTAACCAGATAAAGATCAATTTCCTTTTTATCTAAGAACAAAGAAGTTGGAAAATGCTTACACTTGTGAGTTTGAATAGAACAGAAAGTGTTACATGTTATAAATCACCCAAGTAAACATTGATTGTGACAATGTAAAAGTGTAGATTACACGAGTAATTAAAAATCAAAATCGAGTTATTTGTTAATAAACGGTTTAATACGGAGCTTAAATTTTTAGCATGCTCTGTACTGCCATTTCCTCACTCTTGACTGGTATTTCCAAATGCCATAGCAAGGGGACAGGACATGAGGTAAAAGGGTAAAAGTGCGTGTTTCCCAAAATGCCATCTTTTAGCGTTTTTCTTTAATAGACTCAGACGAGCCCATTGAAAAAGCCAATGGGTAATAAATATCTTTTAATTGGGCGGGCTACGAGGTGGCACACTCTCTGTATTTTTCTGTCATACTCCATCTTTATTAGGATTTGTGATCGTGTAACGTTGACTGATAAAAACCACTTTCCTTCCTTTCTCCACTACATTAACTCAATTACAGCTCTTCTTCTCCTAACACCTGTTTATCGGAGAGGGCCTGAGTACAAGCGCCAGTCAAGTTTCTCTGAACACCTGGGCTGCTGGTAGCCGGGGTAGCTCCACTGCCCACTGAGCTTCTTCCAGATGCCCAGGAGTGAAGAGAAGGAGTCTCAGGAGCCCCCAAAGCCAGGCAGATCCCGAGGCAAATCACTACTCAACCCAGGGGAGGCTGAACTTTCCTTTGAAACATTGCTCGTTCATTCGTGGGCATGTCAGTTTCTCTTGTAGAGTTCAAAGCTGATGATTTGAATGCAGAGGCAAGCAGTGCAGGGAAGGGAGCTGGAGCGTCAGAGCCTCGTCATAGTACACAAGGGGTGATAGGGGTCCCCAAACATCTTTTCCTAGACCGTAGAAAGTTCCTTATCTGCTGCCCACAAGGACCTCACCTTCCCATCTTGCAGCCCCATGCTAAGGAGCCGTGTGTGTCCTTTACATGCACAGGAAGCAGGTGGGTGCCGCTCGGTCCCTGACACATCCTCCAACCCCAGCACCCGATTGGTGCCAGGCCTCCCGAGTTGGTTGTGGGACTCTGCAGGTTATCCCGTGGCCCCCGGGGGCTCACCTGCTTTCACAAGAGGGATTCTTCTCTCAAGAATGACTGTTGTAGAAAAATATAATAAGCAACCCAACCTCTCTTGTGAAAACATGAAGGCACAAAAGTTCAGGGACTAATTAAAAAGAAATCTCATTCATGGTGGGGTTCCCCCTTCCTCCTCTCAGATTATGCGAGCGGTTTATTAATCTGTGTTTCATGTGCTACACACACCCAAACCTTGGGTTGAGAGTGTCTTTGCAGGGCTGGAGTCTCAGGAAGGATGCCCAGTGACTTCGCAGTGATGTCAGTGTGAGGTGGGCGCAACCCTGGGCTGAGGGATGAATTGGCACTGCCCGCTGCACCTGCAGAGTGTGTGGTGTTGCCTCATTTGGGCTCCTCTGCATCACCAGGAACCCCAGTAGAACCATAGAGAACTGTAAGAGTTCCCCAGAGGGTGGTGGGGAGTCCCCAGGCAACAAGAGTGTCTACACAGCATGACAGCCATTGACTAGGAACAGAGTCAGCCAGTGGGGGCTGACAAACAGCAAACCAGAGTGATAGCAGACGTGAGAGTGTCTGCCCTGGCACACACATGGGCTCGAATGCATACAGAGACCCACCCCTTCGCCCTCACAGCCCCATGACACAGACGGGGGCCCCCCCACAGCTGTAGGCACCTTGCCTGGTGATGTGAGGGCTGGCGACTGTGATGCCAAGCTGCCTGACTTGGAATCCCGCCCTCGGAACCTGTGCACTGGATGGCTGTTAGCTCTTTTCTGAGTGTTGGCTTGCTGAGGGCAGTAATGCAGCGTTTCTTTGACAGTGGATGCAAACACCATAGCCAGCAGGCGGAAAGGAAGTGGCAGATACTCACCAGGTGTGCTGATGCAACCCCCCCCCCCCGCATCCCCCAGCGATTCAGAGGGGAAGTGTGATGCGTTCTAGGCCTTCCTCAACCCCTGGGTCAGTCCTCCTTGACCCCTTGTGCCTCAATTTCTCCACCAGCACAATGACAGGAGGCAGGGGGCATGCCAGGCAAATGGGCAACATATGGGGGTGCCGAGAAGCCCTGGGATGAAAAGTGGGGTGGGATCCTTTGCTGGCATCATCCAGATGATAAACATCGCTTGGCTTCTCAGAAACCACCTTTCATCTTCGAAGACTTCCTAAACATGGGCTTGTATATAAATGCAGGTGGAAACGAGCGTTTCGCTGGCCTAATCCGGGTGCCGTATGTCCTGTGTATACACAGTTTACCTTTGATGCTTGTCTATTTCCTCTTCTAGGAAAGGCAACTGGGTCCTTTTATACATTTACAGGAGCACATTGGATACATTCAAAGTGGATTGGTTAAAACGTGTGACGTCCCCCTTTTCATCTCTGTAGGAAGAGTTTATGTTGTTGTCTAAGCTTGAAAGGGAAGGCTAGCCATCTGAGTAATGGCCAGAAAGACTGAAAAATAATCCGCCTGTCCCAAGGAGGTGATTCTTTTATTCTTTTTTTTAATGAAAATTCCATTGCTTTTCTCTGCAAAGATGAGGCAAAAGCCCGTTTACCCCCGCAGGCTCCTGTCCTGTCTTCTGCTCTCCTGCCATCCCAAACTTTTGTTGGAATAATTGATTGAATTTAAATTTCCTTAAAAGTTTAAGAGGTAATGTTACAGTATAAATTTCCTACCAAACACTAAGTAGGGAAATATCCATTAGTGAAATTAACTACAGTTTCTAGGTAGCTAACAATGTGCCCATATACAGTAGGGCATGGCTAATGAACACTGCAGTGGGTGATATTTCATTATACAAATTAATGCTCACATTTTAATGGGAAAGTCACATAATGAATCTCGGCTTCAGTGACAGCAATTAGAGACACAGATTGTCCCCTTCTGGACAAGGCACTGTTTAGCAATAAGCAGCTGTGAGAAAAGTCTTCAGGTTTACAGCATATATATGCTTTGGGGGAATTAGTGTACAATTTATATTAATGTACTGAAGCTTCGCTATGAAGGCACCACCGTGTTTATCTCTCCTGGTATTAACTAAGTAAAGACATGTGGGAAGACTAAATAAATATCAAATAAAGGATGCAGATCCAGGAAAAGATTCAGTTAGTCAACTTAAAAGTGAACACACGTTTGAAGATTTAGCAAAAAAACACATGCAAAAAAAAAAAAAAAGAAAACTCAGAACACCACCTTGCAAGCATGAGAGACTTCTTAAATGCTTGAGAAGGGAAAGTTCTGGAAAGAGTAATATAAACCCACCTGTTCTTTTCAGAGAGGCACTGTGGTGAGCAAGCTCTGAGCTGCTCCACTGTTGCTCCCTGGAAAACTGAGGGTTCCTTTGACATTTTACACACAGAAGGATAAAAGGCATAAACAGGGAAAACTAAGTGCAGTAAATTCATTAAGCCACCTGGTCATGTATTTTTAAATGAATATGACCCAAGGCTTTGGAGAATTTGTCAGTGATAGGCCGAAGTGGAATGCACATCTCATGCATATGTTGGTAGGGGGCTGGTTTAACATAAGGAAAACAAATAAACAAAACAAAAAATCCACTGCCATCACCTCGATTTCCATGTCAACCCACAGTGACCCTCTTTTGGATTTCGGGGGCTGGAAATCTCTGTAGGAGACTGCCCATTTTCTCCCTCAGAGCAGCTTGTAGGTTTGAACCATTGACCTTTGGGTTAGCAGCACAACACATAATACATAGCACAACACATAATATTGGATGATAGATTGATTATTTTTAAATGTTAGTGTATAATTCATAGCAAAATATATATATGCATAATACATAAAAATTTACATAACACATAATTGGATGATAGCCTGATTATTTTTAAATTTTATTATGTAATTTATGGCAAATTCTCTTCTCTGGAGAGCCATTGTTCTGGCTCCCTTGTCTTCCTTTACAATACAAGGAGAGGGTCCCCACATATGGTCACTAATATTCTTCACTCCCTCCCTCATTGGGGAATAACCCAATTCTGCACATTCTCCTTGCAGACACGGGTTCCTGTCTGTCTGCTCTGGACCCCATCTAAGGGCCTCTCAGTAGTCAAGTTTGGAAGCAGGTGTCAGAATTTAAGAATGGGGGTTTTGCAGCCGGAAATGGGAATGTGGTGTTTTGCTTGCTGGGCCAGTGTCCACGTGCCCGCAGGGAGTTGGGTGTGATAACCCCCATCTTAGAGAGAGAGGCTCCGTCTGTTGCATTCTCTTCTATGGCCTGTCCTCCTCCTGCAGACATCTGTGTCTTCAGTACCTACACCAGCAAGAGAGCCAGCCCCAATCACTTGGGCACAGACCTTGCAGGTGATGGAGACTTGTGAGCCCTGCAAGGTTGGGATAGTCTGTGTGATCTCCCAGGAGATTTGAACTCGGTCGTGGTCTAAGTGGCTAATCATTCAACTAGACAGAACTGCTGGCAGGGTCCAGGGTGGTCTGTGCCGTGGAGGGAGGGGACTGGAGGCTCCCTGCTTCACTCTTTGGAGTGAAACCTCGTGCTGCTCCAGGCCCAGGCTTTGTTTTGTCCTCCTAGTCCTCTCTAGGGGATAAACGTGTCCAGATGTCGGTGCCTCTTCTTACACAGTAGCTCCCAGCGCAGGTGGACATGGCACCCGTGTGTGTCGGCCAAATGGAGGGGCAGGCCCTGGACACACTCCAGAGCCTGTGAAATTTGCTGAAGGCCTCCTCTTCTCCATCACTCCCCCACCCAGCCCAGGCCAATGTGGTGAGAAGTTTGCCTCCCGAGCGCTCTGCAGAGTACCCTCTGGGGAAAGGATGCTTGGGAAGCAGCTGGATGTTCCCAGTGGAAATTGAAGTCCTTAGGCTGGTGGGAGGTTTTCCGGAGAGCCTGCCCCACAAACTGGTAACTGTCCTCTGGATTTTCCTGGCCAAGCTGCACCTCAGCAGGGCCGACCCACAGGAGATTCCCTGTACCCCTCACTGAAGATGAAGCCAGGTCTGGTGAGCAAAGACGTCATAGAAAATGATCCTGGGGGATACCTAAAGAGCTTAGAAATTTAAAAGTGAAGAAAACAAAACCAAACAAGAACTCAACTCAGTTCAAAATGCTCACTTACCTTAAGAAACTTTACTTGGAATGTTCTTCCCAGGTAACCGAAGCATCGAGCAACAGAGAGCTGCCACTCAAAGCCTTTCAGGAACCGGGCAGGGCAAGGACCTGTGTGGACAGGGTGTGGATCTTCTCTCAATGTGTGGGGAGGGCGTTCTCAAGCTGCGCACATCATGTGTCCTCAAAACAACTTGTGAAATGCATTAGACAGCCCCCAATGCACTGGGCGGACCAACGCTGGGAGTGAACATTTTTGTTTCTCAGTTATATCTTCCCCAATAGCTGTGGAGGCCAGTGCCTGATTGAACTTTAATAGAGCAGAAGGCTGAGTTAAGAGATCCGTGTGTGTGTGTGTGTGTGTGTGTGTGTGTGTGCGAGCGCGCATGCACATGCTTGTGTGTGTACATGCATGTGCACATGCAATCCCTAGTTTAAATAACCACATGATGTGTCACCTCTGAAAGCCACACCTTCAGAGACCCGCTTCTCCAGTTACTCTCTTAATGCCAGCATTAAGAGCAGTGCACAGAGAGAGGAAGTGACCACCTTTCACCCGGTCATCCAGTCAGAGACCACATGTGAACAGAGCTTTGCACATCTCCCAGGGTCTAAACATATGTGTGCCACACCCACCTGTACCAACATCCCTGTTCAAGACATTTGATCAAGCCCTTAACACAGATTTATCAAAACAGAACAAACCCCCCACAGATTTTAGAGTCGGGAGGGGGCTTGAAAGAGTGTGTGCTCCATTTTGAGGGTTGAAGAAGCGAAGGTCTCCAGGCAGAAGGTTCTAAGCAGTCCAGCATCTCTGTCCCCAAAGCCCAGATGCTCAGACACCTCCTGGTGGCCAGACTGTCACCCCTGCCAAGTTGTCATACAGCATCTGCTTCAAAAGCTGCTTCCTGGGAAGGCTCTGGACATTAGGTCTCAACCCAGGTTCCATGATCACCTGGGGAGCTCAGAAAGATCCCGTTCATTGCTCAGACCACACCTTGGGCATTTGGAATTTTGGGAGGTGGGGCAACCCTGATCTTCAGAACTCCACAGCCACTTCTATTTTTGCCCTGCCACGTGTGAACTTTATACTTTCCTCATTAGAATCACCAGGGATGCTGGTTTTAAAGATACCAACTTCTGCACGGTGCTCCTTAGAGGCCCAGGCAGTGAGACTTTGTCTCACATTATTTGAACATGTTGTCTGGAAAATAGACCTTCAAAGAGGACATTGTGCCAGGAAAAGTCAACAGCAAAAGAGAATGAGGCCTGAAATGAGATGGTCTGGCACTGTGACTACAGCAGTGACCTTGAGCATGATGGAGACGGTGAGAAAGCAGGGCAGGGTAGGGTTCTGATTTGTTGACCTGGGGTCACTATAAATTGTCGCCTGTAGCAGCTAATAACAAGAGCATCTGGTGCTAGAAGATTTGCCTGTGGACACTGGTGGGAGTTGTGCCGTATGGTCAGTGAATGATAGAACACTGATTAGTACAAGTAGAACACGTGGAATTGACAAATGCTATATTGTATAGTATAGTATAGTAATAGTATAGTATAGTATAGTATAGTATAGTACAGTACAGTATTGTTGTTGTTGTTAAGTGCCGTCGAGTTGCAGGCAACTCATAGCGACCCTATGAAGGAGAGTCCTCGACTCTTGGGTGTCTTTCATCCTCTCTCCAGGTTCATAGGGTTTCTGGAGGCAAGCTATTACGGAAGTGGATGCCACTCCTGCTTCCAAGCTTGTTTTAATCGGGGTGCTCCACCCCACTCTCTGTCCGCATTGACACACATCGGTCACAGTGTTCAGCCTCACAGCAACCACAAGTGACCGCGGTACGGCAACTTGTACACCAGGGCTATACGACCTATTTT
>NW_006399812.1:11590536-11767420 GCF_000299155.1 Elephantulus edwardii
CATATTATAGCATATTATAGCATATTATATTATGTTATTATAATTTCTTTTACAATAAAAGTATCTATTGAAAGAAACCCAACAACAGATCAGTAACTTCAGGTCTAGGGAGTTAGAATTGCTGTGAGTTTTAACAAACTCTTCTGGTAATTCTAATGCATAAAGCAATCAGGAAAGGACTACTTCAATGTGTATGTCAAACAAGTGTCTCTTGGAGATACACATGCATGCGTGCAGCCCAGGTTGGAGGTCAAAGTCCATGTTCTACCTCTTTGTTGTATACCATCAAGTCAGAACCATTGCTGACCCTCCAGCAAGTTTTTAGAGACAGTAAATCACATAGGGGGAGACTGCCCACCCATCTTTCTTCCACAGAGCAGCTGCTGGATTTGAACTGTGTGCCTTTGAGTTGGCAGTACAGTTCCTCACCACAGAGCCACCAGAAATCCCTGCTGCCTACGTTAGCACCTACTACTGAATTATTACACTTTCTTTACAAACTCTTTGCCAGATGCACTTGATCATTTCCAGATGCATTTCCAAAATGTGACCTGCATCTCACCCAGCACCTGCTGGCCACACCTCTGCTGGAGCCTCCCATATAGCTTGAGCTGAAATCCTGAGTTCCTGTTCAGGCTCTCCTGCCACAGCCCTCCTAGGACCCCCTGAGATTCCTTATGCTGCCACCTGCTCCACTGGACTTCCCAGGTGAGCTGAGCTGGCTGTGACACCTGGCTGCCCGGAAGTTGCCATCCCTGAATGTATTCCAGGAAGAGAGTTCTTTGGTCTGCAGGTGGGATGTCCAAATGGAACTCGCCAAAATGAGTTTGCATCTACACAAGGATAGAATCCAAGAAATAGTGAAGCAGTGAGTGCCTGAAGCCATTTGTTTCTTTGCTTTCAAGGGAGTGGATTCCTCTTCCTGGATCTGTATTACTGGTCTAACCAGAGAGTACTAAGATCTACAGGTTAAAAGGAAAGTACATTCTGAGCTGGGTTCTTTCCCTGACTGAAAGCCATTCCTGAAGGAATCAGAAGAGTTTCCATAGCCGTTGACATTTTGAGGAAGCAGGAGTCGTTTTCCCGGGTCGTAGCAACAATCCAGAGATGGCACGGATGCCTCTGCTCAGCACCTGGGATAATATTCCTCTTGCTTAACGGCCCAAGCACCCCATTAAAGTGAGTTACCCTTAAATACCCTGTGCTGGAAGAATGGGCCTCAGCCAAGACAGCCTGTCGCCATCAAGTAGATTACAACTCAGAGCAACTCTGCAGGAGAGGGTACAGCTGCTGCCTAGGGTTTCAAGGCTGTAAATCCTCACAGAAGCAGATTACCATATCTTATTCCTTTGGAAAGGTGCCTGGGTTCAAACAGCATACCCTGTGGGTTGTAGCTGATCACTTTAACCACCGTACTGCCAGGACACTGACAGCGAAAACTAGACACAATAGAATGTGTTCAGAATATTTGATTCACTAGTGATTTGCTCTTGCTTTTTGTGCCAGTCCGTTTTGCAATGGAGCAACAGAGACTTCTGAGCAGTGTTTGTGGATGTTGATGGGGTACTATGGTGAATAAGCTGTCAGGGGCTATCACGACCCGGCCCCTTCCAGAGAGCGCTCTGATTCCAAAGTCGAGGAGGGACTTGGGATTGCTAACAAATTCTTGGAATATATTTAAAGCCACATTTGTTTACCCTCCTCGCCTTGTCCCTTGCACAATGAGAGCAGATGTAAGTTATATGTTAGGGTACCGTTTCCACTGTGGCCAGAACAATAGAAGTTGGGTGTTGAATTTAAATAAATATTTAATTCATGAAAATGATCTTATATGTTTTAAAACACTCTTTAAAGCTATTTTTATTCTCTAGAAAGCGCTTATTATAGGTAAATTACGCATTTTACTACCGGGGCGTTCGGTTTGCCATTAGTACAAATTTAAGGCACCACAAAGACCAGTAGATAATGTTAATTTCAAATACAGAAACGAAATATATTTTGTGCCTTTTTATTACTCATTTTCTTTTTAAGTTTTATTGACTTCTTTTTATCTTAACTATATGTCTTTACATGCTCCAATCATAATGCACATAATGGTATTAATATTTTATGGAATCAGTATTTATAGTTCTTTATTTAGAAACAATGCAGTAGGTCTGCAGATATCTGAGCCCGTCTGGAATGGTGCCCTCCAAATAATGATAAATTACTTGTGCAGTATGCCATTTGCTAATTATATCCATGATTTACTGCAGAGCAAGACTTAAATCATTCATTTCAGTCTTGCGTAACAGTGCCATAAAATTTTTAGGTTTAAAAATGGTTTCCATGTGTATAATTTAAACAAATTTTAGAGCTATTGTATACACAAAATATTGCAACCACCCATTTGTTACATACTTTGTCTTTTTAAACTTCTACTTTTAATGATCACTGTGGTTGAAATTATTATGCTTAATTTTCATAATCATAGCTTTTAAATCTACAGCCGTTTTCACATGTTAGATAAAGAAAAAGATAGCTAATTGTGTGTAGATAGTATGTCATTCCTGAATAGTCCCAAATGGTACAAAATCATTAAAAAGCTTAAGAGTACGAATTATTCTTCTATTAAAAAACAGTTGTTCTCTAACTAATTATTAGTTTGAGCTGCTTTGTTTCAAAGAACAAATGTTGATCCTTCTAGCCTTGTTCAGCACACAAAAATGAGATAAACACTTTTTTTCCCCCTCTCTCTCTCTCATACAAAATCTGCAGGTGAGAAGCCCTACAAATGTCCCCACTGTGACTATGCCGGTACCCAGTCAGCGTCCTTAAAATACCACTTAGAACGACATCATCGGGAGCGACAGAATGGGGCAGGGGCTCTGTCTGGACAACCCCCAAACCAAGACCACAAGGATGAAATGCCTAACAAAGCCTCATTGTTTATCAGGCCAGACATCCTCAGGGGGGCCTTTAAGGGAATCGACTTTCGAGGGGGCCCTGCCTCTCAGCAGTGGACTTTGGGAGTGCTCGCATCCGGGGACCACTCAGGACAGCCCACCGGCATGTCTTCTGAGACCCCTTCAGATGCTCTGAAAGGCGCTGACCATCCTTCCAAAAGTACCCACTTCTCGGACATCAGCAGAGCCTATCAAAGCATTGTGAGCAACGGCGTAAACTTTCAGGGGTCGTTACAAGCATTTATGGACACCTTTGTCCTAAGCTCCTTGAAGAAGGAGAAAGAAATGAAAGACAAAGCCCTGTCTGAGGCTCATTCCATGAAAATCCACGGGGCAGATGGTGGCGAGGATAAGCCCGGTGGTAAATCCGGCCAGAGGAAGTCCGAGAAGTCTCAGTATGAGCCCCTCGACTTGTCTGTGAGGCCCGATGCCACCGCCCTCCCCGGCTCATCGGTGACTGTTCAAGACAACATCGCGTGGCACGGCTGCTTGTTCTGTTCTTTCACAACATCTTCCATGGAACTGATGGCCCTTCACCTCCAGGCCAACCACCTCGGCAAGGCCAAACGCAAAGATAATGCCTTGGGTCTGCCTGTCAATTGCAAAGACCAAGCCAGGGAGGCAAGTAAAATGACTCTCTTAGCCACGGTACAATCAAACAAAGAGATGGGGCTTTCCCATATGATGGGCTCCCTGGACTCTGCTTCGGAGAAGCTCACCCCGGGGCAGCCCAAGGAAACCCTGGGAGAACAGAAGAGCAACACTTGGTCTAGCCACGTGGACCCAGCTTTCTGCAACTTCCCATCAGACTTCTACAAGCAGTTTGGCGTTTACCCAAGCCTGGCGAGTTCGGGCGCCTCCAGCGCCTGTCCCAGCAGCGAGCCTGATGGGAAAGCTCACTCTGAAGACGATGCCCCCATCCTGCTCCCTGAAACCACAGCTAAAAACACTACTGATGACCTGTCTGACATTGCCTCTTCAGAGGACATGGACTCCTCCAAGGGAGAGAACAATGAAGAAGAGGATCTTGAGACCGAGCCGGAAATGATGACCAAGCCCCTGTCTGCCCTGAGCAAGGACAGTGGTAGTGACGGTGGGGACGGCCTGCTGCCCGCTGGCACTCCCCAGCCCACCCAGGGACTCGTGTCACCTCTAGCCCAAGCGTCTGAGAAGCAGTGGCACAGCCCCAGCCTTCTCCCAGCCCAGGAGACCTCGGCGGGTCTGCCAAAGCCGGAGCGGGGCCCCCCAGGCCTGGAGAAACCTATGAACATGCTGTCGGTCCTCAGGGCCTACAGCTCTGATGGCTTAGCAGCCTTTAATGGACTTGCAAGTAGCACAGCAAATTCTGGATGTATCAAGAGGCCAGACTTGTGTGGTAAGTTTTAGCATCCTCTTCCTTTAGTTCATTTCCCGAATCACTAATGCTGAATTGTGCATTAAAAAATAATAATAATAGTAATAATAAATAAATTGGGTAGACATTCATTTGGAAATTTTGAACTACATATTTAGGGGAAAAAAGCAAAACAAAACAAGAGCACTGTATATGCAATGTAGACAATCATGGAAGTCCACTTCATTTGGAAGTTTTAGCAATGATACTTTTGTATTCTGATTCGCATCAGTATGATCTGAAATGCCTGTAAGAAAGGCCCGGAAAAGGGGATCCTGTCTCACCGTGTGAACCTCTCCTGTTTTAATCCATAAGTAGAAAGTGGGGGTGGGGTGGGGGGAAGGAATCCTTCAGATCAAAACAACAGCAACAAAAAAATTGGACGTGGAATACTTGCAGACTTTTCAGTACTTCCAACTTATGCCTAAGATGTCTCAAGTCCTTAATGCCTTGCTAAGCCAAACCTGCTTTCTTAAACTTCTTTCTGTTGTTGACTTAGAGGATACTAAAATCCTATCACATTAACTGCAGTGTAGAAATAGAGTGACCCTCTCTCCAAACAGGGAAATGGTTTTGAGGTGTTTGTGACTCACCTTTAGACATACCAAATGACAGTTTCTGTGACTCTGGCCTTCTACTGTTGCCTTCTGTCCGTCCATCTGTCCACGTGTCTGTCTGTTGTTCTAACAAGAAATGTACATTGTGAAGTCCCTGGTTAGCAGTGTTGTGCTACTGTGTCTTGGATTTATGCCTGATCTTGTTAGCAAACTGGCATTTTTACCTCCTTCAAGAATGTGCTTACCCCCAGAGCAGTTCCAGATTTTAACATGTGATCGTAAATTTGAAACCTAGAATGTGAGCAAATGAATGGGGCAGGGTGGATCACAAAATCATTCTCTTAGCAACCATATTCTAAAGCCGATCTTCTGGGGGCGGGGGGGAAACCCACAAAAAACCAAAAGAAAAAACCCTCTGAAATTAGCTCTGGACTATCACTGCTAAGGGACAAGGTACCTTTTCATCGTCAATCTGTGAATGGATTTTCTGTGGTTTTATGTCATCTGTGGAAGGGAGGAATGAAGAAGGGAAGCAAGAGAGAAGGAAGTAGGAAAAGAAGGAAGAAGGGAAAGGTGGAAGGAGGGAGGGAAAGAGAGGAGGTTGGAAGGAAGAAGGAGGGAGATGGGGAGGAGGAAAGATGAAGAGGCAGGAATGGAGAGGGAGAGGAGTCCGACGGGGGTGCTGCTTAACCTCTCATCCCCAGCTTCCTTTTAACACAGGGCAGGATTCAGGAAGCTGCTCTCTGGGCTCATAAATTGAATTGATATATTTCTTCTTTCCTTCTCCTTCTCTGATTCACTAGGAACTGAACCAAGCAGTCGGAAATATTTTTTGAATTGTCAAAAATCCCTAAATGGATTTCTGACAGCTCAAAAAAAATATTGACAGTTCCTTATGCTGAATGATTCACAAAACCCCATTAACCAGTACCCCAGATCTATTTTTAGCTGCATGCAATTTATTACTTTTGAAGCCGTTAAAACAATATTTAAAGGATGAAGAAAAGGGTTTTATGTCAGTCCAATTTTCCCCCTTTTCTTCTAGAGGAGCGATGTTTAAGTTTTGCTTTTATTGTTGCTTTAAGTTTGTGATTGGGCGGTTTCTTTTTTATTGTTGTTTGTTTGGGGATTTTTTAGAAGTCTATTTTCAGTTCTTTCAACCACCTACATAGGCCCATGGTTCCTGCCAGGAATCCATGCATCAGAAAAGATCAAAACCTGGCATGTTCATAAGCTCATTATTATTGAAATGAGCTCATATTACCCCTATTAATTTTCCCATCTTCCAATCAATGCTGAAGGAAGGCTGCCTGCCTTTGAGGAAGCTTGCCTGATGGTGTCCTTTTGCACCAAGCGGCAGGGGGCAGAGAAACACATCCTCTGTCTTCTGAGCCATTTCCTTCTGAAAATAGCAGCTCTTGCACCCTCCTCTGACATATCTGTGGGCATGTGCAGACAATTAGTCCACCTTTGCAATTGGGTAACACTGGGATGGAGTCTATACTCTGCCCTATTGAAGATGAAGAGCCTTGGGCCAGTCAGGCTAGAAGGCACCTTGGTCGCTTCCTCTGAGCAGCCACTTGGTTCCATAGCTCCACCTTTCACTTGTGGAAGATGCCACAGCTAACTCTGGCTGTAAGCCACTGATTTGATTAGAGTATGAGCTCTACCTTACTTTTGTCCTTATTTATTTTGTATCTTCTTTCTCTAGTTTGAGAGAAATCCTAGAAGTTCTCTCCATGTCACTGCTCTCTTGCCCCCAGGATGGTCCTGACTCTATCCAGTTCTCATTCTCCTGTTCCTGTGGCCAGCCCACCAAAACCACAGCCCATTCAGTTTCCTACTAGCTGCTGAGATGTATTAGGGCCCAGGTGACCCAGGCATATTTGTTCTTTGTAGGAGTTAACAGCCTTGACCATTTGGGGAAAATGGTGAAACCCACTAACCTGCAAAATAGCCATTCTCCTTAAATACTCCCAGCTGCTCCCTTTCTAGAATCACAAGAGGCACCGGTGCTAGATCTAAGCTTCAACTCTCTGCTGGGTCCATTTTACAAAAGTAAAAACTGGCACAAAGAATGAAGTATCCCTAATAATACTCTTTTCTCTTCAACAAAAACTAGCTATGGATTTTCACACTTAGTCTACCAAGTCAATGCATCCAGCTCTGCCCAAGAAACTAGGGCTTGACAAACCAAAGAGTTACTCCTAGAATTCACACCCTAGATGGAGTTTTGAGTCTAATTTTTGTCTAATAAGTCAATTAAAACCCACACGTCACAGTCCCTAGACATGAACTAATTATAAGGAGCTCTGGTGGCCCAGTAGTAAGAGGCTGTGCTGCAATCCCCAAGGCAGGAGGTTCCAATCCACCAACTTCCCAGAGAAAGATGGATGGTCTCCTCTTGAGAGATTGACTGCCCCTAAAAACCCGCTCGAGGGTCAGCAATGAGTCAGTTCTGACTCAAAACAACACAACAGCACAGACACAGGCTTGTAAGAAGAAGTAATACCTGTTTCTTAAAGAACACACTTCTGTTCTTAAAAGGCATAGAAGTGGTTGGAGAAGCGTAGAAAACCTGCTCAAAGAGTGTAGACTCACCACGAATCTCTGCAGCTTCTCGTGCTCACGCAGATGTGTTCCTTGAGATGACATTGAGCCCTAAGTCTTTGGGGGACTTGAAGACTCTACTTCCAGATATTCTCCCCATTTTTGCATACATACCCACTTCCTGATATTGTAAAGCCTTGTTCTGTGTCCCTTGCCACTGGTAGCCTTGGCCAATGTGCACTGCCTGTTCAGAATCAATATATTTCTAACTGTAGCACAGAAGAGCAAGGTAACGGGGGAAGAGGTTGACCCAGAGAGTTGCATGGAGGGAGGCTTGCTGCTAGCATATACCAACTCCTCGAGATTGAGCATGCGTTTTCATGAGATCCTGGAGGAAAGAACATTAGTCAGAGCCATGTCACAGGAAATCCTGAGGAAAGATGGCCACTTTATATCAAACCAGAATCCATACTTTTTTTTTCTAGAATACATTCATTTTGTTGCTCAAGTGTATCATATTTCACTGTGGTGGTTCTCCAACTGCCCACATTTCTTTATTCTGCTGAGTTCTGTACAAAACAAGACACCTTTGGAAACCAGCGCCTTTGGACCCTTAGATGTGCCTGGACCCTCGCTTTGGGTTGGAGAGATTTGACTTTGATCCAAGTTAGAATTTCAATATCAGGGCAAGGGCAGAGCTGAGAAGTGTGCTCTGACAAGAAGCCAAGGTGGACCACCTCTTTGTCCAGCTGGAGGATCTTTATAGGAATTGTGGTAGTTGAGAATGTGGAGAACTGACGGAACATCGAAGACCTAAACATCAGGGTGTGCTCAGGACAGAATCAGGTCTGCACAGCACCTAGGACACTGGCTGTGTGTGAAGACTACAGGCGAGGTGGTTTAGTAGGGAAGGCAGATCACATTCACACGTTGACTTTTGAATGCAAGGCAGACAAGGTCAGGTTGTGTGTTGAATCTCACACACCAGGGCTTGTTATGAATCCTTAAGTAAACCCAGGAGTAGGTTTGGGAGAACAGAAGTAAAAGCAGGTTTAGGAAAGGACTTTCAGACATGATATTCTTTACCTTACAAGTTTTGTGCTGGAGTCAGCATCATACAGGAAAGTCCAGGTGAACAAGGAGCATCTGTCCACATGTCCACTAGGAGCATGATGTCCTGTGTACAGTAGCCTCCAGACCATTGACACACTCAGCCTCGGATGCCGCCAAATGAGAGGACGGGGTAAATCTGTCTTGTTAAATATCTTCCTATTTCATTGACATTGTTCTTTTCCACGGACTGGCCCCTTCTAACAACATGCCCAGGGCAGGCGCGAGGATGTCTCACCATCCTTGCCTCCAAGGAGCATCTGATGATGCAAACGGTTAGTGCACTGGGATGCCATCCAGAATGTTGGAGGTTCAAGCCCATCCAGCAGTGCCTCAGAGTATAGATCTGAAATAAGTCAGTAAAAACTCCAAAATGGACAGTTGCCCTCTGACTCCTGGGTCACTGTGAATCGGAAGTCATTTGGCTAGTATTCTCTGATGGAAGAGGGCTGCATTTCTGCGGTCATCCCTAGAGAAGACACGTATCTGTCCTGTATTACCAGCACAGAGCTCCCTAAGCCATGTAATGACAACGCCAGCATGATAGGGAGGACTTCTGAACCTAGATGAGCCTCAATGCAGTTGTTTCTGGACAAGAGAACATCTATTCGCTGTCCTCCAGGGTTGCCCTCTCACCACCAGGACAAGGAAAGGAGGTATGATACCAAGGAAAAGGACAAGGAAGGGCGGTATGATATCAAGAGGCAGAGTGTCGGATACACGTGCCTCATGGAAGCCTCAGTTCCTCACTGCAGAATAGACGTGTAAGGATAAAGGAGATCATGGGTGTAATAACGGTTGGTTCTAGGTTGAGTCTGTGCCTCACTCAGAGGTGAGCGTCCCTATGAGGATGGTGTGAGGAGGCGATGCCCACATCCACGTGGTTCTGGGTGCCAGTGAGCTCTTTAACACTAAGTGAGACCGAATCTCAGTTCCAGTCAAGGTTAGGGAGACATATTTTATTTCCCAGCTGGAATCCTGGGTTGTTAATAGTTTTTCTTGGTGTATGGGACTGTTCACTTCTGGCAATTTTTGTGACCACACTCACTCAATTTCTACCCAGTTCTGTACTTAAAGAAGGCAAATACTTGTTGTTAGATACAGTCGAGTTGGAAGCAACTCACCGCTGACCCTTCAACAGATTTTGAGAGACAGTAAATCACACCCATCTTTGTCCCTTGGAACAGCTGGTGTATTTGAACCCTGTGCCTTCGGGTTGGCAGTACAGCTCCTTAACCACTAGGCCACAAGAGCTCCCTAGTCAGAAATAAGTCCTGCCCCCTCAGCCTTCAATCAGGAAATTGTTAAGATCTGTGATCAGTTAGTTTTCCAAGCTGTATGAAAACACCATGAAAATGGTGTCTATCTGAGTGAAGACCACAAGTAAGGCCCTGAAGCCCACCTTCCTGGCAGTAGCTACATTTTTAATCTCGTGGAAGATTCTGAAGAGTGACTCTAAAGCCAACAGAAAGGAGATAGAATTTGAAAAGGGGTATAGAAAGAAATCCACAAACCTTGATCTGAAAATGATATGGATGCCCAGTGGGCCCAGCCCGCACAGAAGGGAGAAGGTAGCCCTGGCGTCTAGACGGATTGGTAGTCTCCCTGCTCCTTCTCGTCCGAAGCCCATGTGCTTTAAAATCCAATGTGCACTAACCTCTCCCATCTACCTTTTATGACCTGATCCTCCTGTGGCTTGGCCTACCAGAGCCTCGGGGTTAAAGCACAACCTTGCAGTTTGCTTCCACTGCCCAGTTTGATCATTCACAGACTGACCATTGACCTCTAAGGTCCCAGCCTGCTCCCAGTAATAAGAGTGTAAGTCCAGGCCCTGCTATCAGATCTTGATAAGTTTAGATCACTTGGTCTGTCCTGGAGTTCAATGCAAAACCTTACACAGTTCATGCGAATCACCACCAGTTTTCCCTGCCCTTGCTGGTCACCTTTCCACTGGTCACAAAGCCATCCTTTTGACTCTGGAGGACACAGCACTGTGATGTCCCCAGGATCTCCTACCAAAATCGTCACCACGGGGGCAGCCTGCCGCTCCCCTAGTCCACAGACTCCCTCTCTCCACTGCCTTTGACCCAGAGGCAGCCTCTCTGATGAGAGCTGCCTCCAAACTTTCCACTTTCCCCTCCCCCCTCCCTTCTCTTTTGTCCAAATGAAATGGGAATGCCACTGAGGTGATGTCATTTGCACTACAGGATGACAGCACTGTTGTGTGAATCCCATTGTATTTGCCAAATGGTCACTCATCATTTCAGAACAAACAAGTGGACTGGGGTCTGTAAGTCGGCAAACACTGGTGACATTTAGCCTTGTTTATGTTTCTTTCCGTTGGCTGCCTACTTGTGGCTCCAGAAGCTTCTATCTAAATCACCAGTACCTCTTAGGCAGCAAAGTCATCCGATTGCTTTCATTTTGTTTGTCAGATGCATATTCCCCTTAGATGGTCAAATCCCTGTGCTCTGGACAAGCCTAAGGTCTGAGGAGAGAGAAAATGCAAACCGCCCCACCCCGTATATACTCTAAGATTGAGAGGGAGGAGGGAAGGAGGGCCATCAGAACACAGGTCCACCTCAGTGGGCAAAAGCAGGGCTCCAGACAGGTCCGTCACTGCTGAACAGAACAGGAACACTCAACATTTTCTTAAACGACCCCAGGTGCTGCCTCCGGCTTAGCGCTAGACCTACTTAGGAGGCTGAGTCAAAGTAGGAGATAGATGGAATCGTTTTGTCACATGCCACTTCTTAGCAGTTGCAGGAATCAGTGTCTCTCTCCCTCTCCCTCTCCCTCTCCCTCTCCCCCCTTTAATCAGATGTTGTGAGCAAAGCCCAGGTTTCAAATGAGTAGTAATCATCACTATTACTTAACACGTCTCCTGTCTAATTGCCAACCTCCTCTGATCATGTAGATAGACCATTTTTGCTTTAGCCAGATTTGGAAGGACCAAATTTGATAAACATTGCTTTATTGTTATTATCCCATTAAACATTTGGGATTTATGGCCCTGCCCTCATTTTCAAATGCCTCTGGCCCCAATGGTGTTTGGCTTGTTTAATGAATCTGCACGTTTTCTTGCAGGTAAGTGACACCCCCTGTTCTAGTCGGTCTATCTGGACCTGCCCTTGTCTGTTCGTCCTCCTCGGTGGTTCTCTGAAGCTTGTTATTCGTGTAAAGTCAAGAGAAGATTGTATACACATATGTGTGTTGAATAAATAATTACTATTGGCACAGGTATGTGTATACACACAGCATACCAACCTACAGTATACATAGCAAGTAATCATAGAGGCTAAAAATATTGCCCCATATGTTTCACTATTAGCTGTGGATGACGGAGACTTAGTGACTTAAACAGGAGAGAAAATGCCCTCAATATCATAAAGCCTGAGTGACAAGTGCTGGTGGATTGGAGGTCCTTTCACCTGTCAACAGCCTGGCTGGGTGGGGTTTCTTCTGCAAGCTCACCACAGCTTCTAGACGTGGGCCCGGGATGGTCTCGTTGGCATTACTGCTTGTGTCTGATTGTCCTGTATCTTGTAACACTTTAGAAGACTCTCAAAGTTCAGTCGTTCCCTTTCTCCATAGTATTTAAGCAGTAATTTTGCTAGTTTAATATTGTGTCAGGTCGTCATATTAACCAGGAAACTAATGACAGTTAAAACTCCAGTGAACACCACCACCTTGCCATCCACAAGTTTAAAATGGTGACTGAAGCAAAAAACAAACAAACAAAAAAAAATGTGTAAACTTGTAAACTGGCCTCTCGTGTGCTTTACAATAGAGTATTGTTGAAGTAATTAGAAGATATATTAAGGTGTTCCTGGTAATGAAGGCATGTAAGTTATGATAATTGTAGCTTTCTGAATAAGTGTCAAACTATATCTTTAAGTGTGCTGTATGCTGAGTTACAAGTTAGGTCATTTATGAATGGAATGTAAAACAATACTAAAACTGCTTCAAATAACTTATCTTGGTATTGCTAATAAAAAAAAAAGCTGTGAAACAGTAGTGCAGTTTTGAGTCATTATGTTAATCCATCCCACAACACCCCCGACCCCTTGACATTCTTCTGTCTGTTGGAAGCCTCACAGGATGTTCAGGGGATATTTATGCTGGGCAACTTGTTGCAGTTTCCCATCAATCTTCCGGCGGACCCCATACATAACAATCCCTGAACGGGGTGGGATGGCTGTTCAGGGTGGGGGAGAGGGAGGGGACAAGCTAGCATCGCTCAGGACAAATACAGGCACCAGAGCCCAAGAGGACATAGAGAGAGGGGGCCAGGGGACCAGCAAGCTGCCTCCCCACATTTGCAGGGTTGTGTCCCAAATGTGGAAAAGATCGTCCACTCCATGTGATCCTGCAGCAAATCTTAGCCTTTCCTTTCCACCCTCTGAAGGGCGGTTTTAGTGCGCCAGTACTCGGAATCAGTTGTCCTTGAGGATATTCCTGTCCCACTGGCACCTTTTGACTGTCCCTGTGTTTATCACAGGAGGCATATCCCGAGCCCACAGAACCCCTAGTGCACCTCACACAGGGATGGTACACAGGAAGGAAAGCTTGGGGGTTTGCTTAGGTTAGACTTTAAGGTCCTGCTACTTCAACCGAATCACCTAAGCCTCTTTGCTTGGGTATGTTGTATGAACTTCTACATTCTTTACACACTGTTGCTGCACATCTATCCTGACCTTATGGGGTAAACAGTATTCCATACAGTGGAACAAACCTAAGCCCATCTTTTACCCCCTAATGAAATAAAGTAAGTGGCCATCCTGGGGAGGAAAATCCAGAAAGAGCCACCTCAACTGCTCTGGCTTTAGCAACAGGACAGTTGCATCATCACCTGGTGTGGCTGAGACAGTCACTCTAGTGTTTTCATAAGAACTGCCTCAAAGATCCTAGTATAATATTAGATTGTCTTTTATTTGTGGGGAGGTGATGGAAAGTACAAGATTCTAAGCCAAAGTCTCCGATGAAGCACACTGAGCTGGTTTCGTTCACATGGACTGAGAACACAAACTGTGGGTTCCACTGGAAAATAAGACAGGTCTCATAACAACTCAGCTTGGTTAGGGTGACCCAACCACCAGGTCTGGTGCCCGCATTGCTATGTCCAAGGAGAGCAAGTTCCCACCAACTTTTCGCAAGATGAGCTTCCAGAGAATTGCATCTTTATGTCTAGATCCACTTCCATCTGGGGGACCGGCCCAAGGGAAGTGGGGTGCAGGGAGGGGAACATCATTCACCCTGCTTTCTAGGTTCTCCGCTGCCCTGTATCCCCCCTCCACAGGCGAGTCACGTGAGTGTGATACCCAACCTCAGCTTGGAGACAGAGCCCTCCTTGTGATTTAAGTCACCTCATTTGCTGTTCCCTTGAGCATCTCTTCACTACCCGCATAATGCAGACAAGGGACTCTCCATCAGGCTGAAGACTAGGGAGGCGGGCAAAGAGGAGAGGGCCCTGCTGCCTACTTCTGGAGATCCCAGGAGCCTCCGGCACTGTCCTACAGCCCTGCCTGAGACGACTACACCCAATCCAGCTGGGATGGGGCTCAGAGTGGTGGCCTGGGGAGCAGAGGCAGCACGAAGCCAGAATAGGAAGGAGAGGCCATGAAGGGAACACATCACGCCCATCCGCCCTGTGCTGACAGCCAGAAGCTTCCCTGGAGCCACGTATCCAGGCAGCTGCTGTTCCCTCTTTCCTCCATGAGGGCTCAATCCTCCTAATAGTGTCCCTGAGCTGGAGGACTCCCTAGCATTTCCGCTCCTAGAGTAGAGGATATTTCCTGTGTCTCTCCCCTGGGAAAGCTTCTCAATCTTAGAGGAGATGTTTATGGATTGTTATTCTCCCATTTTTATGAATCTAGTCCCAGCCTACTCCCTCCTCTCATTTCACCGCATCCACCAGCCTGCCTCACATCCCTCTTCTGGTTCCCACCTCGTTCTTCTCCAACATTTCCACGCCTGAGTAACAACGTCCTTCTTACCACTCACGTGTCCTTCTACACATCCTTTGCAGCCCAAGAAAAACCTGGGTAGATGCAGTTCCAAGAATGAGCTGATTTCATCTCCCATCTCTGTTCTGGGCTGGCTATTCAGTTTCCCTCATTCCCATATGAGCCCGACCTGTTGGGATACCGACTTGGGGCCACCACAGACTTCCCCTGTTAGACATGTCCACCACAGCCTTTCCAAGCTTAGTGTGCCCACTGACCTGAGGTGGGGAAAAACTCCACTGTGTGTCACAGCAGGGTGCAAGGAATTCTCTGGAACTTCAGATGAGAGAGGTCAAAGAAGGGACAGTGTTCTGCCAATCTGCTCATATGCACAGGTTGGAAAACATTTGATGAGACTTAGGTACTCTGGTGAAGGAAAAAAGAATTTGAACTTTGGAAGATGATTAATGCTTATAGATACTCTTTCCGTACTTACTGACATAATTAGACTCTAAAGGCCAGGTCGTTATGTGAACTCAGTAGTATATGGAAATGGAGAGTGATTACATCAGTTCACAATGTGGAAGATGACTTCATCATTACATAACAGTCAAAGCATGTCATTCCATTACTGCCAAACCACTGAGCACTATAGCCCAGCCACGTTCACAGCCTCAACAATCAGAGCCAGCATTGCTCCACCTTGTACCTCAGCTTTGTTGTTGTTGTTGTTGTTGTTGTTGTTGTTGTGTGCTGTCAAGTTGGAAGCAACCCATCACTGACCTTCTAGCGTGATTGCAGAGGAAGTAAAGCAGCAGATATAATATATTGCTAATGGACAAAACAGATAACAGGGTTTGGGACTAAGGGGTTTTTGTTACTGTTTTGGCAAGCGCAAAATATCAGATAATGAGGTATTTGTTAAGGGAGGACTAGTTGATAGTAAGGATTGGAACTTTCCCTCAAAAAATGTCACGGTGATTAAATTACATTCTTAAAATACGGAGCAGAAAGTTGGCTCCTTTGTCTTGGCGTAAGCAGATTCTGCCTCTTGAGCAACCAATGTGCATTTTCAAGGTTAAAGTCGGGTGACTCTGCACAGCCTCTCCCTTAGCAAGACGCACCCCCCAGACATGTGCTGGCTTCGCGAGGACCTTGTGTGGCTGGCTTCATGTGCATGCTCTTCGTGGAGGGGTCCAGACACACCCCTCTAATGGTAACCTACTGCTCAGAAGGTTCCGGTTCCTTTTTGAACTTCTGTTGTTGTCAGATTAACATAATGTGCTCTCAATTATCCACATAAAAGAACAAAAGCAACCAAGCAGGGAAAGCAAATTTGCAATTAATTTACCAAATTATTGCTCTTTTTTTATATGATGGACAAGCTGCTCTTTTCCTTTTGAGTCCATTGCTCTGTGTGTCTCCTCGAGAGGAGTGGGGCAGGCCACCAGGACAGGCCTCTCCATGGTGAGCTCAGGGAAGCACCTGGGAAGGGCTGGAGGCAGGCATTTAACAGGATGTGGAGTGGCCTCTGGAGTGACCAGAGGTCCACTGCTTGGAATAGGTCTTTCACGTCCAGGATGGAGGCCACTGATCCTCTTAGCCTTCTGAAGTTTCTTTGTCCCCAGACAAGAACTTGAGTGCAAGTAATTTTTAGAGGAAACAGGACTGAAGGGCCTGGAAGAACTAGACATTGAAGAGAGGAAGGCCCACCTAGGATATATTAACACAAGGTTTACCTCTGTGAGCAGAGGGCTCAGTGCATCTCAGACAATGTGTGGAACACATCTCAGGATTTTCCCTCTGAGTGCTGAAAAGTTGAGATCTCATTCACCAATGACACCTCCGATTACTTGGGGTCAAGGAAACAAGGGGCACGTGGCATGATGCCAGGAAATCAGAACATAAAAGGTAGGGAGCTTCTGCCACCACTGTGAACCATTTTGGCCTCAACATTTCCCAGCCTCCTCAGTCAACTGCGGAAGGTCAGAAATCTGCGAGGCCCGAGGATGAAAACAGTTGTGCAGTCAGAGTTTCCTTGTAGGAAGTGAACTACAGTACTGAGAAGAGCACAGTCCCTCAACTTAGACAGAGACTTAGTGGAAGCGGAATTGGAGGATGGACATGGCTCCTCTAATGGTGGGCTTGCTTAGAGTTGGGGCAGTCATGTGAAATCCCAGCTCCTTTTGCATGACGGTGGGATTTTCAACAGGAGATGCGTGAGTGAGAGGGAGTGATGTAGGAATTCAGGCAGCCAGGTAAAGTCCATACTTCTCGGAGAGAGGAACTTGGGCTTGAGGCAGGGCCACAGGTGCCCTCCCAGGGTGGGAAGAGATGGATTCCTGCTTCCCCCTGGCACCTGACAATCCTTAGAGAGCAAACCAGAATGAACAGCTTGAGACCTACAGACCTTGGAATCTCCAGACCAGACGCCATTGCTGTCCCGTCCACGTGTCTCTGGGGATGGTCAGATGCAGTTGATTGACACCCCTCTGGACCTTGGGTGTGTGGAAGAGGACTCAGAGACGCTGAGGGTCTCAGGACAAGAGAAGGAGACTGGGGCTAAAAAAGGAAAATATAATGCAGAGAAATGTGTCAAGACAGAAGGACAGCAGCGTGGACGTGGTGGGGGTGGGGGAGGTGAGAAGAGGGGGGAGGCAGCAGGAGAACCACAGACCTGGAGAGATGAAATGGAAGGATGGAAGGTAAGCGGAGACAGCAGGCAAGGACAGAGGAAAAGAAAAAGATCAGAAACTTGTCCATCAAAAGAAACAATAGAAGAAGAGGGTGAGGATGAGAGGGAAAAAAATTACAAAGAAAATGGGTACCAAGCTGAGCAACTGTCAAGGGATTTGGGGTCTGGATCAGCAGGTTCCTGTGATGGGGGCCTCTCAGTGCTGGGGGTCACGGGAGCTCAAGTGCCCTTGGTAGGAATGTCAGGGAGGTTGCAGGGACCAGGTGACATGTGGTTTGCACCTGGTCGCCAAGACTTAGGGGTTCCAGCAGTACCATCTCTCCCCCCCTCTGCTTCCCACCACTGGTTCAGGAGGAAGTGCTGCTGCTTAATCAGAATTATTTACAAGATAATGGTCCATTGTTTGCACTAAGACAGATGTTGTCTGTGGGAACTTTGTGTTTTATGCTCTTTTCCCCTTGCTCTGCCTTCACTGCGTGCAGATGGGATTGGAGTAATGTGAGTTATTGTTCCCAGGATTGGAAATTTGGAGACGCCTTCTCTCCAGCCTCAGCATCCCGAGCTGGGCCCAACATCAGGTGGGCCGGGTGGGGAGGCCGGTCACTGGTGGATACAGTGCCAGGTGGAGCCCTGTTGTCGTGGGAGGAGAGCGTGTTCTCGAAGCCTGCGATTAAGAATGTCTAGTTTCCTCGAGGGGTGGGTCAGTGAACCCGCTCGCCGGGTGAACAGGAAGAACCACTCTGATTAAGATGCACCAGCGATTTGTCGGGCTGAGAGGTCACTTCTGACATCTCAAATGAGTGTGACCATCTGGCCCTCTTCTTGCTGAAAGGGAAGCTCAATGCTTCTGGGGTGGGGGGGTTCACCCTCCTTTTTTTTAACTTGCCAGAGAACTTGCTGTAGGTCTTCTGAGGTCACTGAGTGAAGGAAGCAGAGCTGGGCAGATTCCTCTTTCCTTCCTCGACGGTGGGGCTGGCCAAGTGAGCGCTGCCCATGCCCTGACTTGGGGAGAGCATCCTCGGGAGGAGGGGAGATGGGGTGGGTGGGAAGAATCACCTGTTTAAGGGCACCCCTGTTCAATGAAGCAGTAGGTCACCCGGTGCTGGCCTGTCATCCCATGAAGATCTGAGACCAGCCATTCTTCAGTGTGATCTGCTCCTAGCCCCTTTCCTATAATTGAACTCACTTAGTCATCAGACCCATTTTATAACTGAGAAAATTGAGCCCAACTGGCATTAGGTGATTTGCCCAAGGTACTTTTTCTACTACTGATTAGAATCACTAAAACTCAACTGCCAGCCTTCCAAAGCACCCTGCCCTAATCTTTTCAGCAGATGTCTCTCTGAAGCTCAAGTTGATCAATGTACATGGGGCACGTGTAATGGCCCTGCAGGATCAAGGAGAGGAGTTCACTGGGATACCAAGTTCAAGGCCAACCACTGAATCTGACAATAGTGTATGCTCAACTATCACCAATTACATTATACTGTTTTTCTAATCTAGTGCATATCCAATATCAGCTTTTTGTTATTTGCCATCAAGCCAGAATTCGCTCATAGATGACCCTCTAGCAGGTTTTCAGAAGCAGTAATTGTACAAGAGGACAATTTTGTCCATCTTGTCCCATGGAGCTGTTGGTGGATTCAAACTGTATACTTTAGGTTTGGCAGTGCAAGCAACTCCTTACCCTCTTAGCTCTGGGGCTATGAGAGCTCCCTAATATCAGGCGATTGTTGTATACTGCTGAGTCCGAAGTGACCCATAGCTACCGCTCCAGCGAGTTGTCAGAGGCAACATATCACATAGGAGGAGATTGCACCTCTTTCTCCTCCGGAGAAACTGGGCCAGAAATCTCAAAATACTAAAGCATCATAGAGTTACACTGGGATGTGCCTCTCAAAGCACTCAGCAGTGAGAAGGAAAGGTACTCTCATGGCAGCTCCATGTCAGTCAGTCAGTCCTGCCCCTTGCACATGGGAAGTCCAGATGGGCCTCTCTAAGCCCACCAACTCACCCTGTCCCACCCTCTTGGGGGCTGTGAGAAGTCACGCAGCAAGCAATTATAATGGAAGGATGTTCTGCTATTCCAAATATCAACCAAGTTGGGTCCTATTGTCTTCCATGGCTGAAGAAGATCACTCTTGTCCCCTATAATTTCCCTGTGTCCAAGACATGGCTCTTTTAGATTAAACAGACATCTTTTCTTGTTTCGGGGTTATTTTTAAATAATAAATACCACGTGCCAAAATCAAGACCTACGCTAAGCACTTTCTGGATGACAAGGAGAATGGCATTCTTTTATTTCAATCTCAAAATCAAAACCACACTAGGAAGATGTAATTACTGTTAATCCACTTGACCTATGGGGAGATTGAGGCAGAGGGAAGCTACTTACCTTCCTCAAGATCCCTCAGCCTGGAAGGCAAGCCCAAGGTCAAAGCCAGGCAGCAGCACCGGGCCACCAGTGTTCTGGCACAGTGATCCACCTGCAGCCTCACCCACTGCTGCTCTCCTGTTGGAACTTGGATGCCACTGCAGTTGTTAGGTGTCATCAATTCACGCCTGACTCGTATTGACCCTCTGAACGGCAGATCAGAACTCCTCCCCATCCTGTATCGTCTTCGTCACATCTGATCTCCTCGAGTCCGTTTCCACAGTCACTTTGTCAGTCCGTCTCCTCGAGGGTCAAGTGAACAAGCCAGAAGTGCACAGTGAGCACGTACATAAGTAACTAACTGAGCACAGACTCCGAAGCCAGTGTTAAGTCCAGGGAACCAGGCTCAGCCCGCCTCCACTGCCATCAAGTGCACGTGGACCCAGGAGGACTCTCTGTGCTTCTGGGGCTTTAAATGTTTACAGGGACAGAGTCCTCATATGCCCCTCCCCACCCTGAGCAGCGAGGAGATTCAAACGCATGACTTTTCGGTACACATCATACCACCAGCATTCCTGGGCCCAGGAAAAGCTTGAAGCATGGTGATATCTACAGAAGACAGAACTTGAGGATTCTTCCAGGAAGAGGCAGGCGGGATGCCTGCGTGGGAATGAGGCATATGGAGTCTGACTCAGCCTTTTCTAATTTGTTGGGTGACTTTAAGCAGTCATCTTCCCACAGCTGGCTTGTTGGGGGCCATCGGGTCGACAATGACGCCTAGCAACCCTATGAACTTGATTTGAACGCTGTCGTGTCCTGTGCCACCCTCATCGTCTCTGACACGCTTGAACCCGTTGCCACAGTCACTGCATCAACCATCTCACTGAGGGTCTTCCTCTCTTCCACTGCCCCTTTGGCTTATGTTTCCTCAGATGGGAAAGAGTCAGTAGATAATCTCAAGTCAAGATTGCTTCCACCTCTCAGTCTCTGGATCCATTTTCTTAGAACTAATTTACTCGGCTGTTTCTTAGGTTCAGAAAAAGCTGTCTCCTCCTTCCTCCCGGCAAGATGAGGAGAGCTGGCCTTTCACTTTCTCGAGCGTCCCCTGGGGTCCAGGTGGGAGCTGGGGTGGAAGGTGGGTGGCCCAGGCAGTGGCAGGCTCTCTGGCGGGGAGTCTGGGCTCAGTCCCCGCCCTGCAGATCACAGGTCAGCCTAGGATAATATTTATCAACCTCTTCTCATTGTGTCAGGCCCTGGCCACCACGCGGCATCACTGGAGAGGGCAGATTATGTCCTTTAGGGTCCCTGGGAGCTGCTTCACATGCGACCAATTACCTCTGTCGGGTCCTGGCATGAGGGCCTGCCTCGGTGGGTGGGATCTGAACTTGAGCTTGCAGAGGTCGGTCCCTGACCGGGACTCTCGGCCTTTGAGCCTGTCACTCGGCTCGAGCCAGACCTTTTCTGTTAAAACTGTTTAAATTACAAACCAGTAATAAAAGAATCATATGTGTTTCCCACCGAACAGGTTCTTTAGGGCTATTATGATAATTAAAAACATATGGTGTCTGTGCCAGTCGGAGGGAAACCGCAGATGTACAAATTAGGTACTGGAGCAGGGGTTTCTGCTCTTGCCCTTTTAAAAACGTCAAGCCGGAGGAGTTTAGAGAGATAAAATGGCAATTGTGCAGATAGTAGGGAGCATTTGGGTTGTAGAATCGTTAAATACATAAACCGTTTTCTTCAGACTTCAGTGTATTCCGGTGACATAGTCTGCAGTGAGTTGCGCTGATCATCAAAGAGCTGAGCGTATCAGGTGGTTAGTTCAACTCCAGAGGGGGGCTCCTGGGCAGGAAGATGGACGCTTTCCTCCTATTAAGATTTACAGCCTCAGAAACCCAACGAGAGCCCTATAGGTTAGAATTTACTAGATGACAGTGCATGTGGGGGGTTTGGGATATGAGGAGGGGACAGGAAGTTTAGGAGGCCAGGAGGAGATGGAGAAGAGTAACTACTTCTTACCACACAAGATCTTAGAAACCTTCTGCATTTTTGCTGATGCTGCCCTGCATGGAGAAAGAGGATTATATTCACTGAATATTGAATTGTACTGAAATTTGGTTGATGCAAGCAGAGATAAGGATGCCCTTGCATTAAAGTTATCACTTGTTAAAAGGCAAAGATGCAACTATTGATTAGCCTAGATTAGTCATTTGTTTTCATTTAAAATACGCGATTGATTTTGAAAAATTCTGCTAATAATAAGAAATAATGGGGAAGGGGCGATTTCCATGGCTTCCTGTCTGATATTGCCTGGTGCTTGTCTGCCCGCTGATTTGTTCCAACTCCAGAGACCGCAGGGCCCACCACTGTGATCCCTGGCCGCAGTCAGTCGGGCGGTGGGACAGCTGGACGACAGATTAAGTGGCAAAGGATTTAGGACTTTGTCATGCTGTGTCTCTGCTCCAGAAGCCGGATTGGGCTGTTGTACAGAAGGTGTGGGGTGGACAGTCCTCGGAGCAGGGCCCTGGACAGCATAGCCCCACAGGCCCTAGGTGCCTGCTCCCTGGAAAACACGGTCAGGCTCACCCTTAGCCAGTTCCCACCTAAACCACCGTGGCCTTAGAACGAGGGGCTCGTGTGATGAGGTGGTATTGAAAGAGGAGAGTGAAACCCCAGCAGAATCAACTGGAGTGAGTGAGTCAAGTTAGCAGAGCATGCAGTTATCAGAATACTTTGCAAGCTTCTGTGTATTTCCTGCAGTGCATAGAGATGTAGGTTATATATCTGTGTCTACGTGTTTATTGTGCAGTATAGTTTTTTTAAAACCCCAAGGAAGGTGGGAAATCTAATGAACAAAAAATGTCCTTTTTTGATCATCCTGGCTGAAGGAGAATCTGAGGTCTTCAGGAACACTGTTGGTTTTGGAAGAGCTCTGTGGCCGATGATCTTGCTTAGGTCTTTAGTTCTCTGTGTCCACCACACTTCTTTGTTCACCCTTCTTGATGATATTCGAAACTCTAGAGGTAAGGAAACGGCTCTCAAAGCAACTATCTATAATACAGCAAACAGCCAGGAGTTGTCAGTGAAGATATTTGGCAATGTCTAGGGAGACTCTTGTCTGAGTTCTGGGAATTGTGGCAACTGGTAGGTGAGAGTCATTGGTAAATATCCTACAATGCACTGGAAAACTTTGCAACAATAATCACAAAAAACAGGCCTCTACAGTAAAATTCCAACTTGGATAAATAACGGTGAGGCAAGTAACAAGATTTACCCTCAGTCCCGTGTGCTGACATTCAGCTAGCTCCATGATCAGGTACAAGCCGTCTGAGCCAGGCCACACTTGAGCCCTGGGCCTTTGTGAGAAACTTTGCAGAGAACTGGCACTTTGGGAGGCAGAAAGTTTCCCCGGAGCGACCAGCACGTTCCCCTAACTCAAGTCGCGTGAGGGGCGTGGAGAGGGTGGTGGCGGAGCAGGCAGCCTTTTCTTCTTCCTCCTGACTGATAGCAAGCCCCCCGTGTGATGGCGTACGTAGGTATTACCACTTTAACTTTCACTGAGGTAAAATAACACCTTGTCACTCAGCGCAAGTACCAATCACAAACTGAATTAATTGTAATAACTGTTGTCAACCGAACAAAGGACTTGTTGCTTTCCTAAGCAGATTTCAGCGCCACTGAGAAGTATATACAAACGCTCCCATTGGGCAGGCTGGCGGAAGCTAGTCAGAACATAATTGTATCTGTCTATCTCTTTACTTTGTTTTTAAGGGCTAAGGAATCGAGTTAAAAACCTATATTTTAACATATCAATAAACATACCCCTTTTTGTGTCTGTGACGTCTCTTCAAAAAAACATGGAATCTTTAATAAATTGGTCTTGAAAATAGCATTTGCTGCTGAAGGTACCAAATAAGGGCCAGCTGTCGAGGCTGCCTGTCGACTCTAAGTCGTGAACGGAATTATGCCAAATTACCCTCCCCGAGAACACCCTCTCATTTCTGGGAGTTATCAAAACACAACCTATGGACAAGAGGTCAGCTGTCCCCGGCTCCTCAGAAGAGGACAAGTGGGCCTCTCACTGGGTCTGCAGAGTGCCTAACTGCCCTCATGTTGAGATGGGCAGGTTTATTTGCAGCTAGACTCCTTTAATACTGCCTTTTCCTTTTTTTGGTCCTAGCGTTTGCACATCTTAAGCACTTTTTCGCCTTTCAGAAGCCTTATCGGTACTCCTCTAAGAAAATCGTTGCTCCTGAAAGGAAGGTAGACTAATCCCCAGTAAGCCAGCATCATTCAGGAGTCTAGTTTAAGCTGTTCCACCAGTAGAGCTGGGCTCACTTCTCTTAGAGTCTCTGGAGTTTGGGAGTTGCCAGTACACTAAGTTCACCGTTGGGAATCTGCTCAAGAGGTCAACAGTTGAGAATTCCTCAAACAAGAAACCCAAGGAAGCTGGACCCCTGCACAGCTTGCTCCTGAGGGAAGCTTGCGAGTGGCTGCACCTATTCTATTTGACAAAAGACATGAGGTAAATGTGATGAGAATTTTAACGCAGCAACACAAGACTCAGTGGCAAACATGAGAGAATAATTTTGACAACTCAGAGGCATCTAATGCCTATCTTGATTCTATCTTGTGTAACTAAAGTTGACTCCATCTTTCTTGCCTTCCCACCAGGGTGACGTCTTCCATTTTCTTTGGTCAATGTGCTCCAATATCCTGTTTCATTGCCACACCTCAGACTCCTCCCAACAGATAGATGCGTGAGTCCTCCAACAGCTGGGCTCCAGGGAACTCTGTACCTCATAAGATATCTTGCTTTATCTTAGAGCTCAATGAGACCTATAATGGCCCCTCCATAATGGAATTAATGTTTCTTATGCGTTCAGACATTAGGCAACAACCTGTGTTAGGCTCTCCAATGCATAGAACATAATTGTGAAGACTATGGCCCAGATCAGTCACACCTTAGTTTCCAGCCTGACGTCATTATTCTTCAGTACTCTGGAGAGGTCCCTGACAGCTGACTTTACCAATGCAATTCATCTCTTGATTTCCTGGCTGCTGGTACCAAGAGTGTTAACTGTGGAGCCCAGCAAACTAAAACTACTAACTATCTCAATCTCTTCATCATCCATAATGATGCTGCCAATTGGTCCAGTGGTGAGAATCTTCGTTTTCTTGATGTTGAGCTTCAATCTATGTTAGAGGTTGCAGTCCTTGACCTTCTGCATCAAGGACCTCTGGTCCTCCTCAGTTTCAGCAAGCAGGGTTGTGTCATCTGCATAATGCAAGTTATTGATGAATCTTCCTCCAATCCTGATGCAACATTCCTCCTCGTACAGCCCAGCATCCCGGATGATCTGTTCTGCATACAGATTGAAAAGGTATGGAGACAGAATACATCCCTGGCAGACACCCTTCCCAATTTTGAACCATACAATGTCTCCTTGCTCTGTTCTGATGACTGCCTCTTGGTTCAAGTATAGGTTTCACATAAGCACAGTCAAATGTTCTGGGATTCCCATTCTTCTCAGAGTCAGCCATATCTTGTTGAAATCCAAACAGTCAAAAGCCTTTGCATAGTTAATGAAACACAGTAGATATTCCTCTGATACTCTCTGCTTTCTGCCAAGATCTATCTGACATTAGCTATAATATCCCTAGCCGTGACCTCTTCTAAATCCAGCCTGCACATCTGACAGTTCTCTGTTGACATATTGCTCCAATCATTTTTGGATAATTTTCAGCAGAATCTTGCTTGCGTTAGATAGTAAAGATATTGTTCAATTATTTCTGCACTCTGTTGAGTCACCTTTCTTTGGAATGGGAACAAATATTGATCTCTTTCAGTCAATTGGCCAGGTGGTTGTCCTCCAGATTTCTTGGCACAACTGAGTAAGCATATCCAGGGTAGTGTGTGTTTGTTGAAATATGTCTATTGGTATGCTGTCAACTCCTGAAGCCTTGTTGTTTTTGCCAATTCTTTGAGAGCAACTTGAACTTCCTTCATCACTATAAGCTCTTGCTTATATGTTATTTCATGGAATTCTTCTGTGTCAGCCATTTCCTTCTTGTACAGTGACTCTGTATACTCCTTTCATCTTCTTTTAATATTTCTTGGATCATTTAACACTGTGTCCAAAGCATCTTTAAGTATTGCCACTCATGTCTTGAATTTGTTTTTCGGTTCCTCAGCTTAAGAAATACTGAGCAAATTCGGCCCTTTTGATTTTCTTACTCCAGCTCTTTGCACATTTCATTATAGTATCTTGCTTTGTCATCCTGAGCTGCCCTTTGAAATTTCCTGTTCAGCTTTTTAATTTATATAAGTCATAGTAGATTTGACAGCACTTAACAATAACAACAACAATGCTATCAGATAGGGAACTACCAGAAATTAAAGTTGGATTCACATGAGGAGTAGAATGAGAGATACCATTGCTGATGCCAGGTGGGTCTTGCCTAAAACCAGAGGACCCCAAAAGATGTTTACCTGTGCTTTTTTGACTATGTAGAGCCATTCAATAATGTGGATAATAGGAAATTATGGATAACAGTGCAAATCAAAGGAATTTCCAAATATCCGTTGTGGTCATGCATGACCTGTACATAAACCAAGAAATAGTCATTTGAACAGAGTATGGCTATATTGTGGAAGCAGGATCGGCATCCACTTCCGAAATGGCTTGCCTCCGGAAACTCTATGTATGAACAGTCCTCAGGCTGTTTGTTCATAGGGTCACTATGGGTCGTCTACGACTCGACGGCATCAAACAACAACAACAACAATGGCTATATTGTGTAATTTGAAACCATAAAAGGTGTGCATCAGAATTCTTTCAGCATATCTGTTCAAACTGTATGCTGTTTAAATAATCTGATAACTTTAACTATTTTTAAAAGAATGTCATACCAGAATAACAAGAAGACTCACAACGTTTGATATGCAGATGACACAACCTTGTTTAGTGAAGATGAAGAAGACATGAAGTACTTATTGATGAAGACCAGACTCATTCAGTTTGGAATTGACCTCAACATCAGGAAAATAACAATCTGGAAAAACTAGACCACTAAGCAGCATACTGATAAATGGAGAAAAGATTGGAGTTATAAAATATTTTCTATTTCTTGGATCTATAATCAATGCTCATGGACATAATAATCAAGAAATCAAACAATCCCGGGTTTAGGCACAAAAAAGAAATTAAACAATGTATTGAGCTGGATCAATCTGCTAAGAATCTCTTTAAAGTGTTAAAGATGTAAAGACTGTCACTTGGAGGACTAAAGTGTGCATGGCCCAAGCCAGGGTATTTTCAGTAGCTTTATTTGCATGTGAGAGTTTGACAATGAATAAGGAAGACTAAAGAAGAACTGATGCCTTTGAATTGTGAGGCTAACAAAGAATATCAAATATGTGGTCAACTACCAAAAGAACAAACTAGTCTTTTTTGGAAGAAGTGCAACTCAAAATGCTCCTTGGAAAAGAGGATTGAGCCACTCCATTTCATGTACTTTGGGTATGTTATCAGAAGGTAGAAAGTAGAAGATCAGTGAAATAGAGGAAGATCCTCAAGGAGATGGATTGATGCAGTGACTGCAACTATGAGTTCAGACACAGCAATGATTATGAGGCTGACCCAGGGCCAGGCAACATTTCATTCATTTTACAGAGAGTCACACTCAGCTGAAACTGACTCGATGGAATCTAACAACAGTTACGCCATCAAAGCTAGAAGGAACCTTAAAGGCTCAGATTAGGGAGAGGATTTGCCCTTGGTTGTAGAGAGAGATGCAAAGGTTCCCACTAACACTAACTGGCCAGCCCTCTGCCCTCCAGGCAGTGGTCAGCTGTCTCTCTCTTGGGGATCTGCACTAATGAAAGGGGAGTGTTCCATAGCTTGTCTCTGCAGACTTTGTTTACCCTTCCTTCCTCCATTCAAGGGGATTTTCAGAAGCACAGGAAAGAAGCTGGCTTATTGGTTTATCTAGCTGTGGATGGGATAGACTGCACATTCTGATGTACGTAGGCATCTCTGCAAAGAACTAAGTACTACCTGCAAGAATCTCCTACTGCTTAATGAGTCTGCTGTTCTCTGCAAAGGGCCTGGGTATTCAGTTCACATTGTAGAGTCAGCACACACTCCTGAAGAGGCCACATGAAGGTCCCAGAGCTCCTGCTCTAGGAGTAGAGGTACAGTGGGAAGAAGAACAAGAAAGGAACTTGTATGTGGGAAAGAACTTCCAGGGGAAAGACTTCACGTCTGTGAGGCAGACCCTTCTAGAACTTCTGTAAGCTCTAGAAACTCCCTTACAGGTCACTGACTCTGTGTTGGTATATGAAATAAGCAAAATTCTTCCCATACTCTTAAAGGAGTAGATTCTGTGACAAGAAATGAGACCATCTTTCATTCATTCCTTTAGCACAGTGAATTGTTCCCGAGACTGGAAATGATCACAATGACCAATATAGTCAGAATCATGTCTCTTGGGTGGTGATTCTCCTGGGGGGATGGTTCTGACAATAAGGACATACATAATGTGAGTTCAGCGTGAAAATGATGAAGCAGGATGAAGAGCTGGGGAGTCAGCGTTCTAACTAGGGTTATCAGGGAAGGCTTCTTAGAAGAGTTGACATTAGCGGGAAATGTGAGTAATGAGAAGGAAGCTGCTTCCCAAAGATTTGGGAATGGATACTTCTTCAAGGAGCTTTGGTAGCTGGTGATGAGAAGCTGCACTGCAATCCCAAAGGCAAGCGGTTCGAATCGACCAGTTGCTCCGTGAGAGAAGCATGGACAGTCTCCTTCCCCTGTGATTAACTGCCTTTGAAAACCCACTGGAGGGACAGCTATGGGTCGAATCTGACTTGACTTCACACACCAACAACAGCAGCAAAACATTGCAAGGAGAGGGCATAGCTAGTATAAAGACAAGGGAGGAATGAACCATGTCTATTGGTGTATAGTCAGTGTTCCTGAGTTCCCCAAGGTTTTCCCAGACATTGATGTTTCACTTGACCATCTCAACACTCAGAGCTGACATTGTAGCTCTTTGCCCTATTTTTACACAGGAGAATACTAAGGAACTATGGGAAAATAAAGACTTGCATTGCCAGCTAGAGGCAGTGAAAAGCAGGACTGGGTTCCTCTGTCTCTGGACTCCTGAATTCATTCTGCCGTTCTGAGTGCCTTTCTTGGCTCACACTTCTCAGGTCCTGGCTTCATTCAGCTCCAACCAACAAAATTAGGGGGCTGCTGAGTCTAGGGTTGGATCTATGACCAAATCTTTGCTGGCATAAAAAGGGTGGGCGGGAGGTGAATTGGTACATGATCTCAGGAACACGGCACCAAATGAAACAAAATTAACGTAAATTCCCCTCTTTTCCATGCACTTCCAGGGACCAACAATGCTCCAGGCAGAATCTATTCATTTGATTCTGGCAAATTTTCCTTTTAGGAATTGCATACTTGACAAACCAGAGCTTATCAAGACTCATAACAATCACAATTAACAACAATAGCCAAGAACCCCAACTCATTGCCATGGATTTGGGACCAACTCACCTGACCTTCCGGTGGATTTCCAAGACTGTAAATCATATCATTGCCAACTTTTCTCCCACAGAGCCTCTGGGGGACTCAAACTCCCAGAGAGGGATGGTCTTTGGCTTAGCAGATCACTTCTCTCCAAATTATGCCACTGCCACTCCCTTTTGATGTTGTTATTGTTAAGTGTCGAGTCCAGTAAAACTCAGTGATACCTGAAAATCAGAAAACTCCCTTGGGCAATGAAAGTCTTGGAGAAGGACATGTAAACGCCTACAATTGACTGCAGCTCAAATGAGCCTGCAGAGCAGACACTTAACCCCACACCGATTTGGCTCGCCCAGGTTCAGGCTCAGCCCCTCCTCTGCACTTTCCAACATGGTAGTCTTGGCAGTAGGCAGCCAGCCTCAGAACTGGCTGCTTCATTCTCTTTGCAGAATGCCTGTTTCTGGCTGGGCCAACGGCTTTCAAATGAATAGCTATTTCTGGATGATTTTTTCCCCAATGTTTCTTCTCCCAGCTGGTTGCTATATTATTTGCATCTCATGCCGGGCTGACCTCTGTGGGAGACAAGAGGTGGCCCACCTTTTCTATCAGCTGCAAATGTATCAGCTTCCCATGATTAGAAGGTGAAATTAGGAACGACAGCAACCTTAGAATATCCTATCTGCTCTGATATTGGAAAAAAGTGAGTGAAAGGACTATTTGCATATTTGTACCTCTATTTGCAATATTTTTCACATATATGTATGGATTTGCAAAGGGAACACAGGGTAGAGTGGCATTAATTAAGCATGACAAACGGTTGAAGAGAGAGATCCATTGAGGAAGGGTACAGAGCACCAGGGAGTGCTCCTCCTCAGGGCCAAGGCCAGGCTGGATTTCCAACTGGGGCGTTATGAGTTGAACTCCTCTTGAGAATTTGCATGCCTCCTCCAGGCCGATTGGCAGCATCATGATGGATGGTGAAGAGACTGAGATTATTCACAGTTTTAGTTTGCTTGGCTCCACACTCAACACTCTTGGCACCAGCAGCCAGGAAATTAAAAGACGTATTATGATAAGAAAGTCTGTTATTAGAGACCTCTCTATAGTGCTGAAGTGCAATGATGTCATTCTGGAAACTAAGGTGCGCTTGATACATGCCATGGTCTTTGCAATCACTTGCCAAGCATCAGAGAGCTGGACAATGACTAGGGACTCTAGAAGGAGAATTGATGTATTTGAGCTGTGGTGTTGGAGAAAAGCATTGAATATACCATGGACTTCTAGGAAAACAAACAGGTTTGTCCTGGGGAGGGTGAAGCCTGGCGGTTCCTTGAAGGCAAGGATTCTGAAGCTTCTACTTTGGACATGTTGCAAGGAGGACCATTCCTTGGAGAGGGATGTCATGCTTGGGAGGGTGGAGGGCAGCACAGGAGAGAAAGACCCTCAAAGAGATGGATTGATACAGTGACTGGGGTAATGGGGGGGGGGGTGTCAGAGACAGTGAGATTGGCACAGGATAGGGCAGAGTTTAGGGATGTTGTATATAGGGTCTCTATGAGTTGCAGGTGACTCAAAGGCACATAACAATAACAACAACAACAACCCCAGATATGATGTATTTTTCCAAGGACTAGCCTCTCCGGACAACATGCCCAGAGTATGTGAGACACGAGAAAGGCCCCCAACAAGATGGATTGACACAGTAACTGTACGTTAGATATTATGAGGACTGCACAGAATAGGAGAGGAATCCATTATACACTGGGTCTTTATGGGCCTGTTGCTAGGAGAAGTTATTCCTTGGAGAGAGACATCATCCTTGACAAGGTGGAGGGGCCAAGAAAGAGAAGAAGACTCTCAACGAGGTGGGTTGGCACGGTGGCTGCAGCAGTGGACTTGAGTGTGTCAGAGATTGTGAGGATGGCACAGGATAGGACAGTGTTCAAATAATTTATTCATAGGGTCATTATGAGTCATACTCGATAGCACCTAACAACAATACGAGTCTCAGTTGACTTGCCAGCATCTAACAACTCCAGATATGCAGACTCCAAATCTACATTTTTACAAGATTGCCAGGTGATTGTGACAGATCTTGTTGAAATACAGGGAGTTTTGGTGACTTAGTCAGTAGAGAACTGCCCTGCCAACCCAGAGGTGGATGGTTCAAATCCACCAGTGGCTCCTTAGGAGAAAGATGGACAGTCTCCTCCCATGAAGTTTATAGCTTCTGAAAACCCACTGGAGGGACAGCTATGAGATCTTTCTTCTTTTCTGTTTAGTTTGTTAAAATAGAGATTCAGATTTAGTATATCTAGGATGAAAAAGCAAATTCTGAGCAGGGGATCAAGCCAGAATAAGCTAATCTTTAGCCTTCGCCTCAGAAGAGTGAGTCACAGGTCCGTTGCATCTGACAGTGAAGCGACACCTTGTTTTCCTTTGATGAAGCAGACTGATGGGCACCTTCCAGCTCCTGGACCCAGGAACACTCAACAACAGACAATGACTAGTCAAAATGCTCTTTCTTTCACTGCTATCAAAGGTCCTACCAAAGGCAATGAACTTAAACAGCAGCAGAGGGATTCAAGGTGGACCTAGGCTGTGCGCCCCAGGCTTTATTGTGTGCAGTAGATCCAGTGCTCTTTATCCATGGTGTGTGGGATACTCCCTGAGAGAAATATCTAGAAATAGATCATTCAACTAAAAGCCTGGGGAGTGATCAGAAGCCCCTATGGCACACTGTTGTGAAAAAAGACAGCTCAGCCAAAATCAATGTAGGCCCTGTTGTCACCAGAGCTGAGTGTGGGCACTTACCCATAAACTATGATCAAGTCATTTCTATCTCTGTCTGTAGGGAGCTTGGGTGGTCTCACCCATAGTATTGTGCTGATAGCTTAAAGGTGGTGCTTTTCTGATGGTCTGGTTCACCAGCAGCTCCACGGGAGAAAGATGGGTGATCTCTTCCCGGATAATTTACAGCTTAGGGAGCTCATTAAAGGGTCAGCTGTGAGTCAGTTCTAACTCAGCAGCAATAAGTTGGGTTGAGATTGTTAGCTGTTACAGCTTGCTCAGCTCCACACTCAACACTCTTTACACCAGCAGTCAGGAAGTCAAAAGACAAACTGCATTGGGAAAATCTGCTCTCCAGGACGTCTCCAGAGTGCTGAAGAGCAATGATGTCAGTCTAGAGACAAAGGTGTGCCTAATCCAGGCCATGGTCTTCCTAATTACTTGCTATGCAACAGAGAGTTAGACAATGACTAAGGATGACAGAAGAATAGATTCTGTTGAGTTATGGTGCTGGAGAACAGTCTTAAACATACCATGGATTGCCAAGAAAACAAATAGGTCTGTCTTGGAGAGGGTGAAATCAAGTATCTCCCTGGAGGCTAGGATTTTGAAGCTCCGCCTGACTTACTTTGGGCACATGGCCAGGAGAAACCGGTCCTTGGAGAAGGACATTATGCTCGGAAGGGTGGATGGACAGCGAAAGAGAGAAAGACCCCAAGGAGATGGATTGATACTGTGACTGAGGCAATGGGGGTTGTCAAAATTAGTGAGACCGGCTCAGGACAGGGAAGGGTTCAGAGCTGCTGTACATAGGGTCACTATGCATCACAGGTGACTCAATAAACAATAACATGCTATGACAGGTTTGGAAGCAGGAGTAGTATCCACTTCCTAAACAACATGCCTCTGGAAACTCTATGAACGTTTGATAGATGTAGAGGGGCTTCATGCCTTTTGTTCATAGGGTTGCTAAGAGTCATGCTTGACTTGAAGGCAATCATTAACAACAATAACAACAATGTAATATAAGCACATATTCACAGACACATATTTTTCTAAAACACAAGCACTCAGAGAATACATAAATAATAGAAGTATGTGTATTATATAAATAACTTATAAGATAAAAATGTGATTTAAGCACACACACATATGTGCACATATTTTCATCTTATAAGATCATCGCATATATGGCTGTATTTTGGAGCTTGGGTGTCCTCGTGAAAAGGAGCTGTGTTGCCCACTCAAAGGCACACATTTCCAATTGCTCCATAGGAGAAAGATGGGCAATCTTTTCCTGTGTGATTTACAGCCTCTGAAAACCTGCTGGAAAGTCATTTATTAACTGGATCCAGTTGGATCTCAAACAGGAAAATAACAGTAGCATGCTTGCATTATTCCATCTAGATCTATAGCAAAGTTTTCTTCGATCGATGTATTGCTGTAGCCCCTCACTGAAGGTGTCGTGTTGTGGCGCGCGTGTTGGCATCTGCCTAGTTCTGGCTGTGCAGCTCCCTAGTCTTCTTAGGAGTTGCTACATTCACAGGAAATAAAGTCAGAACATGCAGTTAGGACTTCAGGAATGACTTCCTCATTCATTCACTTGTTTATTCACTATTTCAATCAACAGTGATCAATCATTGCTCATATGCCAAAACTCTTCTAGACATACAAGAACACAAGTCACTAACAAAACACTCCTAGCCCCCTAACCCTGTGAAATCTGCCTCTCCATATTTTGCCTTGCTGAGTTTGTACCCCGTTAGAAGCCCCTCCCATAGAATAAGATTCTTTTTTGGTATGTTTTGGAATGATGCCTCTTTTAGAGAATTCGGTCAGTTGTGGCTCGCCCTCCCTTACAGATCCTTGCTCGATCTGGAACCCAGAGAAGGTTTGGTTGACCCAGAAGCTCTGGTGGCTTAATGGTAAGAAGTTGTGCTGCCAACCTAAAGAAGACGGTTTGCATCTACCAGACATTCTGTGGAAGAAAGATAGACAATCTCCTCCCATGCGACTTACTGCCTCTGAAAATCTGCTGGAAAGCCAACTACGATTCAGTTCTGACTCTCCAAGACATAATGACAACATCCCAGCCCAAGATGTGGGACCAGGGAAGGAGTAGCCTCTTCTGGTGTGGTGTGCTTCACTCAGCAAATATTCCCTGAGGCATGCCAGGTGCTAGACTTTCTCCCAGGCTTCTAGGTTCAACAGGGAAGAAGAGAGGCAAAAATCCTGCCCTGTCTCCCTGGAATTCACATGCCAGGGGAAGACACTGAACACATTCAAGAGCTAGTAGGTTAGAGAGTGAAAAGACAATGAAGAAAAGTAGGTCAATGAAGGAATTCTGCAAGTGGCCGGGCTAGTTCTTGCTCTACCTGGGTGAATAGAAGCAAGGCTCTGAGGTAGCATGAAAATAAAACTTGCACAAGGAACGTAAGTCAGGAGGCTCTTGGGAGCACGTTTGAGGCAAGAGTTAATGAGACCAGGATGGCGCCTGTGCACTGGAGACAAACACGTAGAAGGGAGCTTGGGGTCAGAGAGAATTCACTGGGTTGTGGAGATGACCTGGCCCTGGTTGGCCGTCCTGAGGACTCTGACCAGGTGGCTTCAAGGGCATAAAATCAGGGCTCAAAATGACCTTGTGCCAAAAGCAAAGCCCTTTTGCCTTGACATTCCTGCCCATGTTTGAAGAAAGCACCTATATTTTCCTTCGGCCCCGTTGTTGTTGTTATGTTGACCCATAGCTGACCCTCCAGTGGGTTTGCAGAGGCAGTAAATCACATGGGAAGAGAGCATCTGTCTTGTTCCTGAGAAGCAGGTGGTAGATTTGAACTATGTACCTTTGTGTTGTCAGCACTATTCCTTACCACTAAGCCACCAGAGCTCCCTTCTAGGTGGCCCTGGGCCTTAAATTACCTGGGTGATCCTGACTCCATCTTGCACAGCAGTGGCGATGAGAGGCTTCTGGAGGCTGGAGTGGAGGTGAAGTAATCTGGACAGTGCTGGCTGCATGGGCAGGAGCCCCAGTGGGAAGCCAGAGTTTCAGTGAAGAGGCTGTTGCATTGACTGGGTGAGTAAGAGTGGCTTCCTCAGACTTGGGTGATAGTGACGATGGGAGCTAAGTGGCCGATGAATAGGCCTCTTTCTGTTGGCCTGGCAGGTGTGGCCTCTGGCCAGTACTTAAACAGCTTTCTCCACACCCTGCCTTTCCTTACCTCCTCCGTCTCCATCACATTCTCAGGACTGACCTTTCTCTTCCTTGTCCCCAACTCCTCAGACCCTGGTTTTTGACATCTTAACCTTTTAATTTACATTTTTCCTTCTGACCTTCAGTAGCTGTGTTTTGCTGTCCTGAAGGCAACAACCTACTTTCCTACCAAGGTGCATTCCTATCTGACTTTGTGGATTTCGACGATTAGGTTCTGGTTTTGGTAGCAGGGACCCACTGTACCAAGTCATCCACACACCCCATCTCACCTCACCTCGCTCGGTGACCACAGCTGCATGCCGGGTAAAGACCCACGTGAAGCTATTTTTGGTCCATATTGGGTTTCTTGTCAAAGTTCTGGGCAATGCCCCCCACTTCTGAGGTGCGCATCCAGGAGAGATGACGTGGCCCTGTCAGGAGTGGTGGGGTGGTTCTGCCAGTCAGGGCACCACACCCTTATCTCAGCTTCCCCAATCACCAGGTCCTCAGGCCTTTGCTGCCTGTTTTCTTTTCAGGATTTGAAGTCGATATGTTGCATAAATACCTTGATACACTTCACAGAGAATATTTTGAAAAACAGCCTTTTGATTTTAATAAGAAATAGAGAAGGGAAAAAAGGAACCACCGACTCTTCAACTTTTATTTATTGGTATTTCCCCCCCCCCCACTTCATTTCAATATTCTATCTCTTCAATACCCAAATATCACACAAGGAAAGGCTTAAAAAATTAGATGGGGGTGGAGTGGTGATTGTAGCGTAAATTTGCTTCTCGGCGGAGGCCTTGTATGCCAAGTTTTAGTCTGAATTACATATTTACAGCTGAGTTATAAACCCCTGAAAAACAGGATTTATCATGGAAATAGTGACACAACCTTCCCTAGCCTGGTATTTTTGGGGGCCATGGTTATATACTATGCAGAGAAATCAGTTCATTAGTTAGTTATAAACAAAGGACAGAGACAGTAAATTAGAGTAGGTATTTCAGCAGTTTTCAGTGTATTTATGACACCCAAATATGCAGCTGCATTTTATTCCTTGAGATAGTATTTAAGCATTTCAGATTTAAAGCATGATTTTAGATACGGCACAGTGCGTTTGCAGCCCGGATTGTCTCTGTCCTTCTGTAGTTTTATTCGTGGTATTTTCTTCCTTCTCTGTTGCTCATTAGAAAAATGTTAAAAATCCATTTTCGTCTGATTAATAATAAAGCTGATCACATGTAACCTAATTTTCATTCAGTGCTGCCCCTGTCTGTGGAGTCATATACAAAGTGACCTTTGAATCGCCAGTGGACTCATAAAGTACAATAAGCACCATTGTCCTGTCAAAAATTGAAGATGTTTTACATCATTACAAAATTTAATGTCCCATCTTTTCAAATGCACTACTTTTCAAAGGCCACATTCCAATTGAAGCTCATTAAAATCAGACTCAAGTTTCCTGTGTTGGGGATGAAGAGAGTTTCGCAGGCAATGGGAGGAAAATGAATCACTCTTTTAAAACAGATATGGTTACATATTCGTTTTGAAAGGTACAGGGACGGCAGAGCCTCTGCTGTCGGCAACAGTGCGGCTTTTGTGCTGATAAATCCAATAACCGCCTCCTGATTCCTTTTCCTCCCCCTACACTGAATCCTATTTACTTGTGAATAAATCAACTCTCCAAATAAAATTGTTGTTTTAAAGTTCAAAGGTGGCATCAGAATGCGTTTCTGGTAGGGAGCTATAGACTCAGCCCTGTTTACCGGATGATTCCATATTTCCTTTAAATGTTCGTCAAACCTGAACAAAGAAAAAAGAAAAAAAACACACAAAAAAGTCTCTTCTGACTCTTGGTGATGCTGTATGTGCCCCGATAGAGTTGTACTTCACAGGGTCTCCAGTGATTGACCTTTCAAATGTTGATCACTGGGCCTTCCTTCCAAAGTGCTTCAGAGTGGCTTTGAACCACCAACTTTTTAGTTAGCATCTAGGCACTTGACACCACCCAAAGATGGCTCTTCTGATTTGATGACTTGAAGCTTTGAGCACCAAGGTACTCAGGATAACTTCCTCTTTCTATGGGAGGAACTTCCTCTCTCCATGGGAGGAATGCAGGTGGCATAGTCCACCAAAGAGAAAGATGGACAATCATGTCACAGGCTCGTGAAAAGCCCTTGGAGGCTCAGCTTTGAGTTTGACCACGACTTGACAGTGATGAATTGATGGAAGAGGGTGATCCACTCAATGCTGCTCTGCTCCCAGAAATGAAAATACATTTTACCTAAGACCTTGCCTTGCTGAGTGTCAGGGAGATTCCATACCTGCGGACCTGGGGCTTCTGCCCCCAAGCTGAATATGCCTGCTCTCTTCGGGACTTCCTTTGGAAATCCCTGCTCCTCCTGAACTTGTTGGCCGAGTGCTGAGAGCGTGGCTCTGTCTCTGTCTCAGCTTCTTGGCTAATCTCTCTGATGTAAACATGATGGGTTCTCTGACATAGTTTTAGAGATCATGCCTCTCATCAGGCTCAGCAGATACAATCGAATTGTAGAAATGTTAGCATTTTTTCCCCATAGAGCACCAATCCTTTACATTCTCAAAATACTGACTTTTGTAATAAATTTCTTAGTTGGGAAGTTGTCCATTTCCTTTTCTTACATTTTTTTATTATTAATTTCAATGAAAATTTACAGACTTTGGATTTCCATTCATTCATTGTTGCCCTTTTCTCCATGTCAACCGCCCCCCTCCCCGAACACTCTTCTCTGAAAAGTAAAGGAAAAATTCTTTCATTGTTTTACAATCCCTCACCACCCCACCACCCCCAGGTCCACTCCACTATGTAGCCTTCATTCTGGACTCCTGTCATGACAAAAATACCTAATCACATATCCCTTTTAAATAGCTTTCTCCCTCGTCTGTTTCAGTCTAGTACACAACAAAAATACCTAATCACATATCCCTTTTCGTTTTCTCCCTCATCTGTTTCAGTGTACAGATACATTACTTATCCCATCTTTCTCAGTCTCCCCCCCAACCCTGATATCAGTCCTATTTTACAGCAGTGGCACCATGCAGTATTTGTCCTTTTGTGACTGAGATATTTCACTCAGCATAATGTCCTCCAGGGTTACTCATTTTAAATAATATTGCATGAGTCCCTTGTTTTTCAATGCAGCATAGAATTCCATTGTGTGAATATACCACAGCTTCTCTATCCATTTATTTGTTGATGGGCACTTAGGTTATTTCCAACTCCTTGCTATTGTGAACAAAGCTGCGATAAACATGGGTGTGTATATATCTGCTTGGGTGGCAGTTATGGTCTCTTTGGGGTATATTCCCAGTAGTGGAATTGCTGGGTCAAATGGTATCTCTATTTGCAACTTTTTTAGAAAGCACCACACCACTTTCCACAGTGGTTGCACCATTTTACACTTCCACCAACAGTGAATAAGGGTCCCAGTTTCTTCACAACTTCACCAGCATTTGTTGCTTGCTGTTCTGTTAAATTTTGCTATTCTTACTGTGGTGAGATGATATTTCATAGTTGTTTTGATTTGCATCTCTCTTAGAGCTAGGGATTTTGAACACTCTCTCTCACCTGCACCCCACAGTTGATAGGGCAGCCCCCGTCTGCCTTGCACCCCTCTGTGCCTTGCACCCCTCCCTGCTGTGTGAACATCGCTCATGCCCTCCCCAGAGTCCTGTGTGATAGATGAATTGTCGTAAAGTCAAGCCTGTCTTATGATGATCCCACGAGCCTGGTGGTCTCGTGATAAGGAATTGTGCTGCCAACATAAAAGCACAAGGTTCGAATCTACTAGCTGCTCTGCAGTCTCCTCTTAACTGCTTCTGAAAACCCACTGGAGGGTCAGCTGTGGGTGAGTTCCAATTCAATGGTACCTAACAATAACTTCTGCATGACACCAGTGCTAAGCTGACCTCTGTTCAATAGGGTTTTGGATGACTGTGACCTTTGGAAGAGGATCACCAAGCTTTTACCCAGAGACACTCCACTATGTACAGTGGGTCCCTGAAGACGAGATGGGGAACAGGCTGTGTCTGCTGGTTGTAGAGGGGTGTACCCCAGCAATCTCAAGACCCACATGAGTCCTCAGTCTTCAATTAAAGGATCAGAGGATCTCTCAGAAGAATTCATTATTAGCTCCTAGCATTATGAACAGTAACAGCTTGCTTTATAACTTCCAAAATCCGAGATTCCAATTGGATTTCGAGAAATAGACCGTATGTAGCCAGGTCTCACTAGCTCTTTAGGATAGACAAGCCAAGCTCAAAGTCTATAGCTGTGGAGTTGAAACCCACTTGTAACTGGACCTCCAGTAGGTTTTCTGAAGCTGTAAATTGCATGAGAGATTGCCCAGTGGGGTAGCTGGTGGTTGAACTTGGTGCCTTTGGGATGGCAGAGAAAGAAGCAGTCATTGTATCTTGCAGCAAGCTTTGTCCTGTGGGTACACATCACGTGAGCAGTCTAGCTCCCTGGTCTCTGAGTTTTTAGCAGATGGTCATGGTTTCAGCATCCTCACTATCTCTGCTCGATCTCTTTGTGCCTTCACCGTGCTGGGCCAGCTTCCTGAGGGCCTTCTTGTTCTTCTTTGCTGACTCCTACTAGCCAAGCGTACTGCCCTTTTCCAGCAGCCGGTCCCTCTTGAAAACGTGTCCTAAGTATGTGAGGTTGGGAAGATGGTGCAGAATCAGCCAGCGTGTCGTTCTGCTGTCTTGATGGCACACGCCGACTTCAACAAGGTGTCACAGTTGAAGATTTTGTTGGAGGACCAGAGACTGCTCCCGCAGGGGACAGAGAGGGAGGCTGTGACCAGCTGAGAGGTCTGTGGCCCCTCATTTTGAGAGATGCGGGGACTGGTGTGATTAGACACAGGATGGGAAAGGAACAAAGAGCTTATTTCTGAGCGGCAAAGCAATGGGGTGTCTGCAGGAATCCCAGTGAGATGCTCCGTGGGAGAGAGAAATTTCCCTGAACAGAGATGAGAAGCTGCTGGGGAGCTCTGTTGGGCTTCACCAGGCACGAGGCAGCTCTTCACCAGGCCTGTGGGAGCAAAGATTTCCTATCACTCCAGAAACTCTCACTTCCCTAGTTGGGTGCTGCGACAAGAATGGATTCTGGTCGCTCTGCAAACAGGCAGCAAAGCTCCGGGGACAGAGCATCCACCAACAGAAGGGAGTAAATCTAAAGTAGAAACAGCAAAGCGGTGAGGGTAGGGGGCTGAAGAGGGGGTTTGTTGCTAAAAACAAGTTTGAAAGCTTCCGGCAGCTCCCAGTGTTACATGACTGTTGTACAGCTGACCCTCTGGGGGTGAGTAAATTGCACAGGATTTGATTGTACGTATCTTTCTTCTGTGGAGCAGCTGGTGGATTTGAACCTTGTACCTTTAGTTTGGCAGAACATCCCCTTACCTCTAAGCCACCAGTGCTCTCTTCTAGCATTATAGTCTGACGATCTGACCTTCCTTACCACAACCTGACATTAAAACCCTCTTTAGTCATCTGCATCACAAGGGGGCAAAGTTACCTGATCCCCAAGGGGCAGCAACACTGCAGTCATATAATCTTTGGAGAGAAGACCCTAGCCACTGATGGCATTTCTAATGTAAGACTTGGGGAGTCTCAGGAGTCCAGTGTCTGGGCTAGTCAGAACCACACTGAAGGTTGTTACAGGAAGAAAGGACCCAACCAGGTCTTTGGGGCTTTCTTGGGCCAGTGGGGAGATGGCTGCATCATAACAAATTATGGCTAATGTTGAGAAGAATGGGACTCCTAGAATACTTAATTGTGCTTGTGTGAAGCCTCTACATAGACCAAAAAGTAGTTGTCTAAACAGAAAAAGGGAACAAGTGCAGGAAAATCTGGAAAGGGGTGTAGCAGCTGTACCCTTTCTCCATACCTGTTGAATCCATATGCAGAGCACAGCATTTGAGAAGCTAAACTTCTGCCCACACAGCCTGGAGTAATGACTGTGAGGTGAGCAGAGGCCATTGGCAAGAGTGCTTCCCTTTTGAAGAGAGCTTCCTGAGGTGTAGTTTTGGCAAGAGGTACAGTTTTGGTGGATAGTCACACAAATCCTTGTATGCAACTCATTTAAGCTAAGGAGCCTCAGCACTGGACGTGTGGTGGGTCGACCTGGATACAATTTTGCCAAGTTGTGGCTCTGGAGAGGCTGAAGAGGCGCACATACAGAGCCCTGCTGCAAGTGGTTACCAGCAGGCGAAGGGCCTCCTCTGCTCAGCTCCTGGCAGGACTCAGGCAGATAACGCCTCTTAGCTTCCGTGTTATTTACACTCTCAAATCCCCTGGCAGCAGGAGGATAAGGGATCAGTGGTAAGAAAGCTGTTGGTGAAGGTGCTGTGTGTTTAGTGGGGGTGTAGCGGAAAATCTGGCTTCCCCTGTGGCCCTGCCATTGCAATTTCTCTCCCTGTGGTGTAACAGCACTCCTGATTAAATGCAAGTGTGAGGATATCTCTACAAGCGCGTCCCTCCCCAGACAAAGTACAGTTCAGAGAGTCTTTGAAGATACTGGAGGCTCAGCCTGCAACACCCTCCTGTTCCTTTCTGCCAATCCACACCCAGCCTTCTGGATTAATGCTCTTTTTCTGTTCCTTAATAAAGTCTTCCAGGATCGCTCACATCTCCCTCCTGCCTGACTTCTTGTCATTTCTAAAGACATTGCACCCTTGCAGATGGCTTCTCTTTCAGCCATTTGAAAGTCTAAAAGTTTATCTCTTTCTTAGATCAGAACTATCTTAAAGACCATATTATACATGGTTGAAAATGCTCAAGGAAGGTGCTGAAATGATGCACTTAGGGTGGTGCTGATGTTAGCAAGAAAACAGTGATTCCTATACCATGGAGGTGCTATAAACATCATAAGGGAAGAGACCAATGTTATCCTTAGCTCTTAACAAAGGATCCCGTGCATGACAGGTCATCAAAGTCTATCATGGAATAATGGATGGTGGGATGAATTACTGCTGAATGTAGACATGGATGGATGGAAGGGTGGGTGTGTAGATGGACGGAAGGAAGAACAAATGAGCAAATGAATGAATTTCTGGTCAGTGCAAGCTTTGGGAACTATGCGGACTCTCAACTTGTAATCCAGAAGGTACTAGAGTATCGGCTGGAAATTTGGGAATAACGTCTTTCCTCTTAGAAACTGTCCCCTGGCCCATGTGATTGTGGTGGTGGGGTTGCTGCTGCTCAGCTGGTGACACAGCCGTTTAGAGATCCAGAATCAACAGTCAGACTACACCGCAGACGGGCGTTCGGTTCCAAGTGGCCCAGCCTCTCCCCACCCGTGCCACCTGCACACTCCTTCCTCAACCCCATCGCTACGTTCCCTGCTTCCCCTGACAGGCAGTACCTGGGAATATCCTCTCCCTTCTCACTACTCACCCACCATTCAAGGTCATCTCGAGCCTCATAGAGCCCAGAAACCCCTCCTCTGCTGCCTCTGACAGGACCAGTCTTCTTCCATTTGATACCCATGGGGCTTTCTCCCTCTGTCTGCACTACACAGCTTGGCATTTGAGATACTCACCTTAACAGTGCCTGGTACTTGGGCTTTAAGAACATTCCATCATCTGAGAAACATGTGTTGGACTCCTACTCTACGCTACTCACTGTTCAAGGCACATGGGATACATCAGTCAACGAGACAGATCACTTACCATCTTTCCTCTCAAAAACTAACTAACTCAATAAATCCTCCCTTCCCAGAGCTTACTCTTAGTTTGAATCTCAGAACCAGTATTAAATTGTTATATATCTCTGGACACATTACAATATGTTTTCTATTCTAGTCATTGAAGATGACAGTTTCTGGCAGACCACTACTCTCCAGCAATGTTCTGTGCCGATGGAAAACCCCATCGCTGAGTCCCAGGGGGCTGTTGTAGGATTATCTTAGCTCCACATCCCTCCGTATATCCGCAGACACGAAAGCTCTCCCTAGTCCCACTCTCTAGAGTCAAACTTCTGAGGGGGAACTCAAGGGAAAGTGAGAGTTGAGGGGGGAATTCATGCAGTCAACAGAGTGACCGGCACAGAAGCACCTCTATAAGCCTACTGAGAATCTTTTCTAGCAGCATCCTTCCTTCCTCGCTTCCTTCTGGCACTTGGCATTATTTGCAGTGTCAAATATCAAACTTGAAAAAGACTCTCTTGGACGGCCAACTTATAGAGATCAGCCACAGATGACAAATCATGTGCAGGCTCTTCCTTCGGCCATGGCATCTTCTCGAAATGAATTACATGTTGATATAGTCTGCTGTAGACTGGTGGGGAGGGAAAGCGCTGTGAGTATTGTGTGGTATTTAACATGCACCTTTGTATGTCCAGACAGTCCTGTGTTGCTGAGGTTAAGCACTCAGCTGCTATCTGAAGGGTCCATGGTTTGAAACCAACAGTTGCTCTGAGGAATCATGACGAGGCAGTCTGCTTCCGTAAAGATGTACAGCTTGTGAGGCCCTCCTGAGGTCTTTCTGCTCTGCTTTACAACGGTCCTAATGAGTCACAATCAGCCCAGTGACAGCGGGTTTGGATGTTAGTTTAGTGTAGACCAAGAAACGCCATCAATTCTATGTAATAATCTATGAGCAAAACACTAAAACTTGTCAACTTGTGGAGTCAGTTGCGTTCTAACTCTCCAACTGAAACTCATTTAAAAGTAAATGAAAGTCAAGAAGAGGAAATTTAATTAAAATGAGTTGAAAGTATGCAAAAAGGATTCCAGATTCACAGTGATATAAATCAGCATGTTGTTACTCCCTACTTTATCTTACTCTGGAAAGGGCTTTCTATCAACAACCCAAGGAGATTTCTAAACAAGTAAAGACACACTGTGTGCAAGAAACTCATTCTGACCACACACACCTCGAGAAAACAGTGCAAAGGAATTGATGTACCCTTTTCCTTTGAGACCTCAACCAATCATTTCCACCATCGCTGCTTTTCTGGACTGAGGCATGCCAGGAATCCAATTAAAATCTTTGTTATTTTTTTTTTAAAATGAGAGTATGCATGTAATTTCTCTGATAGCAAGATCTCAGCAGAGAAATTAACGTCAATAATCTATGGATTACAAGACATATCAAACCTTCAAAGCACCCTGATGTTAGATCTCTTCTGAGAAGGGTTTAAATGACTGTAATAGTTAACCACAAATGATAGGATGTGTTTTACCAACTAAATCAGGCTCAGCTGGCTGTACTCTCCTATTTCCCAAGCCTCTTTCCCGTGGCAAGCACTTTCCCACTAGCCATGATGCACCTCTTCAGGTGCCCATTAGATATGATGCGAGTGCAGGGGGCGTGGCCAACTTTAAGTACTCGCTAAGGTCCCCTCAGACTGTCCTGAGAAGCCTCCTCCACGTCCTTTATTGTCAACTGAGCTATTGATCTTCAACATTGTAAAGTGTAGTGTTTACTTCCTGAATGAATAACGAGGTCACGTTTTAGGGGGCAGCATTTGGGATGAGAACTCCACTTGTGACAGGGATGGCTTTAGAAATGGACTTTGAACTATGAGCCTAGAGAAAAGACTATGGCTGTTAGCTGCTGTCAAGTCAAGTCAAGACCCTGTGAACACCAGGTCTGAACCCTGCCCTGTCCTGTGCCATCCTCACATTCTCTGACACACTCAAGCCCATTGCTGCGGCCACTGTGCCAATCCACCTGGTTGAGGGTCTTCCTCTCTTTCGCCATCCCTCAGCCTTTCCAAGCGTGAGACCCTTCCTAATTTCACTTATTCTCCATTGAACCTGTAGTCTGCAGTTACACTGAAGGGACTTCTGTACTCTTTGTATAAACAGCTTCTTCCTATTCATGGACTTCTCTTAGCCCTGGTGTGGCATGTGTGCATTGATGCATGTGTGACATTTCCACACCTGACCTTCCCATGGTAGCACCATGGTTCTTCCTATGGAAGCCTCAGTGTACCTCAGACTTTCCCAGCTGCAAAGTGCGTACAATCTCCATCTAGGCAGCTCCATGGAGTTTCCTGGGGAGGAGCTCGCTCAGGCCACCGCTGTGCCTCGAAGCTGTAGCTCCTCAGGCCTGGCTGGAGGCCTGGCTGGAGGTCAAAGTGCATAACAGGAGCCCGCCCATCTTCACCGGCTCATGCACAGCTGCAGCTGTTCTGGTGGACAGTGACATCGTGGAACACACAGAGTGTTCTGGCATCAGTCTGCGGGCATCACTGCAGCACTCCATGCCAGGTGCATCTGGGAGCCCAGGGTGTCTAGTGATACTGATGTGGCCGGGGCTAAATTCAGTGAAGTTGAGTATCTTGAACACAGTCGTGGGCAGTTAGGCTGAGAGCCTGGCCAAGAGGACATCTGGAGGACCACGCTGTTCTCAGTGTCCCATTGTAGAAGCTGACTGACAGACTGGGGGCCAAACAGGAGAGAGAAGCCAAGAGGATGGGACATACGGACACATTAGTTCTCACTGTTCCGCATTGAAGTCCACATGTCGTTCAGGGAGGATCAGATGAGAGCCTCAGGTGACCTCACAGCCCGTGAGAACATCACAAGAAATACTTCCCCATTCTCAGCTCATCTTTCTCATCAAAACCAGTAAGAAATCAGTTGTGTCTTAACGGCTCTTAAAAATACAACCAATCATAATTTGCGACCCATAGAACTTTGGGGCCCAGAGACTTTCAGAGGAATTTCGCGAGAACTTAGACTCTAGCTGCTGTTTTCATGGTTTTATTATTATGGCTATTTTCTAATTGCATCAAGTAGTAGTGTCTTTCCATTTATGGTTCTGATAGAAAGTTTTGTTTTAGGTTAAATTTATTAAAGAATAAAAGGAATCCATTTACAGAGAAATTAAGGAAATAATAGTACAGGTTATATATGGCAGAAGCCTTAGAAGCACTGTGAAAGCAAATGCGGTTTGGGAAGAAGCTGATAGGAGCTGAAGCCAAGGAACCAGGTTATTCTGTAGCTGGTAAAAGAGGATGATGGGGGCAGGGAGAGCATCTCCACTCTCCGAGGACACCATACTTCGGGTCCCCGTGAACTGGGCCCATTGGGAAGTTTGACAAGATGTAGGTTCAAAGTAGAAAAGAGCTATTTTGACCTTGGGTACTCTCATAGCCTAGTGGGTAAGGAGATGAGCTGCCAAAGGCAGCCAGTTTCATAAAATCCTGTACCAGGAAAGGAAGATGGGTAATCTCCTCCCGTGCCATGCAATTTTCAGGCCCCCGAAAACCTGTGGGAAACTCAGCTATGAGCTGGTTCCAACTCAGTGGCAGTAAGTTAAAAAAAAAAAATTTTAAAAAGTTATCACTATAAAAATTTAAAAACATGAAGAGCATGGATATAAAATTTTTTAAAAATGACATGGGATAGATGCTAAAGAAACAAGGTGGAGACTTCTTTACCAGTGAAGACGGGATTGCACAGATGGAGGGAACTCTGTGTTGCTTCCGAGGACGCGCTGATTCCAGGATTCTGTGCCATTGACCTCTGTGGTCCTTGCAGATGAACAAGATGCTGACTCTTCCCCTATCAAAGGTGATAATTGTAGGATCACACTTTAACTAATAACCTTGAGCAATGGGAAATTTCTATGAAATCGAGGGAAGTGCAACTACAACTCTCTTTTATCTTTGTTGTTTCTGTTGGAATAAATAGTTCTGATATCAATTGTTTCCTGAGTCCAACTGCTTTGTTTGCAGAGTGATCCCAGGAAGAATAGACAGAGGGTGAAGTAGTAACAAAGAAGCCAGCAGAGGGTGCATTATCAAACCGGTTACCTGCCATTGGGAACAACTGGACTCAGCCCCTCTGGGGGATGCTAGGAAGTGGGGGGGGGGTGCTTCTGAATTGTATCCACTTCGGAGCAAGGATGCTGGGGAACATGTCCTGTAGCTCCCGCTTCATCATTGACTGAGGAGGGCTGCTTCTAAGAGAATTCACTGTCTGGCACTCACTACCTGCCCTGCATGTGGGCTGAACGTGCTTTAATGTCCAGAAGATGATCTTCAACCAGCAATTTCCAGGTTTCCTCAAAGCAGCCTTTGTGAAGAATACAGAAGGGAAAATGGGTGCGTGCAACTGCTACAAGAGATCTTTTTTAAGCTAGTAAAGAATCGATGCCTTTGAGCTGTGGTGCTGGAGAAGAGTATTGAATATACCACCAACTGCTAGGAGAACAACCGGGTTCATCCTAGAGAGAGTGAGACCAGGCTGCTCCTTGGAGGAACGGATGCTGAAGCTTCGTCTGACATTCTCTGGGCATGTTGCAAGGAGGGACCAGTCTTTGGAGAGAGATATCATGCTTGGGAGGGTGGAGGGACAGTGCAAGAGAGGAAGACCCTGGATGAGACGGATCGATTCAATGACTGGGGTTCTGGGGGTAGGTGTGTCAGACAGTAAGAGTGGCACTATCCTGTGCAGGTTTCAGAGCTGTTGTACATAGTGTCACTACGAGTTGCAGGTGACTCGATGGCACATAACAACACAACAACAAATGAAGTTATATTTAGAGAAAGTGAATGGAACTCCATTCAGATGACCCATGTTCTTGGCATTTCCCGAGGAAAGACCCTGGTCCCTCTTCTCTCCATCAACCCTGGGCACTACCTGGACTTTGTAGTGTGTCAGAGCTTGACAGCCTTTTTGATCTGGCACTTATAGGTTTTGCTATTCTTGATGGATAACAGAGCGGCCTACTTGTGGTCACATTGAACTTGATGATTGATGGTCTAGTGCTCACCTTGTTCCTTCTGAGGCTTCTCTTTCCAAGACTTTTGGGTCACAAAGAGTTGGCCATCTCTTTACCTGACTAAATGCGCCTCAGCCCGGCTTCCTTCACCTTTGAAATCTTTCCTTTGCTTTTGGTTCTGTAGAGCTTCATGCTTTAATGCCATCTCTCTGTAAAAAATCATCTCACAGAAAAGATTTCATTTTTTTCTTCTTCTAAGTGCTCTTGGGAACTCTGGTGGCCTAGTAGCAAGAAGCTGCGCTCTAATCCCAAAGGCTTGTGGTTCAAACCACCAGCTGCTCTGCTGGAGAAGGATGGGCAATGTCCTTCTGTGTGATTAATTCACTGCCTCTGAAAACCCGCCGGGGAGTCAGCTATGGGTCAGTTCCCACTCAACGGTACACAACAACAACAGCAACAACAAAGTGCTCTTAGCTTAGACTGCTGCTTCCAAGCCACTTGCTGGGCTGTAAACACCTCATTTCTATCGGGGAGTCATTGAGTGATGAAAATGGGAAATGGTCTTGGTTGTTAACTGAAAGGTTGGAAGCTGGGGTCTACCCAGAGGCACCTGAAAAGACCTCCTTACCTACTTTTGAAAAACTAGTTATTGAATCCCCTAGGAAATGCATCCTAGTCAGATATATGTGTGGGTGCCATGGATCAGAGTTCACTTGGTGGTGACTGATTTTTTTTTTTTTTACTACTGGAGATCATAGCCCAGAAGTCAGGAAAACATTTGTTTAGAAGACCAGGGTCCAAACCTCATTGTACCAGTTACCCAGTAAAGACCTTGCTACTCTCTCTTGTGTTTCCCCAGGTCTGGGGTGAGCCATTTGGGCTTAATCACCTCAGAGGACCCTTCCAGTTCTAGTGTTTGTCTCTAATTCTTAATAAGCCAATTCACAGAAACACGCTTCTCTGCTGCCCAGTTGTTTGAGAACTTCCAGTTGGAAGAGCTAATGATAACTCTCCGAGGTAGCGGAGAAGTGGTGAGGAAGAGATGGCTTCTGGTGGGTGTGTCCTGCATCACGGTGTCTGGCCTGTGTGTATCAGTGGGCAAGTGCAGTGCTGCTTCCGGCAGCTGGATCAATGCTCACAGGAACCATGATTCTGGGAGGAGAGTCACTCACTTCGTGGAAGAGCATCCTCATCAGAAGCAGACATGAAGGGGTCCAATGATCTTTTCTATTTTAAAGGTAAAGGGACCCAATTGGGGCTCTCAGGAGGTGTGACTTTCTTCTCTCCTCTGCCTTTGTCATTGGCCCTACCCCACTATTCTATAAAATTCCTTTTCTCTGAGTGACGGCCAGCTTTGATGGGTTGTTGGAGCAGCTTGAGGAGCAATAAAGGATAATGGACATTATTGGGCTTTCAATTACAAACTATAGTTCTGTTAAAATATAGCACAAGAGAAATGTGTTCCTCAGACAGGACCCTGTCCTTCAGAATGAGTTATCGAAGGTGGCCTTGGGAAACTTTTCCAACTTGGTTTGCCAAGCTTAGTACTCACTTGCTGAGCAAGTATTAATGTGTCTCTCCTGCACTTTGGAAATAATTTGAATATTTATAAATTAAAGTATTTATTTTCATATTAAAATTAAAGCTCTATTGTCTTGTAACTAACCTACCTTGTTCTGCCACTCCAAAACAAAACCTTCTCTAGTGTGATAACCTTTATTTATAGATGGCAATAAGCATATTTAGCAATATTATTATTCATGACCCTTGCACTAAATATCATAATCAGAATACAGATGTGCAGGATAATTTCCATGCACAAGTCACTATGCATCAAATTCTCGCAAAGCAAAAATAGCATCCATTTTTGGGGATAAATAATCCACTGTTATTACATAAAGATGTCAAAGGGGGCACAAAGAATGTCAGGTGGTAGAGCTTGGAGGTTCTGTTCAAACCAAGGGGTGCCCAGGAAGCTGGGAAGTGGTGAGATTTTTTCCCCTCATTCTTCCTTCTCAACAGCTTGTTCTGTTCATTGTTTTTTTAGGGGGTCCATTTCTAGGATGTAGAATAAAACCGTGTCCAGCAAGGGTTGCATGGCGTGGGCACATGAACCAAGGCCTCCTTGGACTTAAGCCCCATCTTTTGGGATGATCTCCTTTACTTTTGTCATCTTAACGATGCGGGTGACCAGATAAGCACCATCTTCAGGTTCAGCTCACTAATTGACTGAACAAGACGCGGTCACACTTTACACACCATTCCATAATGGATTTTCATGTTCGAGAGTCCTAACTGGCTGTGGAAATGAAAAGCAAATGTCTCATAATCACAAATATCTTTGGATGTGTGTGTTTTTTCTAAACCTAGATATTAAATCAACTTTACCCCCCATTTGCCAGCAAGTTCATGGTTATAGAAGGCTGATAAACGTTCGGGTGATGGACATATCCGTTGTGCTACTGTTTAGCAAATTCTTATAAGTGATTACTAGATATAACACATTTCTCAGTTAGGTGTTACATGAATAATTGGTATATTAAAGAAAGTGTGAAATAAACAGGTATAAAGCTTGAAATGCATTTATTATTTGCTGAGGTTTTTCCACATTCAGACCACTTAGAAGCCATCCCCAGGTGCAGCGTCCCCTCTCAGATATCTGGAGTAGAGACCTTCATTAAACCTGTTGTAAAAGATCCTTCTGTGCAAACATTACCAAGTATTTATAACTGCAGCCTGGCTGATCAGAGAAGAGGCTACAGGAAAATCGCACAGCGTAAACCTGGGCAGAAATACCTGCACGTGTCAGTCCAGGGAGGGAGCTAACCAAGCGCTCTCCAAACGCATCAATTGTGCATCCTTCACTTCAGCTTTCCTCCTGACTAGGAATATTGCCATCTACTGCGGTCTTTCTTTTCCTAACTCAAGGAAGCTCTCCATAGTCTTGGATAGCAGGTGGGGAGGAAAGAAAGACCAGATGTTAGCTGAGTCTTTGTTTTGTGAGTTATGGCAAAGAGACTTTCAGATGGCCTGTGGTTGAGTTGCCCAGTTTTCCAGAAGGAAAGAGATGTGTGAAAGGTTCTCTAAACCTTCTGAGATCTCGTGGATCCTTGGGCGTACAGGGCAACACACTGGCCAGTGTTCTGAAGGCACCATTGCTCACAAATGCCTCCTCCTTAGGAACCAGATCCTTTTCTAAAAAGCTGGACAGCAAACCTGGCTGTGACTCGTTGGCAAAGCAAAAGGCTTCCAGTCTCTGGTGGAAGTCAGCCTTGGCTCTGAGTTGTAGGCAAAGGACTTTTGGTCTTCTTCATTTAATGGGCTATCAGCACAAGGACTAACCTTGGACCCCACTGACAGTGGTCTCTGACACAGCCTTGGTCTTAACTTCTAGGGTCCCCCAGCCTGGTAAGGCTTTAGAGCATTCATGGTGAGATTGTTGGGTGAGGAAACCTCTCAAAGTAGATTCACATAGACTCTGGGAAGATGGAATAATGGACCGGATCTCAAGAGTTCTCTGAGAGAATTCACCTCACAAATTCTGCCCTGCGTCCCTACCCCTCGGGCTCATCCTCTGAGCCTTGTATGATCTGTGTCTTTGCCACATGCTCTTCCTTCTCTGAAGTTCGATCAGTGGCCTCAGAATTTCCCAGGAAGGGCAGTCAATCAGCACTCCACATGGGGTGGGGGCTTCTGAGGAGCGCTAGCCCCAGACTAAACCCTCCAGATAACTGGCCTGTGCCTCGCCACACAAAACGTCCTTTTGACCAGCTTCCTACACCTGCCCACCCCTGGCACCAGACTTGCTCATAGCAAGAACTCATTTTTTTCTATTTTTTTTAAATTAATTTTAATGCAAATTTGCAGAGACTTAGGATTTTCATCCATTCATTGTTACGCTTTTCTCCCTGCCCACCCCTCCCACCCAGTTCTCTCTTCTCTTTGAAAAGTAAAAAAAAAAATTTAAAAAAATAAAAAAATCTTTCATTGTAGTTTCTGGTGCAACAGCAGGGAGCAGGCCTGTACCGAGCTGGTCTCCAGGACTGCAGGCCCTCGCCTGGGCCTTCGGGAGCCCGGCTGGAGGTGGGCACCTTGCCTTGCCTTCTCAGCCTCGCCCCTGCTCTCCCGGTGACCACCTTGTCCAGCCAGCCTGCCAGCTCCTCTTCCCTTCCTCTGTCACATAACTGGTAACAAATTGCTTGCCTCACCACATGACAGTGACTATGATGGATGCAACAGCTGAGCTGACCAGATCATTAGGCCCTTGTACTCAGGAGGTCCTCAGGCGAGGCCCACGTAGGTGCTTCCCGTGTTGAGGAGAGGTGCTCCCCTTGCAGGCTGACAGTACACTGGTCTGCCTGCCTCCTCCATCTCCCCTCTCCAGCTTGTCCTCCCTCTGCCCTCAGAAGAGAAGCCACCAGTGAGAACTGAAGCCTGGCACAGAGCTGCTTGGGACCCTCAGGGGCCCCAGATGTCCCCCTGCCACTGGAGATGCCACCTCTGAGGAGTGCGGGTGTGCTCAGGGTGCTCTGGGTGGGCTGGCTTCTCCCCGAAGAGTCTATTTTATATAGGTATTTCCCACTGGGGCAGGAGAGGCCTAGGGTGCTTGCAACTACAGCAAAACACAGCAGTTAATGGTCTCAAAGTGGGCCAGCTCAGGCTGAGGAAGTCAGTCTGTCTGACTGCTGGACCTGGCTAACAGCAGGAGTTTCTCCGGGTGTGAGGGATCTGGAGACTCGACTCATGACCATCAAGTCAGAACCAACCCCAGCAATTTACTGAGGCTGTGAATCAATCTCACAGAAGATTTCCCATTGTTCTCCTCAAGAGCCCCTGATGGATTCAAACTAGCAAAGAAGCGTGGACTCTGGGTTAATGGCACAGCTCCCTATGGCCTAGGCTACAGACGGTCCCTATATCACTCCCGTATCCCTCAGGAAGTGGTGACAGGACAGGGACTCCGTGTTTGTAAGGGACCGTGGTTATTTGTCCCTTTTCCTCTTCCTTCAAATCCTCCATCTGCCTTTGCCAGGCACCTTCCACAAGCAGAATTCTCTCTCCTGCTCCTCAGACTCCCAGCTCAAGAGGGCTTCTTGACCAAGTCCTCTTCAGGGCTGCTGGGGGCCTCTCACTGATGAGTCCCTGTCCTGTCCTGTCCTAAACACCTGTTCGTGTTACTCTGAAAGGAGATACATCGTCTATTTTAGGGGCTCAGTGTTCTGGGGAGCACACCTCGGCAAGGGCAGGGCAAAGGGGGCAGGAAAGAAAAACAGGAGACCAGGAGGATCAGAGGACTGAGAGGAACTGCAGCCCTGGAGAGAGAAGGAGGGAGGGTGCCTTGAAGGGGAGAGAGATGCAGGGAGAGAGGCTCCTCTGAGGTCACACTGTAAGGAAGTCCCTCACTGTCCCCCACGTTCTAACTCAGACCATCAGAGAGGATTTGTGCCCTGCGTCCTGTTACCAAGGGCTAATTGCCACCAGGCCCCAAACAACGATTGTCTGTGGTCATACTATTCTTTCTTCTCAGAGTCATAATGGTGCTGAGCTATTTTGGGCAACCATTTAAATAAAAGCCAATTTGACTAAAGAGCAAAATATATTCCACCGACTGACGGCAAAAGGGTAGAGCTTGGAAGAGGAAGGAGGAAAAAAGAGGAAAGAAAAAAAAACCCACAACACACAACAGAGAGAGGAAGGGGGGGAAGGAAAATGCAAGGCATTCATTTTTCCTTTGTACTTTTTAATAAAAGAAATTCTCTAGCTGCTTAAAGTGACACATTAAAAGATGTATGTATCGTGGCTTTTAAAAACACAATTAGATAACACCTTGTCAAATACTTATATTCTTTGTTGACAGCCCCGCGCGGAATCACAATCGCAGCACAGCCATGCGGGCAGGTGTCTCCCTCTGACACGCTGGCAGCCGAGTCAGCCATTTTACAGAAATGTTACTGTTTACCACTTTAATCATCAATCCACATCTAGTCACAACAATAAGTCAGAAGGAGCAGTAAATTATACTTGTTCAGCCCTGATGAGTTTGAACTGTTTTGCTGAAATTAACTGAAGTAATTATCTATTTTTCTAAAGCTGCAAGAAGAAGAAAAAGAAGGAGGGGGGAAGTAGTAGTGTTCCATGGGGGTGTTTGGGGGGGAAGGAAGCTGGATAAGCCGTTTGTGTAATATGTAATGAAACTTTTTTTTTCTTCTTCTTCTTTTGGGCTGGTGACCCATATAGGTTAGATGAGACTGTGGGATGGGGCAGATGCTTTATTCACTTTTAAATGAAACATAGACATCCTTGCTTACGAAAGCCAATTCATCAAGATAGGTTTCGTTTCTCCTGTACCTGAGTTTCACACCAGAAGGTTACTTCCTGTCATGATTCACAGAGCAGTCTTCAAGAGCAAGACCTGTGATCCTCTGTGATCTTACATGAAAGGTCTGCGTAGACCTTTTGATGGTTACTCAACCCTGAACATTTGCTTGGCTGGATTAAAAGCCCAGAAAGGCTTCTCCCCTGGGGGATAGAGTGTCCCTGTACCACTCAGGACTCAGAGGTACATGGCTTCTCCAAAATATAGCTGGAATTTCCCTAGGCCTCTGAGCTGCTTTCTGTTCGAGTACTTGTCTACCTACAAAAGCCATGTGGGCCTGGTCCATCACATGCTTGAGGAGCAAGCAGATGGGCCTGGCAGGGCCCGGACGCACTGCGACGCTCAGGTTCTTTCTTCAGGTTCATTCTTTCTCGCTGAGGCTGAAGCTGCCCTTCCGGACAATGAGGACGTGTGTCACCTTTGTTGGGAGTTAAGTGGGATCTTACTGGGTGATGGGAGTGGATGCATGACAGTCCTGCACAGCCGATGGGGGGTGACCAATAAACCTGATTTACCTTGCCTCTGGCCACCTCCAAAGGCAGGGGAGAGCAGTTATTAAGAGCGTACATGCTGGGTCGGATGGCTGCCTCCTCTGCTTCGTAGCTTTGTGATTTTACATGAGTTATTCACTCTCTTGGATTCCAACCTGGGGATGCTAGTTATTTCATGCATTGAATGAAACCATATCTGCAAGATGCACATGAATACTCGATATTGGGCTCCTGTTGTTGTTGCCTCCCTGTACACACAGCACTCAGACCAAGGATGCACGTGTCCCAGGGCAACGTGGATGGAGCTAGTGACATCCCAGCAGTGTTGGACCTGGAGGAGGAAGGGGGTCTCCTAGGTGTAGCCCCATGACCCCAGCTCCTGGCCTGCTCCTTCTCCAGCAAAGCCATGGAGTACAATGTAAATAAGGCACCTTAGCACTCAAAAAAAAAAAAAAAGCTGATCTGTGTACCATGCTGCTGCCTTGTCTGAGGTCCCTCTTTAGAACGAGGATGTGTGTACCGAAGTACTCATCCAGGGGGCACCTCTGTTGAGTCTGGGGTGCCCAGGGAAATACCTCCACCCTGGGTTATAGAAATAATTTTGAAAATCCCTTCTCAAAGCCATGTTGTCTTTGGATGACACCCAGTTAGACGTGAACCACACACCTGACCTTCCAGTGGGTTTTCTGAGGCAGTGAGTCGTGGAGAAGAGGTTACTCATCTTTCTCCTCACGGGAGCTGCTTACCTTTGGGCTGGAAGAGCAGCTCCTTACCACGAGGCGCTCCAAACACATTACAGGCAACATAGTTCAGAACCATAAAGACTCCACTCTCTTCATCTTCTGGGTAATTAAGGCAGAATTAAAACAAAACAAATAACTATGTATAATTGGAGGTGGGTGTTATGTCTGTTAGGTCAACTCCCCAGACCCTCTGAGTCCACAGCAGAACTGCCCCAGGGGTTGCCAAAGCTGCACACCTTTCTGGGAGCACACTGCCTCATCTTCCTCCCTGGTGGCGCATGGATTGGAGCCACTGACCTTTGCTTGGCAGCAGAATGCCTTAACCAAGGCACTACCAGGCTTGCTAGATGATTCCTAGCCACAGAGAAACTGTTCATTCTGCCATGCTTGATCTGAGCCAAACTGCTGATTTTTCAGATGGAAAGTTTTTTCTATGATTCAGTGTAAGAAATCAATCCACCTTCAAGCCTGAAATTAAAAAGTTAAAATATATGTACCTATTGAATATAAAATATGATAAAATAAATGTGTGTGAGTATATATAATGTGTGTGTGTGTGTGTGTGTGTGTGTGTGTGTGTGTGTATACATGCATTTACCACAGAGATAGCAGTAGTTTGCCCCCTTAGTTTTTGGATGAATTTTCTGCAAAATGAATTCTTTCTCTAATTTTCTTTTTCTCCTTCCTGCCTTCTCTCTTTTCCTATTTCCTCCTTCCCTCCCTCCCTCTACCTGTCCTCCTTCATATACCGTTTCATCCATCCAATCAACGGCCTCCTTTTGGGTTGGCACCCCCCCCCAACCTGGGAAACAGGCCAGTCAGTCTGTTAGCTCTTTGCTTGCCTGAGCAGGAAGGGACAGGAACTGCAGATTTCTTTATTAGTCGTATGAAAAATGAGAGTTACAAGCGAGGCATTGAGTTTGGACGACAATGGCGGGACAGACGAAGATCTGATGAGCTTCTATGAATTCCACAAAGCACGTTTGTCTTCGTTTTCCCTGGCAACCTGGAGGCATCTCTCTCTATTCATAGGCTGTTTTGTGGACTAACAGGACCGTCATCTTTTGGTTTCCTAAAAGCAGTGGGGCCCCTCAGAAACTGAGTGACAAATCCCTGCCCTGAATTTGATTCTTGGCAATAGTGTCATGTTTGTGAGATAACACTTTCTACCAAGTGTTGCTGAATTAAAAAGAGTTATGCGTTTAGGCATTTGTTATACCATAGTATGAGCTGGAATAGACTCAGTGACAGTTTTTTTTTGTTGTTTTGGTGTCAGTAATAAGTGACCTCAAAATAAGCCAGAGAACTGGACAACACTTGTGTCTGTATCCACTGAGGAACGGGGCCCACTGCACTGGCACTCAAGCATCTAAGTTTGGTCCCCATCCTGTGTCACCTGTTACCTCTTCATAGTCAGTCACAGATCTAAGACAAAAAGAACAACCACAGAAAACAAAGGCAAACACACAGGGAAACCATATGCTGTGACTCGTGGCAGCCCATGTCTACCCCACGGAGTTTTCAGTGGCTGACATTTTAGAAATAGACCCTCTCGTCATTCTTCCAAAATTTCCCTGAATGGACTTGCACCTCCAACCTTTTGGTCAGCAGCTGAATATGACAACCATTTGTAAGTGCTCATTGGGTTTGAACTCATTGCTGTCAATCTGATCCCAGCTCACAGTGACTCATAGTGTAGCCCAGCCCCTTAGGGCTTCCAAGGATTTAAACCTTTATGGAAGTGGATCGCCTCTTCTTTCTCCTTTGGTGCGACTCCTGGGTTCAAACCTAAGACCTCTTTGTTCCACTGCACTATCAGGCTCTTTCCCAGAGGCTCCACAAGCACACTGATCAATATCAGTTTAGCACAAGGATCGAGACGTGCTTTCTGCAGGGAGTGTAGCGACCATGGCCTAGGACACTAGCAAGCTGCTGGCTGGCGCTCTTAAGAGACCTTAATCTTGCGTTTGAAAAGCTGCTTAAAAATAATGCTACTAAATAATTCTTCCCAGTGGGTGGGAGACTGTGGAGATCTGTTCCCATCCTCCAAACAAACCAGGCAGAGTCAGGAATGGTTTAGGCGTCCGTCTAACCATTAGATGAGGCCCACATGGTATGTACAGGCTGGCCCTCTGCTCTCTGGACATTTTGCTTAAGAACTAGCATAGTCACCATCGTGGTCACGCAGCCATCGGGTCTTGATGTCTCCCTAGTGTTGTGGCCTAAAGACATGGATACAGGGACCTTGTCTTGCCTGGTAATCCTTGGGCCCCCAGGTTTTGGCAGAGTAGAGGGACTCAGCAGATCCTTACTGAAAAGAATAAAGTACAGAATGAATGGGTGGGTGAATAGATGGGAGAAATGATGGCTGGGTAGGTGAATAAATGAATAATGGTATCTTCTGATTAAAGAAATTACTAGATCTTCCAAGACTCATTTTGTGTTTCTATCTTCATGGATCATATAAACGAGGCATGGACGGTCCACATCTATTTAGATCTTATTAAATGATCAGATGAAATACAAATGCTACCTGTGACACGCTCTAGAGTCTCTTTCTTAAACTTGATAGAAAATACCAAAATTATTAATTTATTGCAATTATCTTAATGAACATTCTAAGTAATATTTTTAATCAGATATACACTTTTGAAATTAAGTTTAAAAGTAAAAAGGAGTGCCATCAATCTTGGATACTGATGATGAGGTTTGAGATTTTGAATATATTTTCTGTAATGACTGATTTCATAAAATAGGGATCTCTGGTGGCTTGGGCCATAAGTTGTTGTACTGCTAACTGAAAGGCCAAGCCTCTCAAAGAGGTTTGAATCCACCAATGGTTTCATGAGATAAAGATAGGAAATTTCCTATCAAATGCATGGTCTCAGAAACACAGTGAAGGGTTAACTATGAGTTGGTTCCAACTCAATATGAATGAGTTGCGTTTTAGTTAACTTTGTTGATATATTGAGTCTGTAGAGGTTGAGGAATTAATGAAGACAGTCCTTGAAGAATCAAAAGTAGTAATCCACTAAGTTAATTAAACAACAAAAATGAGTTTCCTAATTTTCCCCCCATATGAAGACATTTAGTTTTAAAGATGATTGAGTCACTCATGGAAAGTTATTCAGAAAGCTAAGGACAGAGCAAGACCTGCAATTAGGACATATTAGCCCCATTTTCCTCCTTTGCCTGGTTAGGAAAGGGCACCAGCAAAGTAGCTGGAAGTTCTTCTCAATGATAATAGGGTTTCTAAATTGCCTATATCTCAAAGTTCCCAATAATTGATTGAACACTTTTATATCCACCATCTTATCTAATGCACATTTGTTTTCTATTGGATAAGGGTTTTGATTATGCCCAATTTACAGAAGAGGAAATTCACTTTCTCCAGTTATACCATCTAGCTGCTGAAACTGTAGGGAGGTAGACCAGCAGTTGATGTTATGAATGCTTTGTGACATTGCAGAAAGGCAAGAGCAGACTACAGGCTTCGACTCAGAGTCCCATGGACTTCCATCAAGGATGACACACTCATCTTCTTTGTTCCAATGGGAGAATATTTCCGATTACTTCAGACAGCTTTTTGTCCCTTCACTGTGGTTGTATTTTTTGCACGTCTTCAGATCAATTCCAGTTGACAATTTAAAAGAAGTCAAATCTCTGATCATAGACAAATGGTCATTGGAGAAGCTGAGAGTTGAAGGAGAAGTTGTCCGGGCCCAGGTAGTCCATCTTCTCGATGATTCTGAACTGAGGTTTCACTGAGCTGGCCAGCAAATTGAAAGATCGTGTGTGAGTATAGGAAGGTGTACTACAAGGACACACACACATCTCACAGGACCATTGAAAGGCACCCTTTCTTTTCTAAGTTTGGAATAATTTCTGGAATTGTGGACCTCCATGACCTCTGGATTTCATGGCACTATGGAGATAAGCCTTGAGCTGCTGAAGCCTCCCAAATGGAGTAGGACAGTTGCTCCCAAGGCATGGGTGGTCCTGCAGAAGAACAGGGTCTGAGCACCATGCATTAAGAAGGGCTGCTTACCCTCCTCTGACAATATCCGAATATGTCATTCCAAGTCTTGATCTGGCCGAATGTGTCAAGATATCTGAAGGCAAAATAGCCTTGACTTTTCTTTTGTGACTACAACTACCAAGCACTGCATAGCAGCATTTTGTGAAGGACATAAAACGTCATGAAGGAAATTAAACTCTGTGCCCATGTGTGTAGGGTGTGGAGGCTTGGTGCCTGAGCTGTCTGGACTAGGGGTTGTTGACTCCAGTCTAACTGTGACCTTCACTAGGTCTCTAATCTGGAGTCCATTCATCCTTTCCATATCCCAGTTTCCTCCTCTTCAAAATGCAGTTTTCATGATTATATCTATCAAAGACGTGGCTTCTCAGGAATACATGCTCAGCCATTGCTAAAGTTGTTCATGGTCAGGGCTTGAGACCTGCTCTTTCCAGGTTGTCCCCTGGGATTGGTGACCTCGAAGATGCCAGGAACAAAATAAGCAGAGGTTGAGAGGACAGCTGGTACAGAAAATCCCTTTTCTGGAAAGTGAGGTTGATGTGGAGTGACCAGGACTTGGACACCTAGACCCCAAGCCTGTGCCTCTGGGTGTCTCTCCATTGCGTGAAATCGTGGCCACAGTGTCTTCATCTGCAAACTACGCCATATGATTGTTTCACCTCCTTGAAGCATAGGATGTAATAATTTTTGTCAAATTTATGTATAGAAAATTCTTGAAATGGAAAACACCAGGGATTGTGATTGGATTTTTTTTCTTAAATGTTCCTTATGACTATCTTAAATGATTTTTGTTTTGCTTTTTAGTTTTCAACTTGCTTCCCTTGACAATTTTTATTTGGGGGAGATGAGAGTTTTTCATTGCTATTTTGTTATTGTTGTTGTTGTTGTTGTTATGTGCCGTCGAGTCGCCTGCGACTCATAGCGACCCTATGTACAACAGCCCTAAACTCCGCTCTGTCCTGTGCCAATCGCACTGTCTCTGACACTCCCATCCCAATTATCCCAGTCACTGAATCAATCCACCTCATAGAGGGCCTTCCTCTCCTGCGCCGTCCCTCCACCCTCCCAAGCATGATGTCCCTCTCCAAGGACCGGTCTCTCCTCACTACATGTCCGAAGTAAGTTAGACGGAGCCTCAGAATCCTTGCCTCCAAGGAGCCACCCGGTTTAACCCTCTCCAGGACAAATCTATTTGTTTTCCTAGCAGTCCATGGTATTCTCAGTACTCTTCTCCAGCACCACAGCTCAAAGGCATCAGTTCTCCTTCTATCCTCCTTGGTCATTGTCCAACTCTCTGATTTTGTTATTAAAATGTAAAATATTATTATTTATTTTCCTGTTAATCTTTATGTAAACAGTTTTTGTTCACTGACAACTTTTCTCCTAAGATTCCCTTAATTATATAATTATTTTAAAAAATAAAAGGAATGTTTACTCTCATTTTAAAAAAATTCAGTATATTAGCTTAGTAGAAATATTTATGAATATTTATTTTGTAATCTTATATTTCATAAAAGCAATCATGTACTATTTTCTGAGGCTTGTCTTTTCAATGAGCAAAATTGTAGAAATGGTACAGCACCTGATTTGGCACCCCAAAAAATTGCAGAAACATTGATTTTAATCCCAAAGTATCTTATTACCAGTTGTGTAGTACTCTATGACATGTGATAAATTAGTGAATCAATCTAATCAAACTTATTCTGATATATGTTTAGTGGTTGTGAGGTTTGGTTAATGTAAGCGTCATATCAAATAGCCTTTGTGTACTTGTACAGTTATAGTTGTGTGACAAAGTTTTAGAAAAATTACAACTGTTTTTTTTAATGAGTCATCCAAATTGGACAATTATTTACAAAATCTTGTAAGTGATACAACTTGCATGGTCGTGAGCCTTTTCATGACATGTCAAACAGATGCTCCCTGAAAACTCTAACAACTAAATACTAGAATGGAGTTCTACTTTATATCACTGTCTTTTGTCACTATTCACCTCATTGCCATGGGTGTCATTTTGAGGCTATTTCTGGAGGTAATGAGGAGGTAAATCTTCAGTTGTGAGAGATGTGGAAGTTCTGGGTGGAGCGCTCAAGATGTATCAATCAAAATGAAAATGGAATAGATTGGAGTCAACTGTGAAACTTTTTGTCAGATGACTCCTGCAAGAAGCTCTTCTGAGACACCAGCTGTTTACCTCACTGTACCCTAGATCGCTATAACCTACAAACACGTTATGGGAATTACCCTGTTGGGTGGTGGTCCGAATGTCCTTCCCCGTGTGCAGTTAGCTGGACGCAGTGCCTGGCTTTAAGGAATTATCCCCAGCAGTGTGTGTGGGGGTAGAGGGGTGGTGCTACTGCAGCTTTCCTCCTGGCTTCTTGAGGAGTCCAGAGCCCATCATTTGGATAAGCTTCTGTTGTGAAAAGCCCCTGCAGTCCTCGCTAAAGAAGCTAGCCTCTTCTCCCCCTGGCATCCTGGCCAGTCTCCTTGATGTCTAACCAGTGAGCATCTGAGTCACCTTCAAATCGTAAAGAGACAGAACCTATTTCTTCAGGTCCTTGGCAGTGTGTTAACTCTCACCTCAAAACTAGCTGTGAGTGACTGAAGGGGCAACCAACCAGATGATAGAAGCCAGCTCAAACTCATTACCTTCAAATCTGTTCTGACTCACAGCTGATCCTCCATTGGTTTTTCTAAGGCATAGGACACTGCCCATCTTTCTCCTCAGGAGTGGCTGGTAGATAAGAACCACCAGAGAAAAACAGCCTTTGGTTTAGCAGCACGATCCTGTGCTACGCCAGCTGAGGTCCCCAGACGACAAAAGGCTCTAAATATATTTGGCCTCTTCTTGCTTTTCTCACTATGGGATGGTAATTGCTGCATTAAATGTCTAAGAACAACTAGGAAAGAGTTCTCTTCTAGGCCATAATCATATAATAGCATTATTTATATTTCTACTCCTCTGCTCTACACACACAAATCCTAAGGCCCATCCCAGTTCTAGGAAAGATGTAAGGTCTTTTAAAACCTTAAAGCAGGATTATTATTTTTTAAAAAAATTCGTGTCTTTAAGGAGTGGACTGCAAATTAGGATCTGAGCTTCCAAGCTGTCACTGCAAAAATGGAAAGATGATAAATATCTGAAATACTAAGATCCAACAAAATGTCTCTGTGAGTAGTCACTATTTGAAACTCCCTATACAATTGTTAACTACTTTGTATAAATTTGAATATAAGGAACTTTAAAAGTGTTTTTGCACTGCTATTTTACTTTTAATATCCAAGATCTGTGAACCTGGATCTTAACCACTTTGATTCTTAACTTTTACATCTGTCAAACGGGAAAATATTTCATGCTTGTTCTCCAACTTATGGCAAGCTTACCCATAACAAAATGTTGCCGTTCTGTGCACGGCTGATTGGACCGTTGGAATCCTTGTCAATGTCACTGGCTAGGCTTTAGAACCTAGATCCCCAGGATTTTTCATCCTCATCCACTTTAGTCTTAGAACTTCATGGATGCCTGTTCAACACATAGCAGCATGCAAGATTCCCCTGACAGATGAGTGGTGGCTGCCCATGAGATGAATGGCAAGGAACTAAACTCAGGTCTCCAGCATGGAAGGTGAATAATACCGCTGAAGCACTAATGATCCCTTTTCAAAATGTCAACTCTGTAAAGGGACCTTCATTTCTTGAAAAATCTGTTCTTTTCCTCTAACTGTACCCGCTAACCTTGAGTCACCATATTTTTATTGAGAGCCTAGTTTGGACTTCTCATGCAAGGTTCCCTTGCTTCTTAGTGTGTGACTTACTCTGGTCCAATGGAGCAGGTGTCCATCTACCTCTAGGATGTGGTTAAGAAAGGGGGAGCCCTGGGTTCTCCATTGATTCACTGGAAGCCATTCCATTCTTTGTGGAAGTTGAATAAGTCACTTGGCCATATGATTGTGCGGGGAGTCTTCCTCCCAGGTGACGGGAAGCAGCATTGGCCCCTGACTTCTCTTTCTCCCTCCTATGCATTCATGGGACCACCATTAATTCAGTAGTAAATGCCTAGGCCTCTGCTGAAATCTAAAGTGTGGGGAGGGTGCACGTGGAGGAGGACCTCAAGGCCGTTCGGTTTACATGCAGGATCATGAGATTCTGCTCTTGGACCCCTCTTACACTCTTTATTACAGTCCATTACACCCTCTGCTCTGTTCGGTGGACAAAGACAGAACTAAAAGGGATCCTTTCTCACATGCAGTCACATAGACTGTTTGTCCACTTGTCACATAATCCTTAATTACTTCCCCATTTTTATGTATAAAGGGCTCTTGCTGCATTTCTGGATCCTTGCTAAACAGAATAAATCAGAAATCCCCCTCTCTAAATTTGGGTCGTCTGCAGTAGGGGAAGTTTAGCACTAAGGTTGGTGACATGGCGCGTATTATTTCTGAATAAATTTCCTTGGCGTCATTGATCCACCAAGTGTCAAATAAAATGTGATACCCACAAAATTCATGTATGACCCTGACATTTTTTTCCAGTACTTAAAGTAATTGCCCTTCTGTTTAATAACAGTGTTTATAAAATTACTTTCTGATTGGTTAGGTCCATGGCACACTCGTGTCAATAATCTACTGCAAATATATGCTTGTGGCCTTTGGCCTTGGTTTTCAAAATAATTTTCATCTCTTAAGCGTGAATCGGTGGCGGCCCTGGAAGCTCGGAGTCAAGGCTCCTGTGCTCCAACCTTCTTTGGCTGCTTGGTCCCAAGCGCTCCGAATGAGCACTCCAGCTCTTGGGTTTACACACTGAGTTGAAGAGGGAGCTCGTGCCCCAGTGTTTGTCGTAGTCCCAGAAAGGGATTGGAAGTAATGAAACGAGCAACCTATCTTAAGAATCCAGTGATTTGTGAGCCGCATTTCATCCTCATAGTGTGTTTTATTGTATAGACTGAGAAATGAACAACTGTATAGGGTTGAGTCACTTTCTAAGTCTATTCAATTGAGGACAAGTTTCTAGAATCTACCTTGTTCTCCTCTCACTCCTAACATGCTGTGGGCATACTATGAGAAAGAAGGTCCTTGGAAGGAGACAGCATGCTTGGAAAGGTGGAGGGTCAGAGAAGGAGAAGGGGACCCTTCACAAAGTGGATTGACACCATAGCTGGAACAAGGGGGTTATTCAGAGTGGAGATTGTGATGACGGCGCAGGAGAAGGCAAGGTTTTGACTGTACACAGGGTGAGTGTAAGTGGGAGTCGACTCTACTGTGATTACCAACAGAAGGCTGTCTTGGTTTTTAGCAGTAGAATTCGCTTCTTCCATGAAGGACACAAGTCTGATTGTGACAACTATCACCTATCTGTCAGTGGAGGCTTTTTTGTTGGAATGATGCTGAACAAATTTCAGTGACGCTTCTGGAAAGATAGACCTGGTAGGTTACTTTAGAACATTTTTCGCTGAAACCTCTCTGGATCATAACAGTCTGCTTTTCAGCCACTTGTGAGGATGGTGAAGGAGCCGGCAGTGCCCAGTCCGTTGTACAAGGAGATATTGTTAAGTCCGGGACTGATTTGAAACTAGGGCTCAAGCAGACATAAGCATTTCTGTTCCCACATGACATGTCTAGTTCATGAGGGTCTTCAGTGTCTTTGAAAACCAGAAACAAAAGGTATCCACCTAGATCTCCCTGAGTCTCCACATGCGGGGCTTGTTGGAGGACTAAGACCTTTCGTTTGCACTGAGACTGACCAGGTTCTGGGGAATTTTCCATCATGACTTAAGGGCTGTATTCTGTCAGCATTCTTGTGTCTTTCATTGCTTGTCTGAGTCGAACTGCCAGGAAGGAGATCCTGGCTTTCGTGTTTTGGTTTTGTTATTTGGGTTTAAAAAAGAAAGAAAAATAACAATAACCCACCCAAATTTTTAAGCTAGTTGTTATTATAAAATCAATGGGTTTTAAACTGAGTCATAGCCGGCCTGCAAAAAAATGTAGAGGCTCTAAGTCACACAGGATGAGACTGCCTAGCTTTCTCCCATGGAACAGAGGGTGGATTTGAACTATGTGCCTTAAGGTTGGTGGCTCAACTTATCCACTAGGCCACCAGGGCTCCTACTACATCACCAAGGCTCCTCTAAAAGAATAATATAAATAAAGCAGAGTTTTCTTTTCTTCGGTAAGATGCATTTTAATATTAGCATCTTGTACTGCTTTAAGGAACTCTGGTGGCCTAGTGGTAAGGAGTCGTGCTGCCAACCCAAAGGCCAGTAGTTCAAATCTACCAGAACTAAAACATTCTAATGGTGATCTTCAATTTTCCCCTTCTGCTTCTCCATTTCTTCAATTTGAATTCCTCTATGATTCAAAACTGTTCTTACCTCACCCTTGTTGTTAATTTTTATAGCAGTCTGGAGTCACTGTTTTTGTGTTAGCGTGTGGATTATAATCCATCACTACTGTGGTTCATCCCATGGCTCAGATTGTCACTGATTTGGCCTGTGGGATAAACTCCACATCAGCTGCCAACCCCTCCTTCCTGGTCACTTTTCAAGTTTGTTTGTTTGCTTGTACACCATGGAGACTTAAACTCCATACAAGAACAAGTTTGTCAAATAAAAAAATGACTGTTCTAACCCCAAACTCCACTGATAACCACCACAATTTCTGCCTACATGTCAACTCATTTTCTATGCAAATCTCTCTCTCTCTCTCTCTCTCTCTCTCTCTCTCTCTATATATATATATATATATATATATATATATATATATTCACAGTATTTTTTTGTTGTAATGTGAATGAAAGTTTACATTTTTCATTTACTCACTCATACATGTTTTGCTTTCTAGCATTGATCACAGTATTCACAATATCTGATCATCCCCATACAGAATTACTTTTTTTTTTTTAGAACATAATTCACTTTATTTGTTATAGAAAATCCACTAGGTGGTGGCCACAGCTGGAGCTTGAGTCCTCTGCACGGAGACTCTGGTGTGAGTCTTTACAAGATGATCTGTGAATTCCTGGTAGGGAGACTTCGTGAACACCGTCTCCTTTGATGCCATCTCAAAGACCTACAGCTAACTGACCTCAGATCTCTGCAAAGAGACGGTGTTCACAAAGTCTCCCTACCAGAATTACTTCTTAATCATAAATTAAAATATACACGCTATTCTACTCCTTGCTTGACTTTTATCAATGTATCATGCTTGTCTTTCCACATCTTCCATATTTTTATTATTGTTGTTGTTGTTGTTATGTGCCATCGAGTCGCTTGTGACTCATATCGACCCTAAATGAGGCCTAAATGCCATTCTATCCTGTGCCAACCTTGCAGTCTCAGACACACTCATTCCCACCACTCCACTCACAGAATCGATCCATCTCATGGAGGGCCTTTCTCTCCTGCACCTTCCCCCCACTCTCCCAAACATGATGTCCCTCTCCAAGTTTCAGTCCCTCCTTGCAACTTGCCCAAAGTATGTCAGACAAAGCTTCAGAATACTTGACTCCAAGGAGCTTTCTGGCTTCACCCTTTCTAGGACAAACCTATTTGTTCTCCTAGCAGTCCATGGTATATTCAACACTCTTCTCCAGCACCACAGCTCAAAGGCATCAATTCTCTTTCCATCATCACTATTCACTGTCCAACTCTCTGATTTTAGCATGTAATTGCAAAGACTATAGCCTGGATGAGGCGCACCTTAGTCTCCAGCCTGATGTCATGGCTCTTCAGTAGTCTTGAGAGGTCCCTCACAGCTGACTTTCCCAATGCAATTTGTCTCTTGATTTCCTGGCTGCTGTTACCAAGAGCGTTGACTGTGGAACCAAGTAAACTAAAACTGTTAACTATCTCAATCTCTTCACCATTCACAATGATGCTACTAATTGGCCCAGTGGTGAGAATCTTTGTTTACTTGATGTTGAGCTTCAATCCATATTGAAGACTTCAGTCCATTTTTATTATTAATCATCAAAAATTCTTATTTTCTCCACAAGGACCAACCATATTTTCCTTTATCAGTGCTTCCTCAAATGAATGAGTATAAGAATTCTCTTTCTCTCTCTTAATATTGCCATCTTCTTTCTCTAAAGGACACATGGTGATACTAGTAATAATGAGTCTAAGTTTAAATTATTCTTCTCACAAAATACTCAGCAGAATTTAGGGAAGTAAGAAAGTTTAATAAATGTATAAGTTTATAGGAAGAATTAGCACTGTAATGATTCAGAGTTTTTATAGCCAAAAGCAAAACGAGAATTTTGTTTATGTGAATAATTAAAAAAAATAGTTGGCTTTTTTTCCCTTTACTTCTATAGGTCCCAAAATTTACATTTAGGCTTATAAGAGAAGGAGCAAGTTGTTTTTGTAAGATAATTCCTACAAGTTGGGATCAGTCAAAGATGTAAACCTTTGCCCGTCTGATAGGTTTCCCATTGTTTTTATTTGCATGTCTTTAATTAGGAGTCACACTGAGCATCTTCCCATATGCTTAGAAATCATTTATATTTCTTCCTCTGTGAACTGCCTTTTCATACGTTTACCCATTTTTTTTCTATTGAATGATTGATATCTTTCTCACTGATTTGCAAGAGCTTATTATATATTAAGGAAATTAGCCCCTTTCTGTCATTTGTGTTATAAATATTTTTCCCAGTTTGTCATATGCCTTTTGATTTTGTTTATATTTTTTATCATAGTGAGGTTTTAGGGGTTTTTTTATACTTGGATTTATCTGTCATTTTTATGGCTTCTGTAACTTGCATATGCCTAGCTTTTATATTAGACTCCCATATTTTCTTCCATTGCTTTTATTTTATTCTGTTTTAACTTTTGCCTTTCAGTATTTGAGCATTCTTGATTTTATTTGGTAGAAGAAGTAGGTTTCTTTTTTAAAATCCCTCCCCAGTGGCGAGTCAGTTGACCAAAGCCTATTTATTAAATAATCCATGTTTTCTTCACTGATTAAAAAATGTATCCTTTATAATTTACCAAATTCTTACACACATTTATGTCTATTTATGTATTCTGGTTTACTCAATTGACTTCCCTGCTATTTTTGCACCTGTTCCAAATGGTTTTAATGACCATATAATTCAATGTATTATCTGGTAAGGTTTATTATTTTTCTTTTTCAGAATTTTGCTCCCTAATTTTGCCAATTTTATACATGTTGGTTAGTCTCACTTTATAGTTATTTCCCATAAAATACTCAGTTGAGTATTGGGGGGGGGGGCACTGAAGTACATTTCTTGGTGTATGAGAACTAACATTGTTATTGGTTTCAATAGTTGTATCTGAGAGCAAAGAGGGCTTTCTCTTGAGTCATTGCCATTCTAATTACTTGCCTCTTTTTCACTTATGATAAAAACATAACAGTTCTAACTGAGAGTGAGTCTCTAGCATGGACTAGAACTCTCTCATAGAATTCCCAAGGCAGGAGTCTTTTTACAGAAGCCATCTACCACATATTTTTCTTGTGGAGCAGCTGGTAGGGTTCAAAATGTTAACCCCTGGGTTCCCAGTGGTGCACACATAAGCACTGCTCCATCAGGTTTCATTCTTTTTACTTGGGTATATTTTAAAAGACTAAACCCACGGCCATCCAGCCTGTTACTAATAGAGGTCCTCTAACTTGTATTTATGCTTATGAGTAGGCATTTTTTTTTCTCTCTGCTCACTCTTTTCACTTATATTTGTTAAACCATTTCTTCAATTATGCCTTCCAAGCAGGTTATTATTTTGATCCCTTTAAACTACTGGTTTATACTTATTTCTTTTATAACTGGCCATCTTGTTGAATTTTGTTTTTGTTTCTAATTTTAATTTCAGGAGTTTATCATAAAAAGTGACTCTAAAAAACTAGTTGCCTCATGGTGAGTAGTTGTTAAGCCAAGCCAAAGGCATGCAGTTCGAATCCACCAGCTGCTCCAAGGCAGAAAGTTGAACAGTCTCCTCTCGTGTAGTTTACAGCCTCTGAAAAACTGCTGAGGGTCGGCTATGAGCCAGCTCCAACGCTATGGCACACAACAAACACAACAACAACAACAATGTTCAGGTCAAGGGAACCCTGGTGGGAGAGTCCACAGACAGTTGTAATGCTGTGGTAGCTCCTCTCTAGGGGCTCAAATCTACCAAAGGCTTCACAGGAGAAGGATGGACGGCCTCCTCTCGTGTGATTTACAGCCTCTGAAAACCCACTTGAGAGCTACCTGTTCCAATTCAGCACAGCATTGGCATTGGCAATGAGATGATGATGATGATGATGGTGATGGTGATGTTTGTGTGAAGCAGTATCTCCCTATGACCATTTGGGTCTTGTTTTTATTCTTAAAAAATTAATATTTCAAATGAACCCGCTGGACTCAGTTTAGAGGATCCCAATTTTGCTGACAGCATCCAGAGCATCATAATCAGGAGCAAGTGGAACATGGGCCTTCTTCTCTCCGTCAGGCCAGTCAAGGTGTTGGCCTTAGTCACGTCAGTGTCATAGAGCTTCTGTACAGCTTGTTTGGTGCTTGTTGGCCTTGACATCCACAATGAACACAAGTGTGTTATCTTCTATCTTCTTCATGGCTGACTCAGTGGGCAGGGGACACTTGATGACGGCATAGTGGTCAAGTTTGTTTCTGCTGGGGGCGCTCTTCCTGGGCTATTTGGCCTGCCTTTGAGTCTCAGTGTTTTAGGCCTTGAAGGTGGGTGATGTGTGGATCTTTTCTTGTGTGGCTGTGAACTGCCTTCAGGATGGCCTTCTTGGTCTTTAACACCTTTGCTTTGACTTCCGTTTTGAGAGGGACAGGGGCTTCCTTCTTTACTTTCAGGGCCATATTCGCCTGTGACTGTTTGGTCGATTGTTTTAATCAAGTTATTGTGTTTCACTTTATGGATAGCTTTGATGAAATTTTAGGTATGATAACATGTTTTGCTCTACTTGACATAATAAATTATATTCTAACATAGTGAATTATATGCATAGATCTCCTACTGTTATAACATCATTTTATTTTACAAACAAACCCTCTTTGATTAAGGCCGGCCATTCTCTGCAATGCATTTCTATAGAAATTTACATGTTAGAACACTGTCTAGGATTTGTTTCACCTCCCTGCAAAACTACAGTTGATCTCTGCTCTTCATTATTTAATGATGGTTTTGTCAATTTTTTCATATCAATGTTACACCATCTTTAGGAAAAGAAAATTGGGAGATTTTATTTGCTTTTCAAACTCTCCAGCAGTTAACAAACACAGCTTTGGTATCATCTGTCTTTTGAGATTTGATAGACTTAACCTGTGAAAACATCTGGGCTGGTACGTTTTGGGAATAACTTTCTGACAACTCAGTTTTGGTTCTTTTTGATAGTACTTACCCTGTTTATTCCTTCTCTTCTGTGATCAGCTTTGTTAATTTATATTTTTATTGAAATGTTCCCAGTTTTATTCACTTAATTATTACCTACACACAATATAATCATTTTAGATGTGTTTCAGTATTTATTTTTCCCTGCAGTTAGATCCATATTATTATTATTTCTGGTCTTATTAATTTTTATTTTCCTTCTTTTGTGCTTTTATGATAGCTCAGAGTTTCTCAACTTTAAGCACCGGTAACTTTTGGAGTTACTAGTTGTTTGCTCTGGGAGCTGTACTGAGCATTATAGGATGATTGGTAGCTTCCCTGGTCTCTCTCCACTACACAATTGTGACCAACAAAAATGTCTCCAGACAGGGTCAAATGTTACCTGGCTGAAAGGAGAAGTTAATTTCCAACTGAGAAGCATTGAGTTATCTACTGATTTTTCAAACTTTTTATGCTTCGCTTGCTAAAATTATGTATATGTTGAAACTTTTTGTGCTTCCCCTGCTAAAATTATGTATATGTTGACTAGAGCCACCAGTTTTCTTTCATTCCTATTGTTACTTTACTAGTTTTTCTTCCTATACTTAGCTATATTTGATTGTTCTTTTTTTATATTTTGGATAAATGTTTGCCTCATTCAAGGTTTTACTTTCTTATTGAATAATCAACGTTTTAAGAATCGTGGGTATCCCTCTGATTGTTTCATTTTGGATTTCTATTTTACACCATGTCATTTCACCTTTTAAAAGTGTTTTATATGTTTGCTATGCTTTAGGTCCTAATTTCTAGATCCACATGATCTATATATTGATACATGGAAAGTGATTTATCCTAAGAACTTTTTTAAAATACTAGCTGCTTGTGATTATTTGTGTTCTACAGACATTTGAAAGAGTACAGATTTTCTCTTTTAAGAAATGGAATTTGACGCATATCTATTAGACCAACCTTATCAATTTTGTTACTTATATTTTTATGCATATTCTCATTTTTACCTACTTGATCTAATACTGAACTGGTAATAGGTTAAATCCCTTTGTCACTGTTTTCTTTTGGTGATTTCTGCCTTTTAAATTTTTTGTTTCATTTTGTTTTATGATCATTTTGTTCATTGATCTTGTTGAACTAACCATTGTGAATTATCTTTTTTGGTCTAGATATATAGCTGCATTAAATTTGCTGTTGTTATTAAGTGCCATGGCTCATAGCGACCCTGTGAACAAAGGATCTGAGCCTTGTTCTATAACTATCATCATTCCTCTAATGGTCATACAGTTTCCAAAGGCAAATTGCTTAGGAAGTGGATGCCAATCCTGTTTCCCAGCCTACCTCGATTGTGGAGCTCTACTAAACACAGTCCACCATTAAATTTAAACTTATAAAGTTATCAAAACCCTAATTGTTTATAATGTCTAGTTATTGGGGTTTTTCAAAATCATTTCTTTTATACTGGTTTATTTACAAAGCTTATGTGCATTGTTTTTCACACCATATCTTTCCCATAATCACTGTACTTTCAATGTTTCTAAGGCGTTTTGCCTCATCTGAGTCCAAGATACAACATAAGGTTTTGTTTTGCTTGGATAATACAGTATAAACTTGCTTTCTTTTAATGTAATACTAATCCACTTATTTGGAAGCAGGAGTGGCATCTACTTCTTAAACAACATGCCTCTGGAAACTATGAACTTTGAGAAATGACGATCATAGAAAGGCTTCATGTATTTTGTTCATAGAGTCACTATGAGTCACGCCCGACTCGACAGCAATCAATAACAACAATCCCTTTATACTTATTAAAGCTAAATATTTATTGAGGTATTTTTCCATTCTTTTAAGTTTTTTTTTATCTATATTGTTTCTCTCTTTAGCTGTATTATCCGGCCTTCCTTTGCTTTGTTATGTGTGTGTTTGTTGTATAGAATTTTTCAACTAATTATACAGAAAATTTTAGTGTTTTAAATCCTCTAATAGTTGCCTTTTTACATGTATTTTTCGAGTTGTTTTACTTTTTTTGTTTCTTTTTAATCAGTGCACTATTGTTTTAATCTGGAATCCACAGGATTCTTTCCTTATTATTATTTATAAAATCTAAGGTTCATCACAGTTTCCTGGAGTCCAGTGTGTTGGCTAAACTCAAAGATTGCATTCTTTCCCTTCATGGCAGTTTTCTTTTATTATATTTTTGAGCTGGTTTATTATGTTGTTTGCTCTTTTGTTCATTTGGGTGTTTTGTTGTTTGTTTTTTACTTTATGAAGATTATTTTTTCAGATATGTGAGTTATATATGTGTTGAATTTTCTTTGTGTTGTCAAGTAGTTTTTCATTTTCATTTTATTTCTTTATTTTTTTAAATCAAGTTCGCCTTCGTCTTTATTTAGTTCTTCATTTCTTTAACACTTATTTAAAGCACCTTAGTTCTTAATGTCTTTAGAACTTTATTTTTCTTGATGTTCTTAAGAAGTTCTTCCATTTCTCTGTGTTATTGATGGTATACAATTGTTTTTTCTAATCTTAATACAACTTATCATGATAAAAAGCTGTTTTAACTTTTTCATTTCTTCCTAAATTGTTCTGTTGGTGATAAGGATGTTGGTTCTTTGTAACCTTTCCTTTTTATGCTATGCTTCAAAGAGGTTCTATGTCTTTATTCTGCGCAAGTTAAAGGTTATGGTATTCTTATCCTTCCTAGGGCCTTAATGATAGTCTGTAGATGGTGAGAATCAAGGCCAGGGTTTGCTCAGAACTGACATATAGAGAGCAGTACCTGACACAGTGTAGGTGCTCCGATACATACTGGCTGAATGAAGGAAACACCCAGAGGTGCCAGAGGAATGGCATGAGTGAATGAAATAGAATTGTTATTACATCTATGTTGTTTTGTTACTAATTGCCATCCAGTGGGCAGGCTTTGCCAAGTCGGATGCTATAGTAGTTTGAGTTCATTGTGGCTGCTACTGTGTATTTTTAGTGCATCTTGATTTAGGGAACTCATCTTCTGTAACTATATTCTGTGGTGAGCCATGAGAATTTGGCCCAGTGTTAAGGGACCACACTGTCAATCCAGATACACACAGTTCAGATCTACCAGCTGCTCCATGGGAAAGAGATGGGCGGTCTTCCCCCCATGTGATTTACAGCCTCTGAAAATCTGCAACTGGATGGCCCATAACAACAATTTTCACAAGTGAAGCACCAGGTCTTTCTTAATTAAAAAAAAAATGACATATATACATAGTAGCATATTCTTTATCTCTGTAAAGTTTATCCATCGTATCTCATTTAAAGCCCACTGTCTTACCTTTACTCTCCTAGTTTGTTTTCTTAGCAAAAGCATAGAATGCAGAAGCATTTGTTGATCGCAATTCAAAGAGCACTCAAGTGCAAGGCTCAATTCTGGCTGACATTCAGTGTCATGCACATTAGGGCTTAGTGAGGACTGCGAAAAACTAGAGAGCAAATGTCCCACACAAAAGGGCACACCACCCTCTGTCTGTCTCCTACAGTGTTGTCAGAGGGGCAGCTGGGCCAATGTGGCCACCGCTGCCAGTTTTTCAAGTGAAGCCAAACATCTGGATCTTTATGAGAAATTTCATGACTTGAAAATTACAAAAAAAAAAAGAAGAAGAAAAATAAAAGTCACTGTTTGGGTCAAAACCAAACAAAGCATCTTTGCTCTTGGACTGGTCAGCCAGGTCGCTTGGAGGTGACTAAAATGTGCACAGAGAAAAGGAGGCTTGCAGGTGCCAGGTGATCTCTGGCTTTTCCGTCTGGCATCCAGAGGTCTGTGTGCCTGTTCTGTGCTCAGAGCCTGCTTCCTGTGCCACTGTGCAGAGTCTAAATGTCACCCACACAGCGAGCAGTGGTGCCACCAGAGCTGTCGTGGTGAGCTGTCTAAAGGGGTGTCAACATGTTGGACAGGGTATAATTTCAGTCAATGTGTTCTTGTCTTATTTTAGTTCAACATCATTTCCCAGTTGCAAATCTTTTGAATGACACACGGAATGCAAAACAACATAAAAGGTCCTCCCTGAGGCAGATCTGTGTCCGTGTAGAACTTTAATTATTCTTTTTGAATCCTCATAATAATGTGCTACCCCATTTCTGACAAAAAAAATATAAAATAAAATAAAGAAGTGAGGCCTGATGGGAAAGACGTGTGTCACCTGTGCTAGGATTGTATTTTTATTTATTATTTTTTTAATGATTGTCTTCATATTTTTAGAAACAACGAACAAAAGGAAGACCCTTTCTAATCAAGAGCATTCTCTCGGTGCGGAGCGCCAGACAATATTTGTGATAAATAGAAAATAACTGCTCCAGGAGTCTTCGGTGGCGACATTTAGAATATCTCATTTGTCTTTAAAAAGTATTTTTAGTCAGATTTGAAGAGCACTAAACATAACAGAGTCGGGAGGGGCAAGAGAATTAAAATTAGGAGGTTTGCGATACCAGATGCTTTACTAAGAGGGAAGCCGTTGAATTTTTCAGGTTCCTCCTCCATATAAGAGATCGAGAGGTGTCTTCTGTAGCTCTTCATCTGTTGATTTGTTTGAGGAACCACAGTTTGCAGCCAGTTTCCCAAAGGGCTGCAGAAGCAATGTCCTGGTGCCCCAGTCCCCTCAACCACAGATGAACCGAAGCCCACCCTCCTTGGGGGCAGGGAAGGCAGTGGTGGCTGAAATCAAGCCTCCCTTCCCCTCTCAGGCTCATCAGTCCACATTAGATGAAATCTGAGCCCTAGAGAGCTCCATTTACTTTGAAAGCTATCCAGGGCAGCCTCTAACACCAGACCTAAAAACAGTATCTCTACAACCCCAGCCATAATTCAGCATGATACTGTAACTATGTTTTTGTTTTAAGCCTGACAGCATGTAAAGTTATGACAGACATAAAGCAGGGGTGGAGCGCGGCCCTGCTGGAGGGTGGCTCCCCAAGAACCCACCTGACAAGTGGGCCACAGGTCTGAGCTGCCTCTCGCTCTGGGTGCTGAGATCCTCACACCTATCTCAGAAATCTCCTGCTCTTCATCTCAGCTCCTCCTCCTCAATAGTGCCGGCTCTTCTACGCTTAGGTTTAAACCTAAGCCCTTTGGAGCAGTCCCCCCAGAGACTGTGTGGTGCCCTTCAACACAGCTCCCCACTGCTCCAGTAGATGATTATGGTTTCTGGGCGTCAGCATTTAGACGGAAATCTTTCCTCTTCTAAACTAGCTCAACATGAACTTCCCGGCTTGAAACGTCCATTTCTCTTGCTGCTGCTGGAGAGAGAGTTAGTTATTTCCACTGGCTTTCAACTGACCCCCGGGCCAACGGGAAGAATAGAGCCCCTGTTATTTATTTTGGTGTTTTTGGCAATTTGCTGCATAGAAAAGTGGTAAGTACAGCAGCTGGACTTTCCCAAAGAAGGGGCCTAATAATGCAGATGTAAGTGGAAGCTTAATCTCAGAGACAGCGGCGAGGTTCAAGCTTAATTCAGATTCTATGAACCAACAATGTTTAGGAGAGTTCAATTTTCCTCTCTATTGTTGGGGCTGGCTAATGCTCCGAGTCCTGGGTTCCCCAGGCACGCCTGGCCTGGGGCCACTAGCAGGCGGGCCCTCCTGCCCCTCTCGTGGCTGCCTCCTCTGCTTTGGTTGTTAGACAACGCACAAAGCCGTGCTTTGCTGGGGAAACATAATAGACAGCTTCACTTTCACACCTCTTAAAAGTCCTTTTAAAAATAGTTCCTCTAGCAGGAGGCATTTTGGGGGATGCTGTGCTTTACACCTCTGTATTTGCAGGCTGCTTGGGAGTCATTTTTGTATACGATACATTACCGAGGCTCCCTCTGCTGCCGCTGTGACCTGAGGTGGTCCCCTGTCTCCCAGCCCCTCACCACCTCACTCCCTCTCTAGAGGAGAAGGTGGGACTAGCGCCTCCTTCTCCCTAACCCCCCCACCCCACCCCCTAAACCAGGGATAGCATTTGCAGTTCTTCAGGCCATTTCCCTGAAGGGAACACTGGTGGCCTAGTGGGTAAGGAGATGTGCTGTCAGCCCAAAGGCATGTGGTTTAAATCTACCAGCTACTCTATGGGGGAAAGACAGACAACCTCTTCCTGCTGGATTTACAGACTCTGCAAACCTTCTGGGTGGGCAGCTGGGAGTCAGTTCTGAGTGAGCAGCACGTACAGTATCAGCACAGCTGGCCTCAAAGGGCGCCCTTCTGGCCTCAATCGTAAGGGTATTGTGCCACTAAGTGGTGCCAGTCTGGCCATTCAAATCCTCCAGCGGCTAAGTCGTAGAAAGATGGGCAACCTTCCTCTATGTAATTTATAGCCTCTGAAGACCTGAGCGAAGAGGGTCAGCCGTGTATTGGTTTCTCTGGCTTTAAACGAGTTGGTCTTGATGGGCCTTTGTTGCATCACTGCAGTTTCAGGGTCCACTGCCTCTGTCTTCCCCACCCTCGCTTGCACCCCATAGTAGAAAGCCTAGCAAGCTTGGCTCTCACAAAATTTTCTTTCAGGGTAATTGCATCCTTCCATTTTCTCAGGTTCTAACCCTTGGTGTCATTCTTGATCCTTCTATCTGTCTCTGCCAACTTTTTAGTTAAGCAGTCAATCTTGTTACCCATTTTTACCACTTAATTGAAAGGCAAGAGCAATGATGTCCGTTTGAAGACTAAGGTGTACCTGATTCAGGCCATGGTACTCTCAATCACCTGAGAGATGAACAGTGAATAAGGAAGACAGAAGAATTGAAGGCTATGAGTTGTGATATTGGAGAAAAGCACTGAACATGGACTGTCTAAAGAACAAACCAACATGTGTTGGAGAATGTGTAGCCAGAGTGTTCCTTGAAGGCAAAGATGGCTTTGTCTTTCACACTTTGGACATATAGCTAGATGTTCCTTGAAAGGGACATCATACTTTGAAAGATGGAAGTTCAGGAAAGGAGAAGATCACCCTCCCCACCCCCCAACGAGGTGAATTGACTGCAGCAATGGGTTCAAATATGTGCAAGATGATGAGAATGGCACAAGGATAGGTCAGGGTTCAGGTCTATTGTTCACAGGGTTATTATGGGTCATATTTAAGTCGACAGCACCTAACAACAACAACAGAACCTGGTGATCTACTCCGAAAAATCTCCCAACTCAGGGAGCTCTGGTGTCCTAGTTGCAAGAACCTGCACTGCAATCCCAGAGGTGTGTGGTTCGTATCCACCAGATGATCTGCTGGAGAAGGAGGAACAATCTCCTTCTGTCCCAGTCAGATCTGATTTGACAGTATACACACACACACACACACACACACACACAAAATGATAATTTTTTTTTTTAAAACACCCTCCCAACACAAAAGCTCATTGTCCTCAAGTTGAGTCCAACGCGTAGCTGATGCACTAGCAGGTTTCTAGGGCTGTAAAGTACCCAGAAGAGATGGCCCATCTTCGACCCTCAGAGCAGCTGGTGGATTTGAATTCCCGAGAAGTTCAGCCTCCTGGTTAACAACTCCTTGTGGGCTATGCTGTGGGACCCCCTGTCAACTGCATGGAATGCAGTTCTGTCCTGACACGTGCATGAGGTCACAGCAGGTTGTTTGGAGTCCGCTTGACAGTAACTCATGTGTCTGCTACCGCACACGCTCCTTCAGGAAATCCTGTAGACTCTACCTCCCAGTATAGCCAGGCCCGTTTGCTGCTCCCATCCCGGTGCCACCAGCCAGGCCAGGCCAGCCGACTGTCACTTGGATCTTTCCCTGCCTTCTAGGTCTCCCTGCTGGTGCCCCTGGCCCTGTCCTGTATTCTCAGCACAGGTATCAGAATGTGTCTGTTAAAGTATCTTGCCAGGTCCTATCTTCTCTCTGCTTCAAATCCTCCTGAAGCCCCTCCTGTCACTCAGTGTACAAGAGGAAGTCCTGAGAGTGGCTTCACATTTGCTGTCACTGCTCTCCCCCCATCACTGGCCAGCTGCAGCCACTGCCTCCTAAAGCATGTGCTTGCTCTCCTCTCTCCCCCTATCCCACTTCCACCAGCTTCACCCTCCACTCCTGCAAATTCTCACTGCACAGAGCTGTGTGCTTGGTTCCCACCTGTCCCCACAGGTCTTTGCTCATCGGTGGTCTCCTAGTGAGGCCTCCTCAGAACCCACTACCCTCCCCAAGTTAGACTTGAACCACTTCTATCCTGGAATGCTCTCCTGGCCTTCCTTGCCTTTTGCGTCTCCAGGTCTCTTATTACATTTGTACATTATGTGAGCAGCTCTGGCGGTTTAGTTAAAAGGGTGTTTCACTGCGATCACAAATACAATGCCCTTCCAGTAGGTGGCATCCACCAGGGACTCTGAGGGAGAAAGGGGGGTAATCACCGCTGGTGTCATTTAAAGCCTCAAAAACCCAGCGGAGAGTCAAGTATTGGTCAGCTCCTCGTCGATGAGTCTTTTGGATTGGTTTGGTTGGGGGTATTTTTATAATATCTTTTCCCCTCTTAAAAAATTATGGTAAAATATATTTAACAAAACATTTCAACAATTTAAACAAAATAAGGGCTTGGGGGTTTTTTCCCCCCATTTCAATCATTTTTTGTGAATCCTTTTTGGTGTCCAGTTTCTCAAGCCTCACTTCTGTCAATTCCAACTTACAGTGATCCTCCATGGGGTTTTAAATCATATGAGGAAGAGACTGCCTATGTTCCGAGGAGCCTTTGGTGATTTCGAGCTTCTGGAAACAATGGGCTCCCCAGGTGTAGAGTATACTATACGACACCGCAATAGAGTATATGAAAGTGTTGTATAGTATAGTATAGTATAGTATAGTACAGTATTAGTACAGTATAGTGTTGATTGCCTTTGAGTCAAATGCAACTCATAGTGACGCTATTAACAACAGGCTTGAAGACCCTCTACAACCATCAACATTTATCAAAGTTCATAGTTTCCAAAGGCATGTTATTTAGGAAGTGGATGCCACTCTTGCTTCTAAACCTGTCATAATGTGTTATTGTTGTTATGTGCTATTGAATCACCTACGACTTATAGTGACCCTGTGTACAGCAACTCTAAACTCTTCCCAGTCCTGAGCCAGTCTCACTAAGTCCAACACATCAACCCCCATCACTCCAGTTACTGTATCAATCCATCTCATCCGGGGTCTCCTTCTCCTGTGCTGTCCATTCACCCTTCTGAGCATGATGTCCTTCTCCAAGGACCCATCTCTCCTGGCCACGTGCCCCAAGTAAGTGAAGCAGAGCTTCCATATCCTACCCTCCAAGGAGAGACTTGGTTTCACATTCTGCAAGACAGAATTATATGTTTTCCTGGCAGTCCATGGTATGTTCAAGATTCTTCTCTAGCACCACAACTCAAAGGCATCTATTCTTCTGTCATCCTTACTTTTTGTCCACTCTCAGAAGCATAACAAGTAATTGAGAAGACCATAGACTGGATTAGGCACACCTTTCTATCTAGACTGACATTTTTGCTCTTCAGCACTCTGGAGAGGTCCATGACAGCAGATTTTCCCAGTGCAATTCATCTTTTGATTTCCTTACTCCTGGTATTAAGAATGTTGATTGTGAATCCGAGCAAGCTGTAATTGCTAACAACCTCAATCTCTTCTTCATCTATTATGGTGCTGCCAATTGGCCCAGTGGAGAGAATCTTTGTTTTCTTCTTGTTGAGCTTTAATCCATATTGAAGACTACAGTCCTTGATCTTTTGCAGCAAGTGCTTCAGGTCTTCTTCAGTTTCAGCAAGCAAGGTTGTGCAATCAGTATATCGTAGCTTGTCAATGAGTCTTCCTCCAATCTTGATGCCACACTCCTCCTCATAAAGTCCTGCTTCTCAAATTATCTGTTATGTATACAGATTGAAAAGGTGCAGGGACAGAATTCATCCCTGACACACTCCTTTCCTGATTTTGTACCATGCAGTATTTCCTTTCTCTGTTCTGAGGACTGCTTCCTGGTCCAAGTATAGGTTTTATATAAGCACAATCAAGTGTTCTGAGTTTTCCATTTTCCTCAGGGTTAGCCACAATTTATTGTGATCCACACAATCTTAGGCCTTTACATAGTCAATGAAACACAGATAGATATTCTTCTGGTACTCTCTGCTTTCTGCCAAGATCTATCTGACATTGACAATAATGTCCCTAGTGCCACGACCTCTTCTAAACCCAGCCTGTATTTCTTATAGCTCTCTGTCAATGTACTGTTCAAGTCCTCTCTGGATAATCTTCAGCAGGATTTTGCTAGTGTGGAATAGTAGTGATATTGTTCGATAATTTCCACACTCTGTGGGGTCACCTCTTTTTCGAATGGGAATAAATATGGATCTCTTCCACTCAGTTGACCAAGTAGTGTAGTGTAGTGTAACATAATACAGTATCGTTTGTTGTTGTTGATAGGTTCTGTCAAGTTGACTGCACCTCAGAGCAATGCTGTGAACAGATCTGAAGCTTGCCCTCTCCTGCAACATCCTCACCATGTATTTCAGTCCGTTGTTATGGACCATGTCAGTCCATCTTGCTGGAGCTCTTCCTTTCTTTCTCTGACCCACCACTTTTCCCAGCATAATATAGTTTTCCAAGGACTGTTCCCTTCTGACAAAGTACGTTAGATGGAAGTTTCACCATTCTTACCTCTAAAGAGCAACTTGGCTGCATTTCCTTCAAGACAGACTTAACTATACTTTTGACAGTCCATGGAATAGCCAGAACTCTTAGTGATATTAAGTAGGGAGCTTTGGTGGCCTAGTGGTGAGAAGCTGTGCTGCAATCCCAGAGACATGTGGTTCGAATCCACCATTCGCTCCACAGGACAAAGATGGTCAATCTGCTCCTGTGCGACTCACTACCTCTGACGACCCACTGGAGGGTCAGCTGTGGATTGGTTCCGACTTGACAGCACACAGCAACAACAGTGACATTAATTATGCTGCTGTTTCTAAAATTCTTTTTATTGGTTTTCCCACAAAAATTCAGTATTCCTTAAGCAATAATTTTCCCCTTCCTGATTGCTGTGTAACATTGAGTTGGAACCGACCCATAGCTGACCCTCCGGCAGGTTTTCAGAGGCTGTTAATTGAAAGGGAGGAGAGTGCCCATCCGTCTCTCTTCCTGATAACTGCTAATAAATTGTAGTCTCTACACTTTGCCTAAGGAAGATTATTGTCTATAAGTAGGATGATGTAATATTTATCATTTTGTGTCTGCTGTTTCACTCAATATATAATATTTATGAGGTCCATCATGTAATAATATAGATCATAGCTTCATTTCTCTTTAAGACTGAATAATACTCCATTCTATTATCCCAGCATATGCCACATTCCATTGTATTGTTGATGAATTGATGGATGTATCATATTCATCAGTTAGTTGATATTTGGTTTGTTTCTATGATTTGGGTGATACTGTAAATAATCCTGAAATGATCTTGATGTATTTATATATGTATATATTTGAGTCACTAATTTCAAAGTACTTGAGTGATTGCTGGATCACATGATATTTCTATGTTAACTTCTTGAAAATGAAATATGGCTCCAATTTCTCCACATCCTTGACTTGTTATTTCCATTTTTTCTGATAATAGGCATCTCTGTAGGTATGATTCGGATTTACATTTCTCTAGAGTTGAATAAAGAACTCTGGTGCCTAGTGGCAAGAAGCTGTGCTACAATCCTAAAAGGCACACATTTTGAATCCACAGAAGAAAGATAGGCAGTCTCCTCTCATGCAGTTAACTGCCTCTGAAAACCCACCAGAGCGTCAGCTATGGGTCAGTTCCAACTCAACGGTACACAGCAACAACAATATGAATAGAGAATATAGATGAGCTGGGAGCTCTGGTGGTAGTCCCATGGCAAGAAGCTGTGCTGCAATCCCAAAGGAACTCAGTTCTAATCTACCAGATGCTCTGTGGGAGAAGGATGGGCAATCTCCTGTGCAATTACCTGCCTATGAAAACCCACTGAAGTGTCAGCTATGGGTTGCTTCTGACTCAAGGGCATGTAACAACAACAATAGATGAATGGATTGACACAATGACTGTAACAATGGGCTTGAGCATATCAGAGACTGTGAGGACTTTGCAAGACAAGGGTTCTCTCCATCTACACTGGAGGCTGCAGTCTTTGACCTTGTACAACAAGCACCTCAGGTCCTCCTCAGTTTCAGCAAGCAGGGTTGTGTCATCTGCATAATACAGATTGTTGATGAGTCTTCCTCCAATCCTGATGCCACATTTCTCCTCATAGAGTCCAGCCTCCTGGATAATCTGTTGAACAAATAGATTGAAAAGGTATGGACATAGGACACGTCCCTGGTGTACACCCTTCCCAATTCTAAGTCATGCAGTGTTTCCATGCTCTGTTCTGACGACTGCCTCCTGGTCCAAGCATAGGTTTTACATAAGCACGATCAAGTGTTCTGGGATTCCTGTCCTCAGAGTTAGCTACAGTCTGTTGTGGTCCACACAGTCAAATGCCTTTGCACAGAGTTGTAGTTTATTCAATGCATCTAACAACAGCAGCAACAATAGGTAAATGACTTCAAATGCTTTTGGCTAATTGTGTATTTCTTTTACTTCCTAGTTAAATTTATTCCTAGGCACTTTATTATTTTACGTGCCATTATAAAATGAACTGTTTTCTTAATTTTCTTTTCAGATTGTTCGTTGGTGATGCCTATATAGTTGTACTATAGCCTTATTCTCTCCACTTTTGCTCTCGTTTTGTCTGTCTCCTTCATTAGAATGTTGCTCTTCAAAGACAGGATGTTGTCTCTATAGATTGTTTTTGCACCTACAGAGCATGGACACTGCCTGGCACTGGTGGGTCCTGAATGCACATCGCATGGATGAACTAATGATGAATGAATGAAGTGAATCCACCCAGTTCTCATGTTTTCTGAATTGGAGAGATTGTGGAGCTTATTGGAATAGGACTTTGAATATGAGCATGGTTGCTTGTGTGACCTCTCTTTTGTAAATACACTCAAATAAGTCTAGAACTTGAGTCAAGGACTTTGAAGAGCATGGCATAATCTGGAGATGGGGCCATGCAGCTGGGCCCTACGATAGCTACAAGTGTTTCTGGTTTATCCATATTCCAAGTAGTCCCTACTTGTTTCTCCAAGTTAGTAACTGTCCCGCTTCCACACTGTTTCCCCAGCAATGCTCCCAACTTCCCATCAGCACCAACTATGAAAGCTCGCAACACTCATCAGCGTGTGAGGGACTGTGAATGCCTGCCCAGGTGCTTAGGGCCCTCCCTCAACAGCTCTGGGATCTGAAGTGAAGTGCTGATGACTCCATAGCGTCAGATAGAGAAACACTCAGCCCAAATAGTGATGACTTCCTAAGTGACTGAATTTCCATTATCAGCACATGCCAGATATTCTTGACTTTGTGATACTATCAACTATATAGTAGATTATCATTTCAGAGAAAATAAATTCAGCCCCACATTTATGGCAAGGTGGTTTGCGATTTCCGAGCTGTTCCTTTGCAGACATGTAGTCTTAGCATCCATGGTGTACAGTGTTTCAGGTTTATTAAGAAGCAGGGCTGCTTGGGGCCCCAGCCATCTGAATCTGTCCTTTGAATGTTGGGAAGACATCCAGGCCCACGGGGCTCAAGACTCATGCTTGTAAATGGCTCAGGTACCTCCTTTCCAGTGCAGATAAGCTAAGCTCACCACCAATACAGAAAGATTATACCTCTCAGAACATGATCCACTGAGCCCTACCCTGATTTCACCCAACAGTTATGGACCGGATGAACTCTACTTGATCCAGTGGATTGGCCAGAGGCATCTAACTTTGCAGCTTTGGGGATTTCCCAAGTGATAGCACCTCACAAATTGGTTTAAGAACAAAATCAGCCAACTCTTGCTTACCCTGCTGGATACCACAGCCTGGATAAATTATAATTATCATTATAAATGCTAACTATTTAGAAATCACCATTCCTGGATCACTTTGTGCCAAGAATTGTGCTACAGCTTGATACGATTTAAACTTCTGGGATTCTGAAGTGAGCAAAAATTAGATTTAAGATTTTTTTGCAAGGGTTCTTCAGCTGAGAGGTAGGAGAAACAAGATTTTTAAAAAATCACCATCTCCACACTGCCTCACATGTTGTTATTGGTGTTAAGTGCTCCAGTACGATTCATAGCGACCTTTTAAACAACACACTTGAATCCTGTCCTGCCCTGTGCCATCCTCATCGCCCTGAATACTCTAGTCCATTGCTCCCTTTGTTATGTTGATGCTCCGCTTTTCCAAGTATATCCCTTTCCAAGGAATAGCCTCTCCTAGCAACATGTCTGAGAGATGAAGCTTCACCATCTTTGTCTCCAGAGAGCACTCTGGTTGCACTTTTTCTAAGTTTGCTTTTATGGCAGCCCTCACATGTTGTGGATGTGGGTCATCTAGTCAGACCCATCCATAGCTGACCTTCCAGCAAGTTTTCAGAAACAGTAAACCGGCCATCCTTCTCCCTCGGAGCCAAGGGTGGATTCAAACCTCATACCTTTGGGATGCAGTGCAGCTTCGTATAGGGGCCCACAAATCAGTTTAGACAACAATCCCATCCACTAACATGTTCTAATTTTCTCCTTGTTTTCGTATCATGTAGGACGAGACGGGGACTACTGTTTAACCTTTTGGGACGAAGGACTGGAGGCTTGGAGCATGGGGTCCCAAAAGAGGTGCTGTCCTATTAAACACTATGTCATAGGACACTCCTGTTTTGCTTTGGGTTGGGTTTTCTTCTTTGATTTTTTAAAATGCTTTTCCTAAATGGCAGCTGTGGTTCAGAAATGAAAGGATAGAAGTGGCTAAAATATTTCAAAATTATTTTTCCCACATATAGGCAAGAGGTTATATTGCAAGTTCAATGCTAATTACAGTTATTTATCCAGGAAAAAAAAATAATACTCGTGTGAGCGGAAAGGAAATTCGGTTCCAATTAAAAAAAAAAGAAAAATTAAGTGGGCTGATTTCGGCTGCTTTGTGTGTCAGTTTCACCAAAAGGAGGGCAGAGAGGGGGTACCCCTGGCCGGAGGGGGCGAGGGCCAGTGCAAGATGCTAAAGAAGTCGAGGTGCCAGACACACAAAGAATTACGGTGCTCCGACCTACATCCTGCTTCACTCCTGATGCTCGAGAGATGTGTCTTTAAGTGTCATAAAAATTTACCATTTTCCCCTTCCTAATTGTCTCTCATCATTGTACCAGATTTATTAAAATAAGATTTTTCTGGGGAGAGGGGGGTTATTTTTTTTTCCCTTTTCGCCGGTCGAATGTGCTCTTTAGTATCATTTTACATAATTTAATACAATTTGTTCCATCCATTGATTTTCATGGGGATACAAGCTGTTCGTTTGTGAGAAAGCTGGCATGGGCGGGAGTGTTGGCAGGGCCGCGCCTCGCCGCCTCGACTCCGGCTGCGAGCAGGGCGCGCCTTCGCCATTTTGAAGCCGCCTCTGTGGCCCTTTCCTTCCATGGCCATCTCCCCTCGGCCTCGGGGGGACACCGGGACGGGGGCCCCCAGCACTTGTCCACCTGCCCTGGGCGGTCAGGGGTCACAGCATGCACCCCGCTGGTCGGAAACGCAGGTGTTTGTTAATGGCCCGCGCAGAAGGACTGGGGGTGCGCCAGCGACAGCCTGCGGGGGCCGCTCCTCCTCCGGTCACTCCGGGCCCCCCTTCCTCCACTGTTCCTTTTGTTCATTCGGGCCCGCGGATATGCTCAGACTTGGCCAGGGTCCTGAAGAGGGGGGCAGAGGAGCAGAACAATGGGCCCCATCCTCAGTGCAGATCTTGGGCTCTCGTCTCGGTGGACCCGGGACACCCCTGAGCCACCACCTGTCCCTGTGAAGGCATGGAACTGGGAGTTGCAGAGGATCCTCTTGGCTCCACCTCTACCCCATGCCCAGTGGGGCTTTCTGGGCATGGATTGGTGATCCCAAAGTGAAGCTGCCAAAGCTCTAGGCTAGAAAGAAGCAAGAGAAACAGATCCCAGTGTTTAGGGATTGCGCATGCGCCTCCCCACCCTGGCTGTAGCACCCGATATTAAATCAAGCCCTCTGTATTGTCTAGAGGGTTCTACAGCCCCAGGGCCTCTCATAGCCTGTGGCGATCTGAGCTGCCCAAAGTAAGGCCCAGGGCTCCTCTGGTTAAGTCAACATGGCGCCACCCTCAAAGGCCACATGAGCCAGAGTGGGGAGCAGAGACCAGAGGAGATGGTGTGGTGAGCACGATCCCCTTGCTTGGCCTCGGCCCCAGGTGGCCCACAGATGTGTCCCAGCCTCAGCATAACCCCGGGTGGAGAGGACCAGGCCCGTGTGTGAGCACATACATGCCTGCCTTTGCCGCTGGTTTCCTGAGCTTCTCATCATGGTCAACCTCAAACTGGTGCCACCCGTGTGGCCTTTGCTTCAGCTGGGAAGGGCCTGGAGACTGTGGCCGTCATGTCACACAGACTGACAGGGATGCAGCCCCTTCTTGAGGGGAGGCCTCTCCACCCGAGGGAGCCCCAGACAGCGATGAATCATCTCCTCCCCAGTACCCCTGGGGGAACGCTAAGTAGGCCAAATGAAATGATCGGAGCTGGCCGCTGGCCAGGGCAGCAGGGCTAATCTTCGCCTTTGTGGGGAGAGCCTAGGGCCAGAGGGCTGGCCACCAGTCACAGCCTCCTGTTACTGCCCTGGCCCAGAAGCCCTGCTATCACCTCAGGGAACTCAGTGGGCTGCTTCCTGCTCCAGCCTGGCCCCTTTCCCTCCCTCCACTCCTTATACCACACTGCCCTTACCTGCACAAGGCAGAGCCCCTGGTCACTCTGAGACTGCTTCCCAGCACCTGCCGAATGCCTGTTGAATGAGTGGGAGGAATGTTCTTCTGAGAAAGAGAGACGAGACCTTTGTCAGCCTCTAAGTATGGTCCCTCAACTGCCAAGGCCCAGAAAGAGAGTTCAGGGCAAGCGTGAACAGTGTTCTCTAAATGCCTGCTGGGGCTCAGGCACTAAGGCGGAACACTCCACAGGAATTCTTTTTTCTCAGTCTTAGCAGTCCTGTTCTGCAGTGGGTATCGCTATGATCTCCATTGTTTAAGTGAGGACTGAAACTCAGAAAGGTCGACTAACTTGTCCGGGTCTGCTGAAGGGTGGGTGGAAGCCACTGGGTGCTGGCCGCCCGGGTCCTGTGGAGCAGAATTTGTGGCAGTGGTGTTCCTTGGCTTCATAGGTGGCAATGGTCTGCCTTTGCCTCATAGGTGTTGGCCTATTTGCAGCCAAATCCAGATGGGAGCCCTCTCTGTGCCCAACAACTGGTCTAGTGTCATTTATCAATCAATGCACCAGTCCCTGACCCAGCATTAGTCCGTTCTCTGCTGGGAGTCAGACAGGAGAGAAGCCGAGGACAAATCTCTCTGACATAGGTGGAGTGGTACCTGCTTAGCCAGAAACATGGTCATCTGAGCAGGCCTGGTCCATCAAATCCACAAAAGGGGGCCACAAAGACAGGCCATCGCCCAGCCCAGCTCTCTAACTTGGAGAGCACGTAGCCTCAGTGGGACTGTCCTCGTCACAAGCTCCTGTGCTGGCGTAGAGTATGTCAGGCACCGGGGGCCTGAGAGCATCAGAGCCTGGGACGAACTGAAGAAGGATATCATTCATTCATTCATCAAATGTGCCGGGCTCTGGGCCACATACAGGGGAATTTCCAAGGAAATGACCCAGGCAAGGGCCCTGCTGTCATGAAACTAACATTCGAACAAGGCGACCAACAATGGTCCTGCAATGAATGTGGAACCAGATCATTCAAGTAGAAATGCTTGAAAGGAAAGAAGGGCAAGATTAATGAAAATTTTAGTCATTCATTCATACATTCTTTCAACAGTATTTATTGAGCACTTTGTGTATTTCACGCAGCACGGTGTGCGTGTAGCCCTATATGTGTGCATATGTGCATGTGTATTCCTGCACGTGTGTGCTTGTCTCACCATGCACGTGTGTGTGTGCCTAGGTGTGCACAAGCAAGGACTTCCTGGATGAGAAAGAAGGTTCTGGGCAGGAATGAGAGCAGGGCTGAGCCTCCTGTCCAGCCCTGGCCCACAGCCCCTGCCAACAGCTTCTGCTGAGAGGGGAGTTTTTAAAAATCCTCTCTTCTCCAGAAAACCCTCCTTGGCACAGCCTTCATCCCTTCTGCTTGCTCTTCCTCCCCCTGGGGCTGCACACACCTCCTCAGAGTCAGCTCAGTCATTGTCAGGACTGGCCGCCAGGTCAAGGTCAGCCCAGGCACCCACACCAGGGCTGCAGGTCGGCCTAGCCAGGACGCCCAAGGAGGTTCCTCTTAATGCTCGCCCAGACACTTGCTGCAAAATTAATTTGCAAATGAATCACATTTATGGAGACCTTCTGGATCAGATAACAGATGCAGCCTGGCCTGTTCTGGAAGACCATCCAGAGAAGAAATCCTAAAAGGTTTGGCGGACAAAAGGACGCCTCCTGGCTGAGCTCTCTCCTCACGCAAGGTGTGTCTCTGTGTACTTGGGATCCTCCCCTGACTTGAAGGAGCTGCAGGCACCAGCCCTGCAAAGGTTCCTGGGTGGAGGCTGGGCCGGCAGCGGGCACTCCCGATCGGCTCTCTGGATTGGTTCTCCCGTAACCCCTCTGAAGCAACCAGGAGCCCGCTCTCCCCTCCCTGGCCATCTGCTAGAAGCATCTGGTAATCAGGTGCAAGCCCCACACCGGAGCATTCAAGCTGAAATGTGCAGTCACCTTGCCACCCACACTGGCTTTTGTTACGTTGCCAGGCTGCCCCTCTCTTTTCAGAGAGCAGTTTTGGGCTGGAAATCCAACTGCCAGTGCCGGGAATTCGCGATGGCTGTGCCGAAATCCTGCCGACGAGCTGGCTCGACCACGCTCCCCTCCCACCAGGCTCGGTGGACAATTCTCCAGCAAACAGCACAGAGCAGGAGAAGATTGTTCTCTGATGTTCTCTTTATCCAGCTGGGTAGATATTTGGATATTTGGATCTTGCTCTAGAGGAGAAAGGCCCATCAGTGTTCTGTCTCTCCTTTATTTAATAAGGAAAGATTGAATAACTTCTGATGCCATTGTTGGCTCCGATGAACTGGCTCGTCAGGACCCACTTCTGAATCACTTCTCTGCACTCTCAGCCCTACCAGGACCCACATCTGAGTTATTTCTGGGGACTCTCAGACCTCAGCATGTTTGAAGGCAATGTTGTGGGGGGATGTGTTCTTGAAAACCTCCTCCTCAGTTTGTACCTCCTGGGAAAACAGGGTGGCATGGGGTGTGTGTGGCATGGAGGTTTCTCAAGGAAGAATTTGTCCTGACCTGTTGAAAGGCACCAAAGATATGTGGGGGGTGGTAGTGGACACACTGCAAGAAGAGGTGCCTTTACCTAGTGAGACATAGAAACCCCAAAACTGTCGCTACAGAGTCAATTCTAACTCATAGGGACCCCAAGTGTCTCCAACTAGAACTGCACCCCATAGGCTTTTCAGTGGCTGCAGTCTTAATCACCAGACCTTTCTTCCACATCACAGTGAGTGATGTGAACCATCATCCTTTACGTTATGAGCCAAGCACAGTTCGCACCATCCAGAGGCCTTAAGTCAGGGTCCCAAAGGCCAGGTCCCCAAACAACTGCTGGAGAGCCGCCTTCATGGGTGCCAGAGCTTCCGAGCACAGCACAGCACAGCACAGCACAGCACTGAGATGTTCCTCCACCTTTGCACACAGAATCCAAGTGTCTGTCCACAGAGAAGATAATGGCCTTAATTTGAAACTATTAAGATGTGAATAATTGTTAAAAGAAGTGGTGCCCAAAAGTCGACCAATAACACCAGGAAGGCACTGACTCCTTAGAATAACCAATAATATAAGGGTCAGAAGAGCAACAATTGCTGAGTGATAGAGTCCAGAGGAAGGGGTTGGGTTGAAGGAGTCATGAAAAGGAGAATGACAAGGGGGAAGGGGGAAAGTGTCATTACACTGGAGGGATTGTAATTAATGTTACAAAACGTTTGTGAATGATGGAATGGAAAACCAATTTGCTTTGTAATGTTTCATTCATTCAAATCACAATCAAAAAGATAAGATTAAAAAAATACCTGTGCAAGCAGTCAGTGCACCCAGTTGCCCAAGAGGGTGGATGTTTGAGCACACCTTGAGGTTCTTTGAGAGAAAGGATTGGCAATCTATTCCTGAAAATTCTACCCTTGAATGCCCCATGTAGCACGGTTTGGCTCTGGCCCCCTCTTCCCCTCTTTTTTACTTAAATAAATTTGTTTTATACTGATTTTCTTACAAAGTTTGTATACATTGTTTTTCACGCTGAATCTTTCCCGTTTCCTTTCCCCACCATGGTCTTCACTATTACGTACTGTGCATTAGAAAGCTGAACAATGACTAGTGATGATATTGAACACACCATGGACTGCTAGGAGAACAAACAGGCTCATCCTAGAGAGTGTGAAACCAGGCTGCTCCTTGGAGGCCACTGGGATCCTGAAGCTTCATCTGACATATTTTGGTGATGTTTCAAGGAGAGACCAGTCCTTGTAGAGAGATATCATGCCTGGGAAGTTGAAGGGCAGAGCAAGAGAGAAAGACCTAGGATGAGATCGATTCAGTGATTGGGATAATGGGGGTATATGTGTCAGAGACAATAAGATTGTCTCAGGATAGAGCAGGTTTCAGGGCTATTGTACATAGGGTCCCTGTGAGTCGCAGGCAACTTGATGGCACATAACAGCAACAACATGATTAACCACCAGCCCCATCTTCACCCCTCTGCTCCCACCCCCTCCCCCTTGGATCCTCCTACATTTTCTACAATATTGGTCTGACCCACTCTTATGGTTCTGACTCAGAGTCTGAACATATTGGAAATAACGGCTCTTCTTTTTTTGTTTTGTTTTTAAATGTTCAGTGAGATCTTAAAGACGAAAGTGACATTTTAATACACGCCATGGTGCATTTTCTGTTTCTCTATGCTCTGCTGCCATAGGCATTGCTCTTGCATGTCACCACGTGAAGGAACAAGTCTCTAAAAGCAAGAAGCCTTGCCCAGCTCCAAGGCCATGGGTCTTGGATCTTCACTCCTTCCTGGAAGCCTTGACCAGTGAGAATATTGCACATCAGTTTGATGTTGCTGATGTCCCTGCCTGTGGAGATTATTGAGATGTTTTATCTTTCCAAAAGAGATTGAGGGGGGAAAGAAGGGAAAATAAATATTCCAAGCTGATTTGATCAGGTTGTTTCAACTCCAAAGGATTGTCTTTAGTGATGTGGAAGACTGACTTTATGCTTGTGGAGAGCAGGGAAGGTGGGAAGATGCTGTCATCCCAGAACTGGTGAGGCACTTGCTACCCTACCACCCCAAAACTTCCAGAAAAGCGATCCAAGAGAAAGAGAGGCAATTCCAATGCAGAGATGGTGCTACGCTCAGATTTTCATCTTTAAGACCCTTCCTTAATGGGAAAATATAGTCATGGAGTCTGCAATATTGGGCACTGCAAGGAAAGCTGAGGTTGTTCAAAGGTAGAAGGAAAGCTGACATGCATTTCAGGCATAATCTAGCTCTTAAATATTACCATGTGATTGCTTCAGTATGTCAATATTAGATTTTAAACATACCCCAAGGATCTTTGATTTTAAAGATGTAATCCTTCCCCCCACTCCCCATTTTAACCAGCACATGAGTGTAACACGTGCTGCTATTTCTCGTATAAAACATTGCTTCTCTGGCTAACTCAGGCGGCCTAACAGAGGCCACAAACGCAATGCTCTGCATGCTTCTCTGGGCAGTAATGACTCTTAAAAGCTAGTAGCTATCTAAAGTACACCAATAGTCTCTCCCTGTTGGAAGCAAAAGAGAGAGAAAAAGAAATCAGAGTCATGTAAACAAATAGTTCAAAGGACTATGCCCTGTTCAACAGACAGCGCAAGCTTTAGCCTCTTGACTCTGAGACAGAACTAGATGGGGCCCAGCTACCACTGCCAACTGCTCTCAATGGGATCAAAATAGAGGGTCCTGGATAGAGTAAGAAGAAAAATGTGGAACAATATTAAAAGTCATTAAAAAAAAAAACCAAAACAACCCAACAACTAAGCTTTACAGGTTTGTTAGAGACCAATGTTGGAAACTCCACAATGGTTCTCCTTAGTTACTCTTCAAGCCTGGAACACAAAGGCACATAGTTCAAATCCACTAGCTGCTTCGCAGGGAGAAGATGGGCTGTCGACTCCCATGAAATTCACTGCCTCTGAAAACCTGCTAGGGGTTCAGTTATGAGTCAGTTCCAACTTGACAGTGCATAACAACAACAACAACTATAGCTCTGCTTTCAGTCAAATGCTGGACAGACCTCTAAGATGAACAATTCAAACATGGAGCTGAGCTCTGCTTAGAGAAATCAGTCACTGGAGAACAAAAGAGCAGTGTCTGTCCAGGGATAAAACTCAGAAGGCAGGAAGGGAGATGATAGGAGGATGAAGGCAAATAAGCATTGCAGGGACAAAGCAGGAAGAGAGCTGTTAAAATTCCAGATGATCCAGCTATTCCACTGCTAGGAATACACCCTGAGAAAATGAGAACTGAGGCACCAATGGAGACTTGTACACCAATGTTCATAGCAGCATTATTCACCATCCCAAGAGCATGGAAACAGCCTAAATGCCCAACCACAATGGAATGGATTGGGAAATTATGGTACATTCACACAATGGAGTACTATGCAGCACTTAGGAGCAGTGATTTTGTAAATTACTATCTAACATGGGAGGGACTGGAGAGCATTGTGCTGAGTGAAGTAACTCGGTCTCATAAAGACAAATACTGTATAAGATTATTATTGTAGAGCATGTACGAGGATCCAAGGGGCGGGGAGAGCTTAAATATAGGGTCACACAATTTGATAGGTGGAGGGAGGAACTGATAAGGGAAAGGGGAAAGGTTCGATGTGAAAAACAATGTATAGGAACGTCATTAACTTTGTATGTAAACCAGTATAAAACAAAATTTAAAAAAAAAAACAAAATAAAGTTACGGGAATTGGCATTAAAGTCATGAAATAAAACCTGAATGAATTGTTGAATGACACATAATATACTTTATAAACTTTCATTCAAGTCTCAAAAAGTTTAAAAAATTCAAACATATTGCATTGGGAGAAAATGAAAAATATTGTCTGCCCTGTGCTTGTGTTTGTGTGTGTGCACTGACAGCCCCTTCTCAGTAGTTCTGTCTGAAGAAAGGGACCTTCCTTTATATTCTTGCACAAATTTAGCAATCCATCACTATTGGCTTGAAAGTTCCCAAAGTCTTTCTCTCCCACATCCTGGTTGAGCATAAAGACGAGGTCCTATTGGCTTAAGGCACGGCGCTGGCTTTCTCTGATGGCTGTGCCGTAAGTTAGCAGGATAAGTTTGACAGTAATTTAATTTTCATTGACAAATGCTGTCATAATATTGAGAAAAAAGTGATATATTGTATCAACAGTAGTGGTCGACGCTCAGCCAGTCATATGGACTGGGCGAGTACCATATGTTTACTCCAAACTTGCCTTGGAAAGCTCTGGCTAAGAACTTGACAAGCTTAAGATACCAGTCAGGGGAAACGATTACCCTTGAGAGGGTCTTGCCTTTTCACTGGCTCCCTCATTTTCTGGAGGAGAGGTTGACACCGTTTCCTGGGGCAGTCACTTGCATGCATGGACATTACCCAGGACCCACTATGCCCCTTGGTGGAGCAGCCCCTTTGAGGCAGGGAGCAAAGCCTTTAACCAAGGATTGTCTCCCATCCACCAGGGCCAGCAGCAGCCAAGCAGATCCCCTGCCGACAACCAGCATAATCGAAAACCCTGGATGATAAAACTCCATTGATTTCCTGTTGGTTTGTGTTTGCCCCAGCTGTGCTTCTCTCCACTTAATGCCAGTGGAGGCAGCCCTGGTGCATGTGAATGAGGCCAGCACCAAGCCTGGCCCACGGTGTACACTCAGACAACCCAACCAATGAGCGAGGGCGAGTGCTTCCATCTGGGGAGTGGGGCTCATTATCACCGCTGCTCTGAAGCCCCGTCTGGGCCAATCAGACGTGTGAGTAGATTATGTGTGAGTGTTTGTGTACCTGGGCTCATGTGTATCTGACAAAACTCTTGGCCAACATCACAGCTAGAGAATTCGAACGCGAGTGTGACCACCTCAGCCTTTATTTGCTGTGCTTCTCTAGCAGTGAGAGTGTTTGGGATCAGCCTGGGAGAAAAGAAGGCAGGGGTGTGTGTGTGTGTGTGTGTGTGTGTGTGTGTGTACACCATCCTATGCATAATGCACAATCGGCTGGTATCCTTGCTGGCTTGCCAAATACTTGGGGACCTTCCATTCTCCCAAGGATTCCCATCCCAAACAACTGCTAAGTAAAGAAACAGGCATATGGCACATACTGGAGATGGCTCAGCATTGGCACCGGCTGGCCACTGTGGTGAACAGGTACCTGGAAAACACAACAGTCTCTTCCTGCTCTTTTTCGAAGCTGATCGTTTATTTGGTTGTTTGCTGTCGCTGTCGTTGTTGCTTTGTGTATATTACTATCTTAACAAAGAGAGGGAGGGGGTGTAGTTCACGGAGCTGGGCAACCGTACAACAAGCTGAGGCCCCGCCTGAGCCCAAAGCTGTCCTTTCTGGGAGGCGCTTTTGTTCCACACGCCTACCCCCCCCCCCCCCCCCGTAGGTTCCTGATTCCCTGGAAGCGCTTGCCGGGGACATTGGGGTACCTATAGGAATACAGGGGGAGCCTCTCCGTGCAGATGGCTCTCCGGAGGCGAGAGGAGCTCCTGGGCGTGGCCGAGGCCTTCCTTGGTCTCAGAAACGAATATTGACTTGAAAAAGCCGGGCAGATTGGAGGAGCAGCTGCCCTCCTTGTGGATGGCATCCGCTGGTGGCTGTGTAAAGAGGAGCTGCGGACTGCCTCCCATTACCATTTCATTACGCGACAGCAGATCCATACACAGATCCATACGCTGGTGCTTGGATGGCGTTTCCAGACACAGCAGGGCACCGAGGAGAGAGCTTACCTCCTCTTCTGCCTCCTGGAAGCCCAGCTTCCTGCCATGTGGTGCTTTCTGTGCTGCTGTCCGCAGGCTCACTCCGGGAAACCCGGACGCAGGCCTTCCGTGGGGCCGTCAGGGCACCCTTCCGCCAGGTGCCCGTGGGCGCCCCGGGAGAGGAGCAGGAATAAGCCCCCTCCTACCCAGTGGTGGGTTTGGGAATCCCACTCGGAGAGTGACTCACTTCACAATGACCAGCTGTTAATGTTGTTGTTGTTAGGTGTCATAGAGTGGTGATCCTGTGTCGGACAGATCTGAACCCTGCACTATCCTGTACCAAGTTCAGCATCACCAACTCATTGATACATGCACCTTGTCAGTCTATCCTGTTCACTGTCTTTCTCTCTTTCTCTGACCCTCCACCTTTCCCAGCATGATTATATTTTCCCAAGACCTGGTCTTTCCTAATAACAATGTATGTGAGATGTAGTTTCACCATCCTTGTCTCTAAGGGGCACTCTGGTTACACTTTCTTCAAGACACATTTGTTTGTTCTTTTACTGCTTTAATGTTGTGTGATGTGGAGTCAGAGCTGACCAGCAGCTGATCCTCTAGCAAGTTTTCAGTGGCAATACATTGCCCGGGAGGAGACTGCCTTTCTGCAGAGCTGCTGCTGGATTCAAACTGTGTGCTTTCGGGATTGCAGTATAGCTTCTTACCACTAGGGCACCAGAGCTCCCCCCACCACTCTGTAGGCTTTTCATTTTCTTATCTGGGCCAGACTCAAGCATTCTAGTGATTACAGAAGTATCTTGACACGTGGTTTAATGGTTTAAAGTGGTTTAAAGGCTGGTGGTGTTGTCGGGTGCCCTCGAGGTGCGTATGACTCATAGCCACCCTATAAACAAAAGATCCAAACCCTATTCTATCCTGTACCATCCTCACACTCCCTGACACACTGGAGCCCACACAAGAGGAGTCACTGTGTCAGTCCACCTGGTTGAGGGTCTTCCTCTCCTTTGATGACCCTGCACCCTTCCCAACATCATGTCCTTCTCCAAGGAATAGCACCTCCTAGCAACAAGTCCAAAGTATGTGAGGTGAAGCTTCATCATTCTTACCTCCAAGAGCATTCGGCTGCACCCTCTCCAAGACATATCTGTTAATTCTCTTGGCTGTGCATGGGATGTTCAGTGCTTCTTCTCCAACACCACAACTCAAAGACGTCAATTATTTTCCTGTCATCCTTATTCATTGTCCAGCTCTCAGATGCATAGAAATCAGAAAGGCCATGGCCTGAAACAGACACACGTTAGTCTTCAAACTGACATCACTATTCCTCAATAATTTGGAGAGGTCCCTAACTGCAGATTTTCCCAGTGTAATGTGTCTCCTTATTTCTTGACTGCTGGCCTGAATCAGACCATCTTAGTCTTCATACTGACGTAACTGCTTCTCAACAATTTGGAGAGGTCCTTAACTGCAGGTTTTCCCAGTCCAATGTGTCTTTTAATTTCCTGACTGCTGGTACCAACAGTGCTAACGGTGGATCCAAGCAAGATGAAGATGCTGACAGTTTCAATCTCCTCTCCATCCTTTATAAACTCAAAGGCAGGCAGTTCAAATCCACTAGTGCTGCACAGGGGAAAAGATGGACCATCTCCTGCCATGTGATTTCCTGCCTCTGAAAATCCTCTAGAAAGTCAGCTATGAATGAGTTGGTTCCAATGTGACAATAGACAACATTTCACATATCAGCTATCTATTTACAGACCATGCGTCTGCTTGGCTGGACCATGAGTTTCAGAAGTTAGGGAGTTATGTAATTATGGATGTCATTTGGTGGGGGAGGGGTATGCAATGATGTAGTCATCTCCATTTTTGCATAAAACTATGTTGCATAATGCCCTATCTTTGGAACCTAACTGTGTTGATATGTGAGGAGAGAGGATAAGGTGATCTCTATCGCACACAGAGAAGGTGAGGGAGTCAGTGAGCTAAGAGTCTCTCCTCTTAACAGTCTTCCTATTGGCCTGGTGTCTTTCTCCAGTGAAGCCTGGAGAGAAATCCTCTGGAGTGGTTTAAAGAGACTACCTAGTCACACATCTTGAAAAACATGACACCTTGGAAAATATTCACTCTTCCTTTGTTCCCATATATGCAGCACCTTCCCTCCTCCCCACCCACCTCTTTCCGTCTCTCATCCTCTATCTCCCTCTCTTTCCCCCCCTCCTCCCTTCTCTCTCTCTCTCCACTGTCAGAGCAGCCTTCGATCTTTTGGCATTTCCAAGCTGAGTTCTGCAGTGGCCTCACAACATAGGCTGTAAACTAACAGAGAGGGAAACAGTGTTTACCCTTCCCCCTGTGGTGATTATAGGACCCCCCAACTGTCCTCAAAGACTCCCCTCTTTTCCAGAATTGTCTTTTCCAGCTCAATTCTTCCACCACCTCCATATGGTGATGGCTCAGGGTTGCTAAAAGTTCTCTGCCAGTCCCAAGTCTCTCTTTGGAAAAAGCAAACTCTCATCCTGTAGTGTTGTATTATCAGCCTTTTGGAGCCTCCATCTAAAGAGAAACAGAAACATATATTTTAATATCCTGTCACACTTGAGTACCAAGAAGCTCTTCTTAGAATCCAAACCTAAATCTCTTTTCTCAAGAGTCTCAATCCCTTTTCTCTGTTTAGATCCTTGGTGGGGGCAAAGCGTGCTGGTCTGGAACGTAAATATGGACTGAGCTTGTTGCCTCTCATTTTGCTTTTCCGGGGATGATTGTTTCTTCTTTACGGGGAGGGTAAAACAAAGGCAACGAGACACTTCAAGAGTTTTGTGCAAGAGCAGTGTTTTGTAGACAGAATAGCTGGACTCTTGACTCTGTCTCCCACTCTTCTGCTGAATGTTTAGACCATCACATCACAGCATAAACATCCTTGTGGCTTCCTCGCTGACCACCCAGAAGTAGTCCCAGGCAAACCCTGAAAGCTCTTCCATGCTGCCTTTAATCTGTATTAGACACTTTGCCGTGGCCACAAGGATCTTGTGTTGTTGGTCCTGTGATATCTGGGGACTGCAAAGGTCAAGCTTGACAGAAAGCCAAAAAGCCCTGACTAATACGGCTACTCTTTCCTAGAGCCTGGATCCGAGTCCAGACTTTTGTTTTCCGTCAGCATTTGCCTCCTGCACCTGCCATAATTACTTCTAGAACCTTAGGCCCTGATACTTCTTGGCCCTCTGACTCTAGGGTACAGATCTGCTGGTTCCCCAGAGAACCAAATGGTAGCCATAGTCCAGGCTAGTCCATCACGGACAAGACATAGACCGTTTTACTTAACAATTGGCATTGCCTTCCAGGTAACACATTCTTTCTTTCTTTCAACTCATTACTTTTTGGAGTATGTTAAAATGGTAGTGCTTTTAATTTTGGACATGGTAGAAAATTGCTACGTAATTTTTCTTTGTAGATTAGTTTTCTACCAATCTTAGGTAACGAATTCATTCTTTCTTTAAACTCATTACTTTTTCTAGTGTGTTAAAACTGCAGTGCTTTTAATTTCAAACATGATATTCATAGTTACAAAATTTTCCTTTAATTTTTATTTATAGGTTACAATTTTATGCCAAAATTCTGTAGGTTGTCATTCTTACACGTAGTAGCTGTTGTCTTTTTAAAATACATGTCTGATAGGTCTATAACTCAATATCAGGATCTTCTAAGGGTCTGTTCCTATTATCTGTTGTCCCTCTGGGTTCTGTTATTTGGTCTTAGGTTTAGTTATTGGGTCTTATTTCATAACATGCGTGGTGGTGGTTGTTGCTGTGTACGGTTGAGTCTGAACCAGCCTGTAGCTGAGCCTCCAGCAGGTTTTCAGAGGCAGTTATTTCACAGGAGGAGATTGCCCATCCTTCTCCCGTGGAGCAGCTGGTGGGATTGCAGCACAGCTTCTTGCCACTAGGCCACCACAGCTTCCCTCAGTGTGCTTGGTAGTTTCTGTAAATGGCATTCAGTAAAAGCGAATTATAGTGAACAAAGCCGCAATAAACATGGGTGTGCATATATCTGCTTGGGTGGCAGTTATGGTCTCCTTGGGGTATATTCCCAGTAGCGGGATTGCTGGGTCAAATGGTATCTCTATTTTCAACTTTTTGAGAAAGCGCCACACCACTTTCCACAGTGGTTGCACCATTTTACACTCCCACCAACAGTGAGTAAGGGTTCCAGTTTGTCCACAACCTCACCAGCATTTGCTGCTTGCTGTTCTGTTAAATTTTGCTATTCTTACTATGGTGAGTTGATAATCTCATAGTTGTTTTTATTTGTATCTCTCTTAGAGCTAGGGATTTTGAATATTTCTTCATGTGCTTGTTGGCCATCCTAATGTCTTCTTTGGTGAAGTGTCTGTCCATATCCAATTTTTCAATTGGATTATTTACCTTTATGTTGTTGTGGTCCCTTATCTGACATGTCATTGTTGTTGTTGTTGTTGTTATGAGCCGTCGAGTCGCTTGTGACTCATAGTGACCCTATGTACAACTGCCCTAAACTCTGCTCTGTCCTGTGTCAATCGCACTGTCTTCTGACACTCCCATCCCAATTACCCCAGTCACTGAATCAATCCACCTCATAGAGCGCCTTCCCCTCTTGCGCTGTCCCTCCATCCTCCCAAGCATGATATCCTTCTCCAAGGACCAGTGTCTCCTTACAACATGTCCAAAGTATGTTAGATGGAGCCTCAGAATCCTTGCCTCCAAGGAGCCACCCGGTTTAACCCTTTCCAGGATGAATCTGTTTGATTTCCTAGCAGTCCATGGTACTCTCAATACTCTTCTCCAGCACCACAGCTCAAAGGCATCAATTCTCCTTCTATCCTCATTGGTCATTGTCCAACTCTCTGATGCATAACAAGTGATTGCAAAGACCATGACCTGTATAAGACGCACCTTAGTCTCCAGAGAGACACCATTGCTCTTCAGTACTTTGGATGTGCATAGGGTTTTCAGAGGCCTGCTCTTTCAGAAGTGGATGACCAATCCTTCTTCCTAGTCTGTCTTAATCTGAATGTTCAGACTTAGAGAAGTATCAGATAGACGAGCATTTTATAAAAAAGTGAAAGATATATCCCTTATTGTGCAGTTAACCATTAGTATCAATGTTGTCCCTGCCTTTGGCACACGTGTCTTTACCCACTTATTTCCCTACTCCACCATCCACCAGGACACCCATCTGCTTCTACCCACTCCCTTCACATCTATCTCCCATTGACCAGCCTTTGATCTGACAGCTTATACACATGTCATTACCAAATACTTTTTCCCAGTCTGTGACTTCCCTCTTTACCCTGTTGGAGAAGTTTTTGGATGTGCATAGGGACTTGATTCTTAGAAGGTCCCACTCATCTATTTTATCTTCTCCTGGTTGGAGATTTTTCAGGATACTTGGAAGACTGTTTATGTTGTGGATGCGGCTTTGTTCACAATAGCAAGGAGGTGGAAACAACCTAAGTGTCCATCAATAAAGGAATGGATAGCGAGGCTGTGGTATATTCACACAATGGAATACTACTCTGCATTAAAAAACAAGGAACTCGTGGAGGACATTATGCTGAGTAAAATATCTATCTCAGTCATAAAACGGCAAATACTGCATAGTGCCACTGTTGTAGAATGGGACTGACATCAGGGTTGGGGTAAGACTGAGAAAAACTGGATAAATTATGTATACTGCATTGAAACAGATGAGGGAGAGAACAGTTTAAAAGCGATATGTGATAGGGTATTATGGTTATATCAGGAATCCAGAATTAAGGTTGCATAGTTGAGTGCATTCAGGGTGGGGGAGTTGTACACCAATGAAGGAGTTTGTCTTTTGAGAAGTGAACTTGGGGGGTGGGGTGGGGAGAGAAAAAGTGCAACAATGGATGAATGGAAATCGAAAACCTCCATAAATGTTCATTAAAATTAATAAAATAAAATTTTTAAAAAGTGAATTATAAATTAAAAAATTAGAGATAAATTTGGACTGTACTATCAGATAAAAATATGAACGGCATATTTAATTAAGCAGGAGTGGTGTTTCTGTCCTCAGACCACCAAATGCACAGCCATTAAGTTGATTCCAACTCACAGAGACCACTGTCAGGTTTCTGAGGCTATAAATCTCTATGCGAGGGCACTGCCCTAAGAGTAGATTCGAACCCTGACCCTTGGGTAGCAGGGCATCCTGTAATGCACCACACCACCAGAGTTCCTGGGACTTTTACATTAGGCACAGTTAAAAGTATAAATAAGCAGGTGAATAAATTTGAATAATCTTTTTAAGTTAACCTAATATATGTAACACATAATTTCAACCTGTAACCAGTATTAAAAAAATTCCTATTTGTTAGCTTACATTCTTTTATACTGTTTTATATTTTAAGGCATATCTATTAAACAAAAAGTGCTTCACAGTTATATGTGGGACTCTGGTGGCCTAGTGGTAAGGATCTGCACTGCAGTCCTAAAGGCACAAGGTTCGAATCCACCATCTGCTTTGCAGGAGAAAGATGGGCAATCTCCTCCCATGCCATTAACTGCCTGTGAAAACATACTGGAAGATCAGCTATGGATTGGTTCCAATTTGATGGCAAACAACAATAATAGTCGTATGTGCTGACTGGCTGGCGGCTGCCATGTTGGTAGGCACCGCTCTAGTCAGTGCTACACTTCTCTCAGGAGGATTGGCTTTAGTTTCGGTAGACCTCAGGGCTGGTCACTTTAAATCAGTCAAGAAATGAGCAGATTCGAATCTCTTTATGATTTTGTTTCTTTTTCTGCTTGTTCTCTTACTGTCTTTTACTAGGGGGATTTTCTGCCTCACTAGACTTCAGATTCTGGTTTTTCTCTCTTTAGTTCCTTGGGTCTGATGAAAGTTCTACTTAACTTCCGAGTCTCTCGGCTGACACCTGTCTGTTCACACCTGCCTCAGCAATTGCCAAGACACAGGCTCAGGAATCTGTGCATCCTTCCTTCTAGGGTCTTGCCCTTTAATCCTGGCCTCTCTGGTAATGTCTTACATACCTTAAAGCAATTTACAGACACACATACGTTGTTGTTGCTGTTATATGCCCTCGGGCCATTTGGGACTCATAGTGACCCTTTGTACAATAGCCCTAAAACCTGCTCTAGCCTGTGCCAACCTTATTGTCTCTGTCACACCTCCCCCCATTACCCAGTCACTGAATCTGTCCATCTCATTGAGAGTCTTCCTCTCTTGTGCTGTCTCTCCACCCTCCCAAGCATGTTATGTTTTTAAAAACACAACTTCTCTAGCTGTTCTCAATCGTTGTTGTTTATTATGGAGTTGGAACTGACCTATACATAGCTGATCCTTCAGTGAGTTTTTAGAGGCAATAAATCACTGCCCATCCTTCTCCCAGGGAGCGACTAGTGGACTTGAACAGCATGCCTCTGAGATTGCAACACAGCTTCTTATTGGTTTTTTGTTGTTTAGGACCTTTTCCCCCCAGTGTGGCAGTCAACCCTGTTTCAGCCTTTAAAAGACTTAAATCCTTTTCCTCTGTTAACATACCAAAACCTCTGGGGAGTATGATTATGTCCCCATTTCTGAGGTTTGGCAAAAGGAGGCATAATCAGATTATGCTTGGTAAGATTCAGACCCAGGCTTTCGGCTTTGCTCACAGCGGAGGGCTTCCTGCTGCATGTTCCTCACAGCTCCAGGTGGCACGGGCTACATGACCCGCCATCACATCAGTAGCTCCTGAGAATCCCTCAGTAGGGCTCTCCCTGTGGGAGCACAGGGGGACGGTCAAGTGGTTGCTATTCTGAACAACCTTGAAGTTCACCGAGAGCGGGAGGTATGCTCAAAGAACGCTCATTTCTTAGCATTGCATTTCTTAAAGTTCTGCTTTATGCCAGGCCTGTGCTACGCTGTGTAGGAGAAGGCTGAAAGACACTCCTCACAGCCCTGTGGTTGAGACGCCCCAATCCTGGGCATAGAAAAACCCCACTGCCATGGTTTCTGAACTTGGAGATCTTTAATGGAGGGGCTGGCTATCTTCCACTGGGAAATTTGAACCACAAACTTCCAATTAGCAGCCAGACATGTAACACACTATGCCACCAGGGCTCCTTACCTTGGAGGCATGCAGGTCAAGTACCTAGCGTCTCTCTCAGGGCCCGGGTGGCTCTAGCTCTAGCTTACTCTAGTTCAGCTCTATAAATTAGCAGCTGAAAACCACCCCAATTCATTACCTTTTGTTTTCAGCACCCAATATTTCAGTACAGGCGATCCCTAGATTACAGGCAAGATTTGATCTTATGCATAAAGAACTTGTAGGTAAGTCAGAACAGGTGCACTTGTTCTGATCCACTCGAGCAAGAAAAAGCTTGAAGTCTCAGCGATTTTAAAGCTGGACGTACAGCAAGTGATGGTGATTGTGATGAAGAGTCGATTCCTAGCTGAGGCTGCTTCGCTCCTTTCAACACAAGAACAAGTTTACATAACAGTCAAAGGCAGTAGGGAGCTCTGGTGGCCTAGTGGCAAGAAGCTGGGTTGCAATCCTGAAAGAAAGAGGTTCGAATCCCCTAGCTCCTCTGTGGGAGGATGGGTAATCTCCTCCCGTGTGATTAACGGCTTCTGAAAACCTGCTAGAGGGTCAGCTATGGGTCGGTTCCGACTCTACGGCACACAACAGCAGCAATAACAAAGGGCAAGTCTGAGGTGGCTGTAAGTCAGTTGTTTACAAGTCACTGCGACCCAAGGCCTTTACCGTTAAAAAGTTCGTAGTTTCCTCTCTCTCCCTCTGCCATCTAGTTAGAAATAACTCCTAGCTGATGCTCCATGGAGTGTCTAAGGCCGTCGTTACACGGAAGGGGATTGCCCACCCACCTCCCAAAGAGCCACTGGTGGATTTGAACCTCCAGAGAAGCAGAGCCTTGGACCACACCACCAAAATCTTCCAAAGGAGCAGATATTTTACTTTTTTGAGCAATGAAAATCTAAATTAATTGACGCTTACTTTTCTTTAATTTTTTTTATTATTATTATTTTGTGTGCGTGTACCGTCAAATCAGATCTGACTGGTACAGGAGGAGATTGCGCCTCCTTCTCCGGGAGAGCATCTGGTGGATTTGAACCGTGTTCCTCTGGGATTGCAGTGTAGCTTCTTGCCACTAGGCCACCAGAGCACCCCTACTTACTTTTAACTCATGGCTTTTAGTGTAATATATTTTTCTTTTTCAAAAAGAAAGTCCCTTAATTGTATTTTCTTGAAACAAAAACCAATTTGCTACACACCCCCCTTTGGATTAGTAAAATAGAAAAGAGAGAAAAGGAGAAGAAACTCCTAATCATGTCTTAGCAGAGGCTGTTATGGAAGTTCAAATCCCCCAGACCCACCTGTGACTCTGAGGGAGCGAGGTGATCCCTCTCCTTCACGCAGTTAGTCTTGGAAACCCAGTGGAGGAACAACTCTGAGTTGTTTCTGACTCTGTTTCTGGTGATTTGAATCCACCAAGGTCTCCAAGGCAGAAAAATGAGCCGTCTCCTCCTGTGCAGTTTAAAGCCTCAAAAAACCTGCTGCAGGGTCCACTATGGGCTGATTTTGACTTGACAGCAATGAGTCTGACTGACTGAATCTTTGTATGTAATTGTGGTCCCATCACAAAGATGATTTCACATATTGTTGTTGTTCTTGCCTACTGTCGAATTGGAACAGACCCATAGCTGACCCCTAATGGGCTTTCAGAGACAGTTAATCTCACGAGAGGAGATTGCCTATCCTTCTCCTGCAGGGCACCTGGTAGATTCGAACCACATGCCTTTGAAATTGCAGAGCAGCTTCTTGCCTCTAGACCATCTGTCACCAGTGCTCCCCTTTTGCATGTAATATACATGTAAATTATGAATATAAATAGTAATTATATAAAGCCCAAGTCTTCTACTAGTAAAAACTCTTCAGACAGAAAATATATGGTTCTAACAAAATATTTTGTTTATTTGTGACTATTTTGAATATTTAGGTGGTTTCCAATCTCTTACTATTATAAATATAAGACAAAGAATGTAACTAAGCATGCAGACAGTTGCGGTCCATGCTTCCCACCTCATACCTGAAAGTAGTTCTTCTGGGACAGATTATCAGAAATGGAATGACTGAATCAAAGAGATGGGACATCAGTGTGTTAGGGCAGGAGTGTGAATGAACGGGGGACCCTGAAAAGGCTGAGCACAGCGTTGTATACCAGAAGAAGGTGAATATGTGATTCACATGGAGAAAATCAATGGGAGAAGAAAAATCACAAAGCAGAGTGTGGTGGAGTACCCCACTCTGTGCAATGACTGTATTGATGGCGATGTTGCTGGTATGGTGTCTCTATTGAATTTTGGCAACCGAATCCTGTTTTAGATGCACTGTGAGCTGAATCCTATTTTAGATCAACTCCTGTAAGGATCCCCGTGGTGACTCTATAAATCAGACAGTTCGTTTGCAATGCAAATCATTCTTTCCTAAGTAATTTCCAGCTCCTTAATTTTACAAGTCTAGATTTTTGTAGATCTGGATTTTGTGTGTGTATGTGTGTGTGTGCACAGTACACTTGGAGGACACATGGGGTCCATTTTAGCCACGGAGCTTGTGGTTCTTGGTGGGGGAAAATGTTCTGTTCACTCCTCCCCTGAGGACTAGCAGCCTTCTACGTTTGGCCAACAGGTGAGGGCATGTATCTTCTAGGTGACGTCCCAAAGATAGAGCTGCCTTTAGGGTAAAAAATTAGAATGCGAGAAAAGGAGCCCCAAATGTGGTTAAATGTTCAAGAAAAGTAGAGAAAATTCAAGGCAGCAGAGCCTTGAGCTCCAGTTACAGGAGGGAGAGCTGGGTGCTTCTGGGTGAGGCTGACGTTTCAGAAGGATCTTTGATCATCAGCACTGCCTACGTGGGGTCCTCCAACCCATGGGACAGATTAGATCCTGCTGAGAAAGGAGAGAACTTTGTGCTGCAAAGAATTCTGGCTGGGTTTGGGCAGATGATGCAAAGTGCTTTGTTGGTGAGATGGCCAAGGAGGTGAGCATCTTCTGAGTCTTTCCTCATGTGGGGGATCATGTATCATTTGGATCTGAATCTCTTTGTCTTGAGCACCAGGGTGAAAGGGGCTGGGAGGGAGACCTGGCATTTGCAATAACTTCAAGGCAAATGTGTAAATTCACATCTTTGGGTTTTGCTTCAATCCTCTGGTGGTGACACCCAAAGTTCATTGTCCTGTGTCTTTGAAATTCAACAAAATATCAATGTCACAACTTACATCACAAGCACTTTGAATGGCTGCTTTAATTTCACCAACAGAACTGGCTTTGCCCTGGGAAGCATGATAGTGGCCTAAGTTCTTGGGGGACCCCTGCAGTGGGGGATGCTTTTTCTTCTGCTCTTGGCGAACCTAACCTTGCCACTTGGAGGCTGAAGATTCTTTGTTAATGTGACTGAACTTTGCAAGTTACTGTGTTTTCTGGAGAATCCCCCCAACTTCCACACTTAATTGTAAGTGGTCTAAACCAAAACTACCCTGTACCCCAAACCTGACTTGAGCTTATTTGGATGAAGTTACAGGAATCGCTGTCCCTGCTGGTGCTTGATAAAAAAACACCTATGTGTCTGTAATCATTTAACTATCAAGTTGTCCTAAGTTTTTACAACATTTGTACAGTGTAGTGTTTCATTTACATTGATTTCCTCATTCTGCAGATAGTAATTAATTTTGTCTTACTGACAGATGATTCGCAATGACAGATTTCAAGAGACATTCCAGACAGGTACTTTTTTTACCTTTTGGTTTCCTTCACACAAAAAACAGTTTTTTCCTTCTCTGGGTTACTGGTGGTGACCATGTCAGAATTTCTAGAGGGGGGAGGGGCTGTGGAAGGAAAATCTGTGGGGAAGAGGGAGGTGAATCTTCTTTTTAGGTTCTCAGTTTATTTGAGAATGTTTTTGTTAGTTTGATTGATTGATTTATTTGAGGAAGTTTTGTCGTGGGAAATGGGTATTGTGGAGAGCTGAAGACTCCCCCAGAAAACACTTCAGGCTCTTTAAGAGCTGGGTCCTCGAGATAGAGAGAGAGAGAGCGAGAGAGAGAGCCCTGAACCAAACTTGACTAGATTCCAGAGTGAAGGAAGGGCTGTCTTTTATGCAGAAGACAAAGTAGAAACTCCCAAATTTGACTTTAATTAAAAATTAAAAGGAAGTAATCAAATGCACCAAATGTGAAGACATGCTTATTTTGGTCTTTGTTTCACAATCTTGCCCTTAAAAACACTCAAAAAACAAAGGAACAACAATAACAGCAAATATCTCAACGCATTGCTTTTGAGTCAGGACCAACTCTCAGCTGATCCGCTGCTGAGCCCCAAGGCTGGAGTGAGAACATGAGGACTGCGGATTCAAATTGCCTTTGGATGTGCAGCTCAAGTTCCTCTGCACCCTGCCTCCAGGGCTCCCTAAACCTCCCAAAGGATGCCAAAGATATCTCCATGAACAAGGGCTGCAGAGCGGGGGTGTGCGGTGGAAGGGGTGCCGCAGGTAACCACGTGGTCATAGCACCTACTTTTGTTTGGACGGAAGCTTAGATTGTCTTCAATCATTTCAGGGACATGTCCGGGAGGGGGGGGGGAGTGTTGACAATGCAAGGACAGTCCTGGGAGTTGAGGGCCACTGCTCCCACATTCCTGCTTTCCCTTCTGTCTTCTGACTATTGGCTTTAATACATTCACAGGGTTAAAGACATTTTAAAAAGTGAGAGTTTATGGCAGACATTTTTAGTGAAATGTCAACTTGGAGCGAGGACTTTGGCCTCTGTGCACCAGGAGGTGACCATTCAGGGCGAGAGTCCTTTATTGTTAATGAGGGGGACAGAGAGCCTTCGTTGTGCAACTTTTCATTTTAAGTGGCCTTTTAACTGTGGATGCCAGCCAAGTCACATTTTCATATTCATGAATGATGTAAAAGGTAAATGGGGTTCAAATTATTCTAATCTCCCTAGGTTGGGCTCTCTATTCCATTGACTTGTCACAGTACTGTGAGTTCAGAGGGGATTGGAGAGCTGACCACATAGGTCAGATGTGCATGTCCATGGCTGGGCTCACATAGATGACATGACCACCTGGTGCAGATAACTAAACAAACAAAAAAATCCACTACTGCCGAGCTGGTTTCACCTCACAGTGACCCTGCATTGGCCTCAGAGGCTCTACATCTCAGTGAGAGCCAACCGCTGAAGGTCTCTCTGTCAGAGCAGCTGGGGGATTTGAACCTCAGACCTTTCAGTTAGCCGTCCAACCCCTAAACACCCATCTGAGAACTCTGATGGCCTGCCTCTGACCTTAAACGTCACTGATGTGTTTTCAAGAATGAAGACGCATTTGCTTGGTGAGGGCTCCTCACTCCTTCTCCAGCCCGCTGTCCCCGGGGTCAGCTGAAGGTGGTAGCCCTGACGACAGCAGGCCCCAGATCCGGTCACCGTCTTCTCCAGGCCACTGCACTGTGTCTGGAGCTCTGACCCTGTGTGCGAGTTGGGCCCCTCCAGGGACTTTTGTCATTATCTTCCTGTGTCCCTCGCTAGATTTTAGAGAAGGTATTCAGATCTAGTCTGACTTGTGGTAACAAAGGTCTTTTTGTGTCTCACTGGTCCTCTGCCCCTCCTTTCATTCCGTGGCATCTATTCTTACCGTAATGTGACTAAGGAGGCCCCCTTCCTTTTCTTGCTGTCTCCCAATGTTTCCTGGTGGGGCTAGGGCATTCTCCTGCCCCATGCATGCATCACTCGCAAGTATGTATGACGGTGCAGGTTCCGAGCTTGCCCGTGAGCACCCGGGTGCAGCAGCGTGTTATGAAGGGGTGCGCGTACATGCGTGGTGTACCATGTGGGTGCGTGTGTTTGTGAGTGATGGGCGAGCACATGAGCGTGGAGGCGCTGTCAGCATGTCTGTGTGGATGTTGCTGCTGCTGGCTGACCAGCGCAGAGAACCACAGTGTTCATCTTCATTTGTGTTAATTATTCATATGGCAATTAGTGGACGCCTCCCCTCCCTTTCGGTCACAAACAATTTCACTGGCTTTTAGGAACAGTTCCTTATTCATCACATTTCAGTAAATACGTCCAAATTTGGGGTCCCAGTAGTAGGCCCTGGCACCTGCCCCCTGATATGGTACCTGCGGGGGGATTGCATCCCATTTGGGCTCATTTCATATACAAGGCTACTGATGCACTCACTACGGTTTAAAAAAAAATTAATTACTACAAAAAAAAAATTTAGGTCTCTGGAAATTCCAGCAGTCAGCCCCCCCCCCCCATCCTAATCTCTTCACGGCCATGCTCACAAGTACTCTAGTCCAGACAATTCTTCATTCATTCTCCGCCCCCCACCACACTCACACCCCACACTCCCCACCACTGGAGATTAGTCTTTTGTGAGCCAGTGCATCAAAAGCTTTCTTAAAGTCCCAGTAAATTATACCCCTGGTTTCCCTCTTCAATTCCTTTTTGTTACTTTTTCAAAATATTCTATTAGTTTTGTTACGTATGATCTCCCTTTTGTGAATCCATGCTGAATATCTTTAATTAAATCATAACTTTCCCTATTTTGTCCCTGATTAGTGTTTTCAATATCTTCCCCACTGCTCGAGTCAAGCTTACTGGTGTTTAATTTCCTTGATCTCCCTTGGAGTCGTTATTAAATATAGGTGTTGCATAAGGGCGCTCGTCCACTGGTGCTCCCTTGCTTTCCCAGGATATTTTCATAAGGTATTTGCTAATCGCTCCCTGTTTCCCTGCCTCCTCTTAAGATGGTTTCCCATCTACTCTCCGAGTTATCAGTCTTCAGAAGCGCGGATTCCTTTCTCACCTGTTCCTCTACGGTGCTGACTTCTGTGGAAAATACTTACCTCTTCTAGGAAACATTTGTCAGTGACTGATCCCTGTGCCCATCTTTCCTTTATGGTCAGGAAGGCAAAGAATTTCTTTTCCATGCTCTCTAGCACTCTTCACCCTCCTATTCTGATACACGCTGCTCTGTACTTCCTTACATTTTAAGTTAGAAGCGTTTTAAAGCCAGTTCTAGCACTGAATCCAGGAGCCAGTATTTTCTTTCCAAGAGGTTGATAGCATCACCCATTTTCCATCCAGGATGGGCGTGCTGACCCTCGGGAGTGGGGAGTGAGAGGGGCCTGACTGCTGTCAGCTGGCCTGGGGGCATCGTGGCCTCCGAGACCACCCAGACAACCAGAGAAAGAGGATCTGCCCTCCTGATTTTTTTTTTTTAGTAAAGACGTGCGAGGGAGTTGTAAAGTTTCCCACGTGTCGTTTTGGAAATCTTTCATCTGAAGTCAGCTTCTGTTTGGAAAGTCTCCTGTGTTCTCAGGCCGGCCTGTTTCTGGTTTCCCCTAGTCCTTGACGGATTTGTTTCTGCCTTCAGGCTGCACTATGGGCTCATCCTTTTGGAAGTTGCTTCTTTGGAGGCTGCTGTTCCCAGGCCGCAGGCTGGTGATGCCCTCATGACCCTTACTGTACCAGTCGGTGCCCTAGCAAAGGGGTGGGTGACAGGGACGTCCAGGCCACTGCCCTCTGGTCGTTGGGAAGCCTCCTTTGATGCACAGTTCCCTCCTGGCTCGACCTCATTTCCTCTCTGGAACACAGTCCAGATATGCTGCTTTCTGGTTGGAAATTTTACACCAAATCTAAAGGCCAAATCCTCCTGGTAAATCCACGGGCCACCCACCCCTACACGTCATCAAGAGCCCTGGTGCCGTGGTGTGCACAGGCCTGAACGAGGACAGCCCAGGACCTAGCCCTGGTTCTCCTTTTCTGGAGATCAGCTTTTCTGAATCGAGTTTCAGAAGCAGTATCAGTCAAAACCTGCTGGCCAACTGTGAGCCCTACATTGTTCTTTTTGACATCATCTTCCATCAAAAGGTATACATCATATGTCCTCATGTTCCTGGTGCCTAAAATAAAAATTCCTGAGACATAGACACATGGAGGGATTTGAAATTTCGAGAGCTCCATGAATCAGTGTCTGTCTGTCTATCTATCTATCTATCTATCTATCTATCTATCTATCTATCTATCTATCATCTATCTATCTATCTTCTTGAAAATTGTGTTTAATGGAGCCAGAAAGCAGTTGACTTTGGGGGGGGGGGCACGGAGAAAACATATTTAAGCTGGCACTGTTAGTTCAAATGTTGTCTTTAAAAAGGCGTGCTGGGTACTGACCTGATTTATTACACCACACAGACATAGCCAGGCAGCTGTGGATGGACAAGGGATCCCTGCAGAACCTTGGGGGTTTCTTCTGTCCTCTTAATGCTGTTTCTTCACTCAAAGGGGGCCCTTTTCACTGTGCATCAAAGCTTTGAGGTGGCTGGCTGGGAGTCCCAGCCTTGTCCTTCACTGAGAACCTGCAGGACCAGGACCTGACTCTTAGCCCCCTCAGTGAGCACGGGGGCTACTGCCCCAGGCAGGGAACATGGTCCTGGGTCAGCTTCTGAGCCCCATTCCAAAAGCCATTTATAGATGGACTCTGTTAGCAAAAATAAGAGTCACAGGTGTTTCATAATAATTACTTGCACATTTACAGAATCGGACATTCTGTCATTTAATAGACCTAAAACTAAAAAGCTTTTGTCTGTGAAAGGTGACCAATAGAAAAAGAGTTTGGATTATATGATATCCCATAACTTAATCATATGGCTCTTAAGAGGGGGACATACACAGCTGTGTCTCACTAATATGCATGCAATATGTGTAAACTGATACGCTTTAATTCTAAACTTGTTTTTAGCAGGAAGAAAAAAGCATTTAGATGAGGAACATTAAGATTCAATATTAACCATTTCCCCCCCTTTGGGCAAAATTATTCATCACTTGATATTTATTAAAGCAGCGACTTTTTTTTTTTGCCAGAGTGAGATCTATCCTGCTGAACATTTCTCAAACATCCTTAAAGTTCTGTGACAAAGTAAAAAGAGAAAGATGAGAGCTAGCCATCCCTTGCTGACCACAGAGAGACAATGGATTTGACGATGGACACTTGTGCATCTGAAGCTTGGACCCCTTCCTAACCCCCAGACCGAAGGACAATGACAGATGCTGACATGACCTAGAAGGACCAGCCTCTCCCGCCTCCCCCATTACACGTACTTGATTTGCCCATGCTAGCAGACGTTTTAATTGTTAGTTTGTTTTGCTTCAGTCTGAATTATTTAAGTATATTTGCTTTAATCGTCTTCAAAGAAGACGGGGGGGAAAAAAGACTAAGACAAAGGAATCGTAGGTTAGAGACTTTATTTTTCAGGGCAAAATGATACGGATAAGTGAACATCAACTGACCAGAAATTATTTGCTTCTGTCTGTTAGACACGTAATGGAGTCATTTAACTAGTCAAATTAGGAGCTGCAGAAATGCACCATGCTTCATTACTGAGTTCGAATGGGCACCATTTTACATTTACGTCAAAAATTATCTCATAGCAAATTAATGTTTTCATTGTGCCTGAGAAGCTGGAGCTACGCAGTGTCAGCACCACCTAGAGGCCATTGCAAAAAATACTTCCAAGGGCTCCTCTCCAAACAAGAAGATAATCAATAGCGGAGTTTGAGAGACCCTCATGGCTCCAGGTGGTGGGACTCACTCTATACCAAGACGTTCTGAGAGCCCCATGAAGCTTGTTCTAAACTTAGGCTGAGGATAAATGTGCTGAAACATCTCTGGAACATTCCTACTACCCCCGGCCACGCTGCTCTTTAAGTTCTGAAAATATCTGTTCTTTTTTTCTCTTCACACTCCGCCTGAGGTTTCCTCCCCCTTCTCCTGCAGACTCACATTATATCCAAAGCTCAGATTTTAGCCAAATTAGCATTTCTTTAAATAAATGAGGAGAGTCTCACCACCTCCTCCACACACATCCCCCCTTGTTGTAAGTTGGCATTTTACAATCTTTCTTTTGTTGGTGATAAAACTTGTTATAGCAGGAAGAGGCAAAACATGACATTGCTTCATCTTAAATATACAGAAACTGGTGAATTTTCCGTTTCAACAGTTTACGGAAGGTTGGTAGACTTCCCAAGAATGTTGGTGGCTGTTCAACTCAGAGAGCATGTGGGATAAAATAGACCACCTTTCTCACATTTAAAAAAATAATTATTAAAATGATCTGCAGGCAGCGACTTGGGAAAGCTGGAATGTAGCAAAAGAAGCAAAGAATCAAAGCATATAAATAGCCCTGAGAACTCAAGAATATTTCAAGACAACACTGATGTCTAAAATACATGTGAATGACTGCATAATAATTGAGGTAGACATAATTCAAAGTACTGGCAGAATCTGGCCTACAACTCAGAGCTTTAAATTCTCCAAAACACATCTGTTTGCTGAGAAATCCTCCACAACAGCTGCTCTGGGAGGAGCCTCAGGAGGTGTCATTCCCAGGTGTGAGTGCAAGATGTCCACCCTCACTGTACATAGGGCAGCACCCCCCCCATCAGGTCCTGGGGGACTCTGTCATTCTTAGGAGTGGGTTGGGACAACTTTGCCTTATGTCTTTCATCTGGGAACCCCTCAGTTTGTACCATCTCCAAGGCCAGCTTGGTGGATGCTCCTCCAGACCCTGATAAGGGGATTTAATGACACCTCTCTGGCCTTCCACATTATTTGTCCAGCTGCTATTCGCCCACTACTTAAGTCTTTCAGAAAGCGGGGGGGGGGGCAAGGAAGTTCGAAGCAGGCTTTCAAAACAGAGTCCAATGCTGTGATTAAAAGGGGGAAAGAAAAGAAAGGGGAGAAGCCCAATAAACCGAAAGGCATCTCGCTCTTAACTGTGATTCGCGAGTGACCACTTTTAATTAAAACAGTGTCTGCCACTCATACTTTGCAGATAAAAAAAATAAAAAATTCCTCCGAGTATAGCCAACTCTTAGTTTCTGTGAGGGTGCTCTCTTTTCAGATTTCAAAGAGAGGATATCCTTTTGAAAATAAATAATTGTTGGTGATCATATGAGCCTGCTAAGTACAGTATTTTAAACCCATGCTGTGTTGAAAAGTTCAAGAATTTTGCAGTGACCTCGGGGCCGGGGATGGGATAATGAAAGATGGAAGGAGAAAAGCAGTGTCGGAAAGCAAATTTTCTTTTGTTTTAATGGAAGGGGTGTGTGTGTGTGTGTGTGTGTGTGTGTGGCTTAAGCTAGTGTTTCAATAGCATTTCTTTGAAACAGAAACAACAACAAAAATGTGAAGAGCTGGTTATAAGTGCTCTGGTCTTCTCCTTAAAAATGCAGGGAGAATTTTTACCTCTTCCCATGAATCTTATCTGCTGAAATGTTTCAGTCTTCATGTTATGTTTACCAAGGCCAGGCCGGAGGATCTGATAATTTATAACCATTCCTATTGGGTTTTATGTAATAACTTTGGAACTCATATAAAGTAATGATCCACAAACTCTTTTAATGTTCATTATAAAATATGAAATATTTCTCAGAACCACTGCAATTATGTGACCAGACATAACTGTTTCACACATGAGTAAATACAGGGAGGTTTTAACATAACTTTATTATCTTCCTGTCTTTTCTTCTCATTGATGTGATAATACTGTTTTAATATTTTTCTAAAGAAAAGTTAAGTAATTTTAGAATCTCTACTGAGGCCTGCTTTATTGGCTTTTGTAATAGAACTCTCAAATCTAATTGTATTTATGTTCAGACTGACACACCAGCAAATGTTGTAAGTGAGAGGCGGGGTCCCCCAAAGCTGTGTATTCTGTAATTATCGATAGATATGTGCCTGCTGACGAAGCAGGGGTTGGGGCAGTGGGGGAAGTACAAATGAGATGGACTCACACACTTCTTTGTCTGTGATTCCCTGTAGGAGCTGAGAAGGTCTTTCCTAAGGGCTACCATATCCAGCAGTTCTGTTGAGAATCCTCATAAAACCCCCCTTTTGATGGCTTGTGTCTGCCATTCCTTGGGTGTAGAATGCGGAGCTCACCAAAACCAGTTTCCCTGGTGTCCTCCACCTGGAGATAGGAGCAGAGTTTGTCTGACGGGGCTTTTCCTTGGTGAAGTGTCATGCCATGGGGTGCCTACCTCCCTGGCTGGAAAGTGGGAGCACAGAGCACCTCCATTCCTCTCTAAACCTTTTCTACATACTTTCCCTGCAGGATATTTGATTGACTTTTCTGGTTTTCCTCTTATAACTTTCATTGTGATTTGAGTACAAGTTCACAAAGTAAGGTGGTTTTCCATCCAATCATTCATGAGCATTGTGCTTTATGTTCTTATTGCTACTGCTACATTCTATTGGGTCGGACTCACTCGTAGCTGATCCTCCAGTGGGTTTTCAGAGGCAGTAAATTACACGGGAGGAAATTGCTCCTTTTTCTCCTGCTGAGTAGCTGGTGGATTCGAACTGTGCACCTGTGGGTTGGCAGCACAGCTCCTTCCCACTAGGCCACCAGCGCTCCCCCCTTTTTTTATTATAGGCAAAATGTATTGTAGAATAATACCCTGTAACAACATTCTTCCCAGCTCCTCCCTGTGACTCTCATTTCTGTGAATCCTCCTGTCCTCTCCTTTCCTGCTTTCTGATCTGTATCCCTGACCAGATGCTGCCATTCTATTTTAATGTGGTGAGTGATGCCGAAGTTCAAAGTTGGGTCACAAGTGTGTTTTCTTGCAGGTTCTACTGAAGTGTTGTTCTGGGGTCAGCTCCAGCTCATGGCAAACTATGAATCAAAAAAACACAACCTAACTCTAGTCCTTGGTCTTCACTATCACGGGTGTGCTTGAGCCGTGATTGCAGCCACTGTGTACTGAGTGCTTTTTAATTAAGGGCTCAGCGTCCTATAGGGACTTTGTTCTACTATAATCCATGGGGTCTTCTTTTCATTAGTAACTACTTATTATGATTTGAAGGAAAGAATCGGAGCAAATGAGCTTTCCTTTCAAACATTCATACTCATTTTGCCTTGTGACACCGATTACCCACAACGTCACAGCATTCTTCGCTCTTCCTCGCTGTGTTTCCTGTCTCCATCTGTCTTTCTGTCTTACCCCGTCTTGCCTTCTGAGCTTGATTCTCGGGCAAATGCTGCCTTTTGGAGCTTATGTAGTTGATTGTTCTAAGGGGTGTGGAACTCCTCACTGGATTTTTACCATCTTGCAGGCTTCTCTATACTTTGTGTGGAAGTTGAGTCGCCAAATGTGATTTCACTTTGGGACTTGAAGGATGACTAAGAACTAAGACTCGATGGTTCCTCCAGTTTCTATTAGACCACGAAGCCTCTCTGATTCTCAGTTTTGTTCCACATTTTTCTTCCCCCTTCTCTCTATGACCTTCAATCCCTTTCAGAATGGTCAGTAATTGTCACCAGACCATAGTTCTTCTGGTTTTATGAAGACTCGTGTTCACAAGGACCATTAGTGCTTTGGACGAACAATGTCTGATTTTTTCCTTTTTTATTCATCCCAGATAGCAAGAGAGCGTGGTTGCACCTTAGATGGCTACCCAAAAGCTTTTAAAAAAACTCACTGACTACTCGTAGAACATTGTCTTTGTGGACTATGCCCATTGATGTTGCTGTCCCCTAGGCTGTGTGCAGTCCCACAGACTCATTCCCTCAAGGGCCGTGGTTATGGCTGAGAAGTTTGCATAAGTTTTTCACCCGGTTGCTCTACAATATGCATGAATCTATTTATAACCTTTCCGGAGACCTGCGTACAAATATCGTCTGCTAAACCTGTGTGGTGGTAGGTGTGGTCTTATTTGCCTTTGCATCTTGCCCATCAGCCTGTGTACCTACTCGTAGATGAATGTCTGTTGTTACTGCTAATGTCAGATTGGGTACATAGTATGCTCTGTTGTCTGTATGCTTGTGTGACTCGTGTGTACTCCTTTGTGTCTTCTTTTTCCTTAGTTGGGTGAAGTGGGGTGAAGGAAAAGGCAATGCACCAAACGAGACGTCCCACGGGGTTTTCCCTGTCTAATTTTCTTCATAGTCTGTCCTAGTCTGGAAGCCCTGGTGGAGCTTGTCCACCGTGGATGGCTTTACTCGTATTTGAAATACTGGAGGCACATCTTCCAGCATCACAGCATGGTCACCACAGTATAATAAACTGCCAGGCAAGCCAGCTAGTGATTCTGCTTACCTGTATATGTTTTTGCAGAAATTTTTCGTTTCTTTGTTTTATTTTGGAATTCCTCCACCCACCCAACCCCGCCCCCCTGTGGTATACGTCACATCTGATCTGACTGGCACAGGAGGAGATTACCCCTCCTTCTCCAGCAAAGTGACTGGTGGATTTGAACCATGCATCTTCGGGATTGCAGGGCAGCTTCTTGCCACTAGGCCGCCAGAGCTCCCTTGCAGAAATATTTTTAGAGTTGTTAATATTAATGCCATGTTATGAGCCTTAAGGATAATTGAGGTCATTAAGGTACCTGAAAATGGCTATATCTGGTGAAAAAAAAAGAACCCAAAATCTGACAGTCAAATTCTGTTCAAATCCACCAGCTGCTTTGTGGGAGAAAGACATATGCTCTTCTCCTGTGTGACTACTGCCTCTGAAAACCCACTGGAGGGTCAGCTATGAGATAGTTCTGACTCGACAGTACATAACAGTTACTCCAATAAATAGCAGTTAAATATGTTTCAATTGTTCTGAGGAGACCCAGCATCACCTTACATCTAAGGTATAATTTTCTATGGAGGGTAACCAGGACTGGTGTTTGATCTAGTATGCTGTTGTTGTTAGATGTCGTCAAGTAGATTCAAACTCAGCGTGACTCTATGTACAAAATAACAGAGCACAGCCCAGTCCTGCACCAGCCTCAGGCCTGTTGCTATGACAGCCCATCTCGTCGAGGATCTTACTGTCTTTCACTGATAGTCTAACAAGTATGGTCTCCTCACAGAAGGAGCTCTTAATAATGGATGATATATCCAAAGTACGTGAGCTTCAGTGGCCCAGTGGTACGTAAGAATCTGCTTCAATCCCAAAGGCACAGAGTTCAAATCCACCAGCTGCTTCATGGAAGAAGGATGGATGTTCTCTTCCTATGTGATTTATTGACTCTGAAACCACCTTGGAGAGTCAGCTAGGGGTCAGTTCTCACAATGGAAACATCAAAGCATTTGAACAACAAGGTATGTGAAACAAAATCTCATCACCTTCAGTTCTGAGGTCTATTGCAAGTGCATGACTTCCAAGATATTTTTGTTTCGTTTCTTTTCCCCCCCTGGCGTCCTGTGGTAAATTCAATGTCTTGACAATACCATGATTCAAATGCATCACTCCTTTTTTTTTTCTTTATTCCTCGTCCAGCTTCTTCATGCCTATGAAGCAAATGAAAATATTACAGCCTAGGTCAGGCCACCTTAGTTCTTAGAGTGACATTCTTGCTCTTCAAACCTAAAAGAGGTTCTTTGCAGAACATTTGCCTAATTCAACATGTCATTTGATTTCTTGACTGCTGTTTCCATGGGTTTCTGTTGTGAATACAGGTGAAATAACATCCGTAGCAACTTCAAACTTTTCTTTGTCGATCATGCTATCACTCATTCGTCTGGTTCTGAAGATGTTTTGTTTTCTTTATGTTGAGGTGTAATCCACACTGCAGGCTTTGATCCTAATTAGTAAATGCTTCAAGTTCTCTTCCCTTTCAGCAAGCGAGGTTGTGTCATCTGTATATCACAGGTTGTTAATGAGTCTTCCTCCAACCCTGATGCCATGTTCTTATTCCCATAGCCCAGCTCTGCCAGGATATTCAATCAGCATCTGGATTGCACAAGTACTGTGAAAGGAGACAGCCTTAACGTGCACCTTTCCTTCTTTTAGATCATGCAGTATCCTCTCGTCGTGTTCAAATGACTGCCTCTTAGTCTATGGACACGTTCCACAGCAGCACAATCAAATGCTCTGGAGTCATGCTCAAATGCTTCCGCACGTTAGCCAGATTTTATGGATTTATTTTTTAGCATCCGTACATGTCAAATAAACATAGCTAAACATACATCTTTCTGCTATTCTCCGCCTTCAGCCAAGATACACCTGACATCAGTCATGACCCCCCCCCATTGCACTTTCTCTTCTGAGTCCAGCTTTGATTTCTGACAGTTCCCTATCAATAAGCTAGAGCAGCTGAATTCTCCTCAGCAGGACTGAATATCACTACGTGTGCTATTAATGATATTGTTGGATCATTTTCTCATTTTATTGGATTGGTTTTCTTTGGAAAGGGCTCAAAAATAGACATCTCTGTCTTTTTAAAAGCAACATGTATTTATTGAATAAAGAAAGAAAAGAAGCACGTCAGAACAAACAGCCTCAGTGAACCGCACATGGGCACATTGGCAGAGCGATGAGCGGCCTGGAGCTTGGGTTGCCCCTGACTTCCTGCCTCTTGTAAAATCTAGAGTCAGCTGAGTCTCAGAAAAGATGGAAAGATGAACTGAGAAGAAATTGAGTCTGAACTCATACCAAGAAAAATAGTTGCTGATGAGATTATTAGGATTTGAAAAGAGTGTTTGTCATTTATATACTTTAAAAAAAAGATAAAAAGATGTCATCTAGTCAGTTGACCAGACAGCACGCCCAGCACTGTAGCCATTTGATCTGGTGCTAAGAAAAAATTAAAACGGACTCAAACTCTTTCACATGGAAGGAGACTACATCCATCTTTCTCCATTGGGGCTGCTGGGGGATTTGAATCACCAGAGAGACACTACCTTTGAATTTGCAGCCTAACTTCCTGCATACTTTGCCACCATAACCCCTTTGATCCGACCGAACAATTGATTGAAAAAGACTGAACAAGAAGGAGAATTCTATACTGGAACCTTGTGTCTCTGGGAGCAGAAAGGGGATTTTCTTGTTCACAACCTGATATTCTTACTTGGCCTTACACAAGCGTTTCTCAAATTCCAGTGCTCAACCAAATCGCTCTGAGTGTTGCCATCATGCAATTCAGGCCAGTAAGTTAGGAGTGGAGCCAGGATTCGGCGTCACCAGCCAGCTCCCGGGCGATGCCGGTGCTGCTGGTCCACAGAAGCTCCACAAGGCCCCCAATGCTCTTCTGCCTCGTGCCTTGTCCTAGTTTGAAACAAATTTGGTGAGATGGATCCCACTGTCGCCTTATAGCAGATGTGGGCTGAGAGCTGGTGTTCAGCTTCGTGGGGTCCACAAGACAAGGAGCCCATCCTCCCCAGCAGCAACTCTCAGGCATGAGTGTCGGATCGGAGCGTCAGCCAGTTCTCAGATGGGAGTTTTAGGGCTTATCACAAAATCCAGAATGTTCACTGTTGTTATGAACAGCCATCAGAGTGACTGCATGCACAGCAGGAGTGTCTGGTGCTCAGCCGCCCTCATGACCAACTGAAGATGGCACTGTTAGGATATGTAAGGGGTTCTTACTTCATTTTCAGAATGAGACCAGCAGGTCTTTCTTCCTAGTCTATCTTAGTCTGTAAACTCCGCATTGAACCTGTTCAACATTCAAGGTAGGCCCAAGCCACCACTGATACAGCCTGAGTTGTTTTGCCCGCGCACAGTGAGAGGATTCTGCCTCTGGGCCACCACTCAGAGGTGCTTTTCAAAAACGAAAAAGCATCTTTTGCCTCTGTCTCCTTCAATTCCCATATCCCTGTAGGTCACCCATGCCCAGTTCCTTCTAGAAACAATAGGGCATTTGGTGTGAAAATCAGTAAAAATCATTTCTTTGTGTGTTTTCTAAATGGCAAAATCATGGAGAACACACCTCCAAAGATGTCCCTGTGGCTACCACTGACCACGTGATGACATCAAGTGAAAATGAGGAGTTCCCCACTTTGTGGGCCTTGGTCACCTCAGCTCCCAGCTCACTCAAGAGAGGGAGTTAGCTGCCAAAGTTCACCATGATACCACCCCTGTGGGCTCGGGGGTTGTTGTTGTTATGTGCCGTTGAGCCGTTTGCGACTCATAGCGACCCTATGTACAACAGCCCTAAACCGTGCTCTATCCTGTGCCAATCGCACTGCCTCTGACACACCCATCCCAATTACCCCAGTCACTGAATCAATCCACCTCATAGAGGGTCTTCCCCTCCTGCGCTGTCCCTCTACTCTACCCAGCATGATGTCCCTCTCCAAAGACCTGTCTCTCCTGGCAACATGTCCAAAATATGTCAGACGAAGCCCCAGAATCTTTGCCTCCGAGGAGTAGCCTGGTTTAACCCTCTCTAGGATGAATCTGTTTGTTTTCTTGGCAGTTCATGGTACATTCAATACACTTCTTCAGCACTGCAGCTCAAAGGCGTCAATTCTCCTTCTATCCTCCTTGGTCATTGTCCAACTCTCTGACGCATAACAAGTGATTGCAAAGACCATGGCCTGTATCAGATGCACCTTCGTCTCCAAAGAGACACCGTTGCACTTGAGTACTTTAGAGAGGTCCCTAACAGCAGATTTTCCCATCGTAACACTTTTATTTATTTCCCGGCTGCTGATGCCAAGAGTGTTGACTGTGGCTCGGGGGTAGGTGTTCAGAAATGTTGACTGTTGAACAGGTGAAGGGGATCTTGTGTCAAATGCAAGGAGCCACTGTAATGGAGCATCAGCTACTGAGAAGCAGCCCTGGGTCCTAGCTCTGCTCCTGGACCCTGTTTTCAGGGACATGAGGCACATTTAGGAGCCACTCTAATTGTCCCTTTTTTAAAAATGCTAGTCTATTTACAAAATTCTAATACATTGCTTTCCAGAGCAAATTCTTCCAATTTCCCTCTCCCCTCACCCATCAAATTGCACAACCCCATGATTAATCCCCTCTCCCCCTACACATCTTCATCCCTCTGCTTCACCCCCACCTTGGATCTTTATACTCATTCAAAAATAATGGTTTTATACAATATTTGTCTTTGTGGGACTGAGTTAGTTCACTCAGCATAATGCTGTCCAATCCCTCCCAAGTTCGGTCATTGTAAATTATGATTTAATCGTCTGGAAGTCAGAATCAACTCATAGCTGATCCAGGAGCTGTAAATCACATGCCCATCTCTCTCCTTCAGAGCGGAAGGTGGGCTTGAACCAGCAGAGAGGTGTTGCCATTGGGGTAGCAATGCATCCCCCTGTGGACACAGCCACCAGACCCGTACCCTATCTACAAGTCTCCAGGTGATGCAAATAGCAATGCTATTGATTACTAATTGAAGGCTGGCTGTTCAAACCCACCCACAGGCACCGAAGCAGAAAGACCTGGTGAGCTGTTCCTTAGAAATCCCGGAAAGCAGTTCTGCTCTGTACAGGTTGCTACCAGTCTGAATTTACCAGAAGGCAACCCTCAAGACAATGCACTCACACTATGCCATTACTGGTTGAAAGGAATCTTTTTCTTTCTGTTCAACCCAGAGTAATGCCCTTAATACGTCCTTTAAAAAAATTAAATCATGTAAAACAATGATTATCAAGTCACACAAGAAGAGTTTGGCCTCATTCTCCTGAGGAGTGATTGGTGGATTTGAACTGACTGCCAGAGAAGTGTGGTCAGTCATGGTGTTGTTTGTCTTAGAAGTGCAGCTTCTTATGGACTAGGCCCCCAGAGTCCCTCTTTCAGGCGTTGTTGTTGTTGTTGTTGTTGTACTATCGAGGCAGAGTTGACCCATAGCTGACCCTCTAGCAAGTTTTCAGAGGCAGGTGTTTTGTGTTGAGCAGTTGGTGGATTTAAACTGTGTTCCCTCGGGATTGCAGCGCCGCTCCTTACCTCTAGGCCACCAGGAGGCTTTGGAAGGACTCACCACCACAGCCAAACAGAGCAGTCTCATTTCGGGGGTGCTACGGTGGGTTCCATGCCAACACGCAGGCATGATCGCATGCTCCCCCAGCTGGGTTGACTTCAAATGAAAGGCCTGCATTTTATACGACGAATTGAATTCTTTCCTAATGAATTTTATCGGGCTGCTCTTCTAAGCCCACATCACAATACGGCATTTGCTGGACTCTTTTCTAGCCTGAGAGAATAAACGCATTTAGGATTGTTTAATTACATTAAAACAATGCGAAGACTCAAGTGTGCTTTGGGGTCACCCCTTTGCATGTCGCTGAGACAGACCCTCTGGCAGAGATGCCCCCACTGCCTCCTGATGCCCACGCCGGCGCTGGCCGAGTTGTTGACTGTCACCCTCGTTGAATGTACGACCGGAGCAGTGGGGTCAGCTTCTCTGCAGCGCGCTCTCCAGAGAGTCTACGGATGTCACTCCTGTCTCCACATGGACACAGTCAGGCATCCGCTCTCGGATCAGTGACATCGCACCATTTTCCTGGGCCCTCGGTGGACAGTGATGCCTGTCATCTTGTTGTGAGGCTCAGCAGAAGTGCTGCTCCCCCTGACACCCAGGAAGCACAAGGCCATCGAGTCGGTGTTACTAGGTGCCCCTGAACTCGGAGGTCTTTCCTCAGAGCTGGTCCCCAGCTCAAGGAAGCTGCTGCACTTCGAGTCTGAGTGAACTCTGAAGAGAGAGATTTCAGGGATGTGCCCCGCGTGGCCTGGCTGGAAATCAGTCACTTAAAACATAGACTCTCCTCTCTCCTCAGATCATCTACATTTGCAAGGCTCCTTCCCAGGGAGTTAACAGGCTTCAGTAAAACCTGTGAAAGCTAAGACCTATATTGTTGTTGTTGTTGTTATGTGCCATCAAGTCGTTTCCGACTCATAGCGACCCTATGCACAACAGCCCTAAACCCTGCTCTATCCTGCGCCAACCTCACCGCCTCTGACACACCCATCCCGATTACCCCAGCCACTGAATCAATTCCCCTCCTGCGCTGTCCCTCCACCCTCCCAAGCATGATGTCCCTCTCCAAGGACCCGTCCCTCCTGGAAACATGTCCAAAGTATGTCAGACGAAGCCCCAGAATCCTTGCCTCCAAGGAGTAGCTTGGTTTAATCCTCTCCAAGATGAATCTGTTTGTTTTCCTGGCAGTCCATGGTACATTCAGTACCCTTCTCCAGCACCACAGCTCAAAAGCATCCACTCTCCTTCTGTCCTCCCTAGTCATTGTCCAACTCTCTGATGCATAACAAGCGATTGCAAATACCATGGCCTGTACCAGGCGCACCTTAGTCTCCAGAAAGACACTGTTGCTCCTGAGTACCTTTGAGAGGTCCCTAACAGCAGACGTTCCCATCGCGATACGCTTTTTGATTTCCTGACTGCTGGTGCCAAGAGTGTTGACTGTGGAGCCGAGCAAACTGAAGCTGTGAACACTCTCAATCTCTTCGTCATCCATCCTGACGCTGCTAATTGGTCCAGTGGCGAGAATCTTTGTCTTCTTGACATTGAGCCTTAGTCCATACTGAAGGCTACAGTCCTTGACCCTTCGCAGCAAGTGCATGAGGTCCTCCTCAGTTTCAGCAAGCAGGGTTGTGTGATCTGCATAACGGAGATTGTTAATAGATCTTCCACCAATCCTGATGCCACAATTCTCCTCATAGAGCCCAGCCTCTCGGATAATCTGCTCTGCATACATGTTGAAAAGGTATGGAGACAGGATGCATCCCTGGCGTACACCCTTCCCAATTTTGAACCATGCAGTGTTACCCTGCTCTGTTCTGACTACTGCCTCTTGGTCCAAGTATAGGTTTCGTATTAGCACAATTAAATGTTCTGGGATTCCCATTCTTCTCAGATTCAGCCACAGTTTGTTATGATCCACACAGTCAAATGCCTTTGCATAATCAATGAAACACAGATAGACATTCTTCTGGTATTCTCTGCTTTCAGCCAAGATCCATCTAACATCAGCAACAATATCCCTAGTACCACGACCCCTTCTAAAAAACCCAGCCTGGACTTCCGGCAGTTCTCTGCTGATGTGCTGTTCCAATCGTTTTTGGAAGATCTTCAGTAGAATCTTGCTTACATGTGAAATCAGTGACACTGTTCTGTAGTTTCCACACTCAGTTGGGTCACCTTTCTTTGGAATGGGAACAAATATAGATCTCTTCCAGTCAGTCGGCCAAGTGGTTGTTCTCCAGATTTCTTGGCACAACTTGGTGAGCACATCCAGGGCAACATCTGTTATCTGAAATACTTCAATTGGTATACCATCTATTCCTAGGGCCTTATTTTTTGCTATTTCCTTCAAAGCAGCTTGAGAATTTGACAGAAGGAGAACTCAAAGTTTCCATTAAAACAAGTGGCAGCACTTAGGTTGCTTCCAACTGTTTGCTGTTGTAAACAAAGATGCGATAAACATGGGTGTACATGTATCTGCTTGTATGGCAGTTATCAACAAACGAATGGATAGAGAAGCTGTGGTATATTCACACAATGGAATATTACACTGCATTGAAAAACAAGTAATTCATGGAATATTATTCAAAATGGGTGACCCTGAGCTAAATATCTCAGTCACAAAGGGACAAATACTGCATAGTGCCACTGTTGTAGAATGGAACTGACATCAGAGTTGGGGTAAGACTGAGAAAAAACTGGATAAATTATGTATACTGTATTGAAACAGATGAGGGAAAGAACAGATTAGAGGTGCTATATGATTGAGTATAATGGTTAGCACAGGAGTCCAGAATTAAGGTTGCCTGGAAAAGTGTACTGGGGGTGGGGAAGGGATGGGGGAATTGTATACCAATGAAGGAACTGTTTTCCTTTTTCTTTTCAAAGACAGGAGCTAACTGGTGGGGAGGGGTGGACAGGGAAAAAAGTGCAGCAATGAATGAATGGAAATCCGAAATCTCTGCAAATGTTTATTAAAATTAATAAAAATGAAAACAAAACGAAAAACCACAAATGGCAGCAAAGTAACAAAGCTGCCCCCTGTCTGAGTTGGAAAACTCGAGAGACCCAGAAAAACAAGGTGGTTCTGGTCCGCACAGATCTCCCTAGATTTTACCTGACACCATCGTTGTTGCTGTTGTTGTTGTTGGGTGCCATCAAGTCACCTGGGACTCATAGTGACCCTACGAGCCCTATCTTGAGCCAGTCTCATCATCACTACACTCCTCCTCTCTTGCGCTGACTCTCCACCTTTCCAAGCAAGATGCCCTTCTCCAAGGGCTGACCTCTCCTGACAACACGGCCAAAGTAAATGAGATGAAGTTTCCCCACCTTTGCTTCCAAGGAGCACCTTGGCTTCACCTTCTCTAAGCCTTGTTTGTTCTTTTTTGTCCATTGGATATTTAAGACTCTTCTCCAGCACTACAATTCAAAGGAACTGATTCTCCTTCTTCTGTTCTCCTTAGTCATTATCTGGCTTTCAGTTGTTACAAAAAGCAGAGAGAATGTTCTCCAAACATGCTGGTGTCTCGGCTGTCCTTGGGAGATTGGACCCCCTCTCCCCCTGCTGTCAATTATGATCCATAGAGGGGAAAGCATGTGACATAATCGAGTTGGTCAACCCTCAGGAATGGTGCCTGTGGGTTGAAGCCTGACTCCTGGCTCAGCCTCAGTTTCCAAGGCTGTTCTGACAGAAATCTCACAAGTGGCTTTAACAAACAAGAATGTATTTTCTCATAGCTGATGAGGCTGCATTCAGAATTCAGTGTGTCAGCCTAAGAGAAGGCTCTCTGTCTACTCTGAGGGATACTGTCTCTAGCCTCTTAGCTCTGGGGTTTCTTGGTTCCCTGGTGACCTCTATTTGTCATCTCTCATTTGTGCTTGCTCATTCGCCTTTTAAGGCACTTAGTTTAAATCCGCTTGTTGCCCTAAGGGAGAAAATTGGACAATCTCCTCCTGTGTGATTTACAGCCTCTGAAAACCCACTGGAGGGTCAGCTATAAGCTGGTTCCCATTGGAAGGCACACTGTAACACCACCGTCTTCTTAGACCTCAAAAGTGATGAGGGTTAGGAGTCCCTTACACTGGTAAGCGAGGTCTGGTGGTCTAATGGTTAAGGAATTGCACCGCCAATCCAAAGGCATGTGATTAGAATCCACTAGCCGCTGCATAGGAGGAAGATTGACAGTCTCCTCCTGTGTGACTTATGGCTTCTGGAAACGCACTGGAGGGCGCTCAGGCGTGAGTTGGTTCTAACTGGATGGCAATGAGGGCTCCCCACCCCCCACCACTGATACGGCTTCATTACCATAACAAAGAGCATTCTGGTCCTAAATGGAGTGCATCCATGCATCTAGGATTCCAACACAGACACCATAGCAGACACCGAGAGTGAAGGGATGTCAGACAGGCTTCTTCTTTATACAATGAGTATGAGAATAGAACCCACTTCAAGGTGTGGAATCCACAGCAGGGTGAGAGAGTTATTGAGGGAACAGCCTTGGCTGAGAGGTCTGTTCTTAACCCTCTGTGAAGACGGATCCAGTGGCTTCTGCAAACCCTCGCTTGCTCCTTCTACTTCATGGCTCTGCTCTCTTCATTCTTTTGCTGATTCCTGCTCCTCTCCTCATCCTCATTAGAATCCTAGTGGCTCAGTCCTGCTTGGCTTCTCTCCACTCTCTACGGTCTTCAGTTGAGAACCCATCCTTCCTTGGGGATTTCTTCTCCTAGTCTTCGATCAAGAACCCTCAAACACAAGCTTGAGCCTAGGCTTCTTCCAGAGTTTCTTCTCCAATGTTTCCACTTTTCCACTTGGTTGTTTTTCAGCCCCGCAGGGAGACATTATCTGTGCTGTATCTTTTTTCTCTGTACCCTCTCTTTACCACCAGAAGACCGTATCTCTCAAGGAAACCTGGAACTTACCCACTTCCTTCCATCTCTGTTGATCACCTGAACTGACTGGTCAACCTTTGTCCTAAAGCATCAGTTAGAATGAGCTTTAAAACTAGAAACCAGACCCCACACCCTGTTCATCTCCCTTCAGTGGCCCTTCATCCCGCCTTGCCGAAAATCTGAGCCCTTTTGGCCACAAAGCCAGAATAAGCCGGTCCCCGCCCAACCTCAGCCTCATCTCTCATGCTCTTCCCTATGCTCACACGCCTCAGCCCTACAGGTCCGCCGCAGAATCTTGAAATGCTTGGAAGTCTTGGAGATCTGGTTGTTGTTGAGTATCATTGAGTTGGAAGTGCTTCATAACTGACCCTCCAGCAGGTTTTCAGACAGAGTAAATTGTACAGGAGGAGATTGCCCATCCTTCTCCCACCAAGCAGCTGGTGGATTTGAACCGTGTGCCTTTGGGATTGCAGGGCAGCTTCTTACAACTTGCTAGATCTTCTGTAGAATCTTGAAATGTGAGACTTTAAGATTTTTGAATAAGCACTTCTCACTGCTTAGGATGACATCTATCCTTACCCCCAACATACATGCGGGTGCGTACAGACACAGAGACAGAGAGACAGAGACACAGAGAGAGACGCACACACACAGAGACAGACAGACAGAGACAAAGAGATAGAGAGATGAGGATGATGATGATGATGATGTTTTGACAAGATTAACTTCTTATTTTTTAGATTTCACTTGAAATAGCATGTTTTGAACAAGGCAGGTTCTGACCATCCCCTTAAAAAAATGGCTTATGGCTCTGCTATTCTGTTTCTTGGTCCCTTGCTGTTATGTACCTTTGAGTTGGAACTGACTCAGAAGTGATGTTCCAGAAGATTTTCAAACGCAGTAAATCACAAGGGAGAAGTTGCCCACCTTTCTCCTGTAGGGCAGCTGGTGGATTTGAACTATGTGCCTTTGGGTCAAATCCTCACCACTAAACCACCAAATTGTTATTGTTATTGTTGTTGTTGTATACCACTGAGTCAGAACTGACCTATAGCTGACGCTCCAGTGGATTTTCAGAGGCAAATAATCGCACGGAAGAAGTTTGCCCTCCCTTCTCCTGTGGAGTAGCTGGTGGCCTTGAACCACATGACTTTGGGATTGCAGTGCAGCTCCTTGCCACTAGGCCATCAGAGCTCTCTAAGCCACCAAATTACTCCTTGTTATTTATATTGTTGGGTGCTGTTGGGTCAAGTATGACTCAGCCACCCTGTGAACAACAGGCCTGGACCCTGCCCTATCCTGTGCTGTTCTCATCACCTCTGACACATCTGAGCCCGTTGCTGCAGTCACTGTGTCAATCCTCCTGGTCAAGGGTCTTTCTCTCCTTCACCGATACCCCGCCTTTCCAAACATGAGATCCCTTTCTGAGGAACAGCCTTGCCTGCCAACATGTCTGATGTATGAGAGACGACGCTCCCTCATCTTTGCCCCTGAGGAGCACTCTGCCTCTGGAGGCACTTGTTTGTTTACTCTTTAGCAGGTTTTCTTTCTTTTTTTCCCCCCCTTTTGTGTGTATTTCTCATTTTCCCCCTTCTTCTTATTATTATTAATTTTAATGAAAATTTACAGAGATTATGGGTTGCCACTCATTCGTTGTTGCATTTTTCTTCCTTGCACACCGCTCCCCTCCAGTTCGCTCTTCTCTTGGGAAAGTAAAATTCTTTCATTGTTGTACAATCCCTCCCCCCAGGTCCGCTCCACTATGCAGCCTTCATTCTGGGCTCCTGTCATGACAATAATACCTAATCAGATATCCCTTTTAAACAGTTCTCTCTCTCATCTGTTTCACTGAAGTATACATAATTTATCCCATCTTTCTCAGCCTCCCCCCTCAACCCCTGTGTCAGTCCCATTCTACAACAGTGGCACTATGCAGTATTTGTCCTTTTGTGACTGAGATACTTCACTCAGAATAATGTCCTCCAGGGTAACCTATTTTGAATAATATGCCCAAGCAGATAGATGCACACCCATGTATATTGCGGCTTTGTTCACAATAGCAAAGAGTTGGAAACAACCTAAGTGCCCATTAACAAATGAATGGATAGAGCTGTGGTATATTCACACAAAGGAATACTACGCTGCATTGAAAAACAAGAAACTCATGAAATATTATTCCTTAGAAGCTTTTTTTGAAGTTGTGTGCCTGTTGCATCTTCATTACTCTTCTCTTCAGCTCCTCTACCAGCTTAAAAGCTCCAGGCAGCCAGAGATGGTGCCTTCCTAACCCAGGCCTCAGCTGGTGCCGTGGTTCCCAGCAGAGAGGGGACTCCAGCCGTGCTTCTTGAATGGACGCGAGGGAAGCTGGAGAGAGACACACACAATACATGACAAGTAGCCCAGGTTTGGGGAGAGAGCTAAATAGACCCCCACGTATATCCTGTTGGAGTAGGCTTCTGGTGTTTGGACAGTTAGCCACTTGGGCTCACTCGCCTTGCTGTCAGGAAACTCTGGCTTTCCTTTAGTGAGAGAATTGTTCTGGAATTCTTCGGTCAGATAAAGATCCCTGTGCTCAAGAGCGAACCAGCGGCGCTGGGCTCAAGTGTGGCTCCTCAAATGAGCACGTGGGTGGCTCTTCCCGAGAGAAAAGAGTCGTCAGCTGCCTGTGCTGTCACCCCACCTGGTACAGAGGTGTTTGTATACACCTGTGTGTGTGTGAGGGGTGTGCTCACATATGTGTTAGTAGCCTCTTTACTAAAATGCCTCAATTTCACAAACCTCCTTGGAAGAAGGTGTAGGTGACAAATCCACCGAATGCCCCTATGTTAACTTCTACACTTGACCTCTCCCTTCTCAGTGGCCATGTGTTTATTGAACTTCCTCTCTGGAAGCTCAGTTACTTTTAAAGAAGAAGGAGGCAGAAGGGGTGATCTGCAAGATCAAGACATTGGAATTGACAGTAACTTGGAGTCCCAATACTCTCACTTTCCTGGCAAAGAACAACTGCACTGTGGGATGTGTGTCCTTCCAAAGGGCTTTGCTGGAGGGGCTTTGTTACCCTGATAGCTTCCCCAAGAAACCATTTCTAATGTTGAAAAAAACTGTTATGTCGTATTACTGGCTCACGACCATTGCCCTGCCTCCTCCCATCTCCTGTCCCCTTAACACCATGATAGTAAAAACAAAGGTAGCAATTCACACGGGGGACTCCAATGTTAATAACTATAAATGGGGGGGAAATTGACTTTGCCCTAAAAATAAATATATAATTGCGCATAAATCTGGAATAACTGATCAACTCATAAATATCTATCACCATTATATTTCAAGATTTCCCAAAGATATCTGAAGAGCACTTAATTGTTACTGAGTAATCAATTATTCAATTAACCTTCTTCTTATTGAATATATATTTGATACAACTTTTTGAAGCTGCAGCTTTAAAAGGTTCCTATCGATTGGAAGTTTCAAGGCCATATGGCCTGAATATTGGATTTGTGCCGTCATGATTGACAGCGGAGGCTGGCAATATCATGCAAATATTTCAGAGAGTGTGGGTTTCAGAGATGAGGCTCGAAGAAGAATGAGCAGTTTTGCAGATAAATACACACACTCTTCACTTCATACCTATCTTCCCACAGACCCATGAGTACACATCCGGATCTGCCTTCATTTCACACGATCATTGATCAAATAGCAGCCCACACTCTAGACATGGGCCCAGTGTTCCGAAGACTACCTACATCGCCCCTGAGGCCCCAAGAACTCGGTGATTCAAATTTTGGAAGTCTTCTATTTAAACAAGATAACAAGAGACAAAGCAATATTCTCAAATGCAAAAATCAAATTGAATTAGGCTCAGAGTTGCAAGTTTAAAAAACTCATTTCCATTCAAAGGAGAATTTCTGCTACTTAATTTTTTTATTTTTGTTGTTGTTGTTGTTCTCTTTTATCTTCTTTAGAAGAAAATATAGCGCATAGGTAGTTTGGTGAGAGAATCCTTGCCTGCCACAAGGGAGGCCCAGGTTCGATTCCAGATCCATGCAACCCACTGTCCCCTTTGAGCTCTGGTGGCATAGTCCTGCTGACTAATACAAAGGCCAAGTCTGTCTGACAGTTCAGTTCCAACTGAAGTCCTATGGGATAAAGATGGGCAAGACCACCTCCCATGAGGTTTATATCCTTATAAAACCAAGAAGACAAATAGGTCTGTTTTGGAGAGGGTGAAAACAGGTTTCTCCTTGGAGACTAGGATTTTGAAGCTCCGTCTCACATTCTTTGGGCATGCAGCCAGGAGGGACCAGTCCTTGGAGAAGGACATCATGCTTGGAAAGGTGGAGGAGGGAAAGATCCGGGATGAGATGGATTGATACAGTGACTGGGGTAGTGGGAGCAGACATGTCGGAGACAGTGAGACTGAGTTCAGAGCTATTGTGTAAAGGGTCGCTATGAGTTGCAGGTGACTCAGTGGAACATAACAACTGCCATTATTAAATATTAAATGAAGATTTCCATAGAGGGAGTCTGATTGGGTCATTCTAGACTGTTTTCTAGGACAGCATTTAGTAGGACACACACAATACAGCAAAAACATAAATGGTAAAAATGTATGTAGGCTTTCTGGGGATCAGGGAAAAATAAGGAGCAAGTGGTTATAAAATGTGCACCCTCTTTCCCCAGCAGTCCTATTTCTCAGAATTGGTCTGAAGACAATTATCTGACCTATGGGGAAAGATTTTTGTCTAGAGAGGTGAAGCGAAGCATCCTTTATAATAGGGGAAACTTAGAAAACAAACCAAGTGCCCAGGAATAGAGATAAAGTTAAACAAATCAGGTTCCTTCTCATAAAAAGAACACCATGTAGCTGTAAAATTGTATCGCAAAGGCATAATTAATGGCATGGAGAAGTATTGACAGTTCTGATGGAAGTTCGTGAGAAGCTGAATTGGAAGCATAAATTTTGTAAAAATATATTCTATAGTTATGCACGGGGGGCGGGGGGGGAACCCAATAATGTGGGATGAATTTACATTGAGGATGTCCAGGACTCATTGTAAAATATTGAGGTTGGGAATGAGTATGTGTGTGTGTGTGTGTGTGTGTGTGTGTGTGTGTATGATTATTCTTTTCTGCTTTTTCCAAGTTTTCTAAGCAGTTTAATAACTAACTCCTGCAAATCTTGACGTGATCTCGACAGACTGGCCCAGAGCTTGAATTACAAGATGCCCCAGACATTACTGAAGAGCATTTATAACCATGATGTCCCTCTGCCCCCGCCCCCACCCCAGCTCCCAGCAAGATGGCAAGGCCCCCCGCTTCTCACAGTCCTGGGCTGTGGGTGACTGGGCCCCAACGGAACAACATTCATAATCAAGATATTAGCAAAGAGTTTCTGTCCTGAAAAATACCATAAACAGGCTCAGTTTGACCTCCTTAATGCAGGAGCACTTTAGTAATCTGTGCCTAATGATTTTTTACATTAAGCCCCAGCTTGTGTTGGGCCCTTGCAAGGCGTAGTAATTTAAGAACAGTCGTTTTGCACATTCCGATCCCATTATGTTACATTGTTACTGAATAAAGACTGGTATTATGTTGCTCCCATAAAGGGCAGAAGTGGCCTGAATTTTATCTGCTGAACGAATCAATCTGGATTATGTCAGCTGAAAAGAATTGCGGACTGCAGTCTCTCCCGCAGATGGGGATAGTATGTTGTGTGTTTCCCCCCCTCTCCTCTTTCCTTTTTTTTTTTCTTTTAATGTATCTGTTAGTTCTGAATACACGAGCTTAGATAATACCTGTGGTGACTGAAAAGTAGTTTTTCTCTCGTATTTTTTCAATGAGGAGTGTACCAATTATCATTTCAACATAACGTATTAGGAGATCAATTGGGACCTGAAAGCCATTTCCCGATTTAATACTGTGTTGTATTTAAGCCTTCTTGACGGCCTGTCGGGGCTGTGGGAAAAAGATTGAGCAAATAATGAGGAAAGGGCTTAGAAAAAAGACAGAGGGTGGGGCTTGGCAAGGGATGGGAGCTATTCATCAGCAACTCAACAAGGACGATGGAAATAATAAGTCCTCCTTGTAGCAAAAGGGGAAAGGTTGGGTTTTTTTAAAAAATTTTTAAAGAAATAGTTTCCCTTTTTTGGGGAGGGGGAGCAGAATTACGCATTGAACCCTAAACTTTGTCGCGTTCCTCTGTGAGCTGATTTTTAAACTTCCTGACAGCGCCTCACTTTGAAATGGATAGTGCACATTTCAACAGTGGGCATTCTTAAGCAATCCGTTTAAGAAAATAGTGTCTAATTTCCTGTCTGTTCGTGCAAATTTCTTCGCATGTGGCAGTGTCATTTAATATCGAATGTTCTGCTTTAACGTGGGAGAATGGGGACAAATCCCCTGCGTGAAATAATTTGTGTGATCTTTGAGCTGACCACGAAGAAAATGAAGCCCTTATTACATGCTCTTTATTTATATGCTAGTGAAAATTGTTTGAAAGCTGAAACGCTTCAGGATGCCGTAGAGAGATGCACCCAGAAAGTTGCTAAAGATAATACAATGCAGAGTTTTGTTCCCCCACACTTGTCTTGCCCCTTCCAAATATTTACCTTCCTTGTTGAATAGGCGGTTCTAACATTATTGTGCTCAGAGTTGCTAAATTTCTGTTCGGCAGAGCTAATTCCGCCATCTGTAAAGTTCTAGATTTTATAATACTTATAAGCTGTTTCTAATCTATTTTTACTGCCTTGTTCTGTCCTGAAATGTCAAAGAGTGCAGAAATAGGTCTTAGAATTAACATGACAGTTAAGAAACTTGGCAAGGTTTTACAGCAGATTGTGACATTAACAAAATACAAAGGAGAATGGTGAAATTAACATTAATGCTTGCTCGCAGACACTATAAAAATCTATATGTCCATGATCAGGGAATTAAAAAATAGGCATGTTTTTAGGATGATGCTATTAAAGACAGATCTTTACTATGAAAAGAAATTTCCATATGAAAGGCAACTTACTAAAAGTAATGCCTTAATCCCCTCTCTGGAATGAACAACAGGTTTACGGTTCCTAGGTCAAGTAGGCATATGGCTCTCTCTGGCTGCCAATTTTTTTTTCTAGTCTTCTTTAATCTGTGATAAAACTGCTTTGAAAGCACTAATAGCATTTTTTCACAGCTGTGAAGGAGATCATATGATAGATGTACCTAGAAGAGAGATCATTTGTTTAGATTCACAGATTGAAAAAATAAATCACTGAGGGCCCACTTTTAATTTCATCATGGGAAGGTTTCAAACGTGCTGTCTGGAGGAATGTGGGCTAGTCTCTCTATGTCTCTATCTCTCTCTCTCCTCTCTGTGTGTGTCTCTCTCTCCCCCTCCCCCCTTCCCTCTCTCCCTCTCCCCTCCCCTTTCTCTCTCTTTCTGGTTTCCCAGCAGCTGCCTGTCCTGATTTCTCCTTAGTGATTGTTGTTGTCTGAGCTGTAATCAACCTGACCTTGGGCTGCCAGCCCTCTGTGTTTGGGGAGGTAGGAGTGATGGCTTAAGAGTCAGTCACTCCCAGGCTGCTCCCAGGGAGATTGGGGGTGGGGGCGGGGGAAGAGCCAGGTGGCCCTTGCATCTCAGAGCAGGAGTGGGATCAGGTGCTGGGACCCAGCAGGGGCCTCCACCTGCTGTCTGGTTCTCTGAGCCTCAGATGCCTCCTCTGAAAATGAGGGTGCAAATATCCACCTTCCAAAGACAATTGTCTTAGAGCACTGCGGATGGAGCTAAGTCCCTGGCACGTAAGAACTGGGGTTTACACAGCTGTTTTTAATCTGGTAAGAAGCGGTGAGGTGACTATGGGGGGAGGGGGGAACAAAACCTGGGCCCCGTGGCGTCTGTGCAGCTGGCATCAGACAGGGCTCTCTGCTGTGAGAATATCCAGCATATGCCAACACCTCCCTTCCAGGCGTGGCCCACTGTTCTAGCAGGAGCTTCTCCCTTAACTATCCCAGGCCTCTGTTTATCTATCTGTGAGGAGGGCACATTCTGATCTCCTGGGCATTCTGTGAGAGTATTAGAATCGGTGGATGACTCTTTCTTGGCCCCAACCCTGTGGGTAACAGCAGGAAACATCGCCTGGTCCCGTACCATCTTCACTAGAGTCCTTCACTGCAGTCACTGGATTTTTATGACTTTCAACCATAACTTGGGAAAGAATAGAGAGTATTGTGCTGAGTGAACTAACTAGGTCTTATAAGGACAAATACTGCATAAAACTATTATTGTAAAAGTAGAAGGATAATTAGTAAAGCATGTACAGGGATCCCAGGGGAGTAAGGGTGGGAGCAGAGGGCTGAGGATGTAATAGGAGCAAAATCACAGAGTTACACAATTTGGTGGGTGAAAGGAGGCAGTAAGAGAAATGGGAAAGATCCATGGAGGATGTGAAAAGACAGAGTAATGGTGGGCATGGTCCCACGGTGATTGATTTTATAAAACATAATGAATGGGAATGATTGCATGAATCCCAATGAGAATGAAGAATAATGTGAAACACAATGTGTATGAACTTTGTAAGCAAACCAGCATAAAATAAAAATTTAAAAAAGAAATCATTGTTGTCCAGTTGGAGCTGCCTCATACCTGCCCGTCCGGCGGGTTTTGGGGAGGCTTGCCCGTCTTTCTTCCTCAGGGCAGCTGGTGGGTTGGCACTAACAGAGAGGCTCTGCCTTTGAGTTGGCACAGCACCCTCCACACAGAGCCACTGACTTACCTGCGACATTGTCCGTTTCTAAGGTGCTCATAATCCAGCACTGAGTTCCCGAGCCTCCTGTTGGTTAATTTTTGGAAGTAGTTGGCCAGGCCTTTCTTCCTAGTGTGTCTTCAGCTGGAAGCTCCGTTGAAACCTGTCCAAGGAGGATGACCCCCCTGGAACGTGAAATCCCGGTGGTCTGACTTCCAGCACCATAGCAGCGGCTTGCAAGTGACACAGCGTGTCTGTGTGAGTAAAGCAAACTGATCAATGGGAAAACCCTTGGATCTGGAAAACAATAATCAATACAAAGAGGGCATGTGAGAAGTACTGAGCAGGAGTTTTCAGCCTTGTCTGGGAGGCGCGCCTGTCCTGTCATCTCTCTGCACACAGCAGGGCCCCTGTGTCAGCAGTTCAGCCCTCTGTGAGGTGCAGGACCTGAGGACTGGGCCTGCCCTCCTTGCCTGCAACTTGCTTTTAGGGGGCTGGCCAGCACTCTAGGCCTGTGCTGGCAGAGAGAGGAGAGCTGCGGGGAGGGAACAGCCTCTTCAGGGAAGTCCCAGAGACCTTGGCTGTTCAAAGTCTTGTGACTGACATGGTTAGGGGTGTCTCAAGGTCAAATTGGACTCATGGTCTTTGTGGTTATGTATTCCTTTGTGAAACATCACTTTTTGCACTGCTAGATCAGGTCTTAGGGAGCAAGCCAGGCTGTCCTTTGCCAGGCAGAGGCCAGGGCTCTGGGTCGGCAGCAGCCTGAGGTGCTCCAGACCCCAAGTGTCTGAGGGACTCTGGTCAAGTGCACTAACTTGGCATCAGCGGTCTCAGGAGGTGTGTGAATCTGCTCACAGGAGGCTTGGGTTCAAGCTTGTCATCACTGGGCTATTCCAGGACACTCAGGCCCTGCTGCTGGGTAACACAGATTCCTTCCCAGGCCAGCGTCTGGGCATCCAGCCCTCCTGCAGATCTGCCTTTTTCACTCCCTCCTCCTGGCCCTCTCCCATCTTCACTGTCCTTCTTCCTCCCTCCAGAAGCTGCCGGCCATCCTGGCTGCTCTTACCTCCTCCCACCAGTAGATGGTGGCATCTGCTCTACGATGGGCCCCAAGCTACTAATGAGGCTGAAATGCAGCTAAAATGCCTTCGTGCACAGGGCATGCTGCTGTGACAAGCCACAGGGCCAGGTGTGCTCACATCAGCACTGAACCCTAGAGCGCCAGAGGTCTCGGAGTTCCCAGAGCTTCACACGTGATCAAAGGGGAGGCTGGAGAGGTAGAGGCCCCATGCTTAGCCTCAGGCCCCGGGGACATGCTTCAGCTGCTCCATTTGTAAAGAACCAGTCATTTTGAATGAATAAATACCAATACAAACGAGAATCCTGCCACCATTTAGAATACAGGATATTTCATTACTGCAGCTGAACAAGCTGTGAATGAACGATTTCACTGTTGTTATGTGCTGCTCAGTAGGAAACAACTCATAGCTGACCATCCCCTGGGTTTTCAGAGTCTAAAAGCACAGGAAATTGCTCATCTTTCTTCAACAAAGCAGTTGATGGATTCAAACTGCCTACCTTTGGACTGGCCGCTCAACTCTTTACCACTATTGAATGTGTGCTGTGTTCTACTGGCTGCTCCCGCATTACTTTCACTCCCTCTCACTCGCTCGTTGCCATTGAGCTGGAATTGACTCATAGCTGACCGTCTGGTGGGGCTTCAGAGGCCATAAACAACACAGGAGAAGATGGCTTTCTCCCAAAGAGCTGCTGGTGGATTTGAACCACCAAAGAGGCACCCGTGTTACAGCACAACTTTTTTACCGCTAAGCCGCTAGAGTTCATTGATACTGTTGGACAAGTGTCCATGGAAGTTGGCCTAGTGGTAAGAAAAGGCATTGCAATCCCCAAGGCACATGGTTCAAATCCATCAGCTGCTCTTCGATGGGAAATCACTTCTTATGCGATTAACTTCCTCTGAAAACCCGCTGGAGGATCAGCGATGGGTCAGTTTCAACTCGAAGTCACCCAACAACAGCAACAATACAGGGAATGGAGGCATGAAACTGTGAGAAACCAGCAAAGAAGTTGTTCAAGTCTGCAAATTTACTTTTTGAATTCGTGATTGGGCTTTTGATATCAGCTCAATACTTGAGAAAGAGCTGTTTCTGTTGGACAGGTTTACTCTATTCATCCAAGTGGTATTTTGGGGGTTTGTAAGCATTTTATATGGATATTTTGCAGTAGATTTACTTAGTTCAAAAATCCCTTTGATTTCTTGACTACTTCTGCCGTAGGCTTTGATTGTGGATCCAAGCAAGTAAAACAAAATCCTTGAGAGTTTTAATCATTTCTCCACTAATATGTTGCTTGTAGGTCCAGTTGTGAAGATGTTTGTTTGCTCAGTGTTGAAGTGCAGCCTCTCCTGAAGGCTGTGGTCTTTGGTCTTCGTCAGGAGAAAGGGCTTCAAGTCCTCTTCACTTTCAGCAAGTGCTGTGGCATTATCTGCGTATCTGAGGCTGTTAAAGATTTTTCTTCCAATCCTGATGCCACATTCTTCTTCACATAGTTCAAAAGGTTGGGTTGTCTTGTCAGTGTGTGGATTGAGGAGGCATGGGGGAGAATACAAACTTAACAAACACATGTCCTGATTTTAAACCACACACAGTATTTCTTTTCTCTGTTAGAACAACTGGGTTTTGGGTTCTACATGAGTACAATGATGTTTTTTCAATGTTCCCGGTCATGTGTCATGACTCAGAAAGCTGAATAACTTTGCAGAGTGAACAAAACACAGTAAACATTTTTCTGGTGTTCTCTGACTTCGGACAAGATGCAGTTGACGTCAGCAGTGAAATTCTTCATTCCGCATCTCCTGATTCCAGCTAGAATTTTTGACTCTTCTCTGCCATTGCACAGCTACAAATGTTTTTGTATTATCTTCAGCAATATTTTACTTGGCAGGTAATGCTAATAAAGGTAGCTCTGGTGAAAGAAGCTGCACCAGCAGCTCTATGGGGGAAGGATGGGCAGTCTCCTCTCATTCAATAAACTGCCTCTGAAAACCCACTGAAGGGTCAGCTATACGTCCATTCCAGCTCTACAGTCCACAACAACAACAGTGCTAATGATGTTGTTCAATAATATTTCATTTCTTTTGGATAATCTTTTTTTAAATGCACACGAGTATGTGTCTCTTCAAGTTGGTTGCCAGAGTCCTCGGTGGAGACAAGCGAACATCCCCAATTATTGAGACATTTCAGCCGATATTATTCCAAGTCCTAGAGGCTTGATTTTTGCCAACTACTTCAGTGTAGTTTGCACGTCTTCCTTCTATATCATAAGTTCTTCATTACCTGCTACTTCTCCAAACGGTTGCACATCAACCATTCATCTGTACCTTTGATACCATTTGCACTGGATCTTTGATACAGTGGCTTTATGTATCCCTCTTCTCTTGGTTATCATTCAATACTTTGCCCACACGGCCTTTTAATACTGCAACTTGAGGCTTCACTTTTTTCCTTTTTCAGTTCTTTCAGCCTGGGGAATACTAAGCATGCTCCTTCTTTTGCATCATCTAAATCCAAGTTTTCCCACATTTCTTTGTAATACTTCACTCCAGAAACACCAATTCACTCACTCTCATCGCCATTGAGTCAGAACCAATTCACAGCTGACCTTCCCATGGGTTCTAAAAATCTATACACCACATGGACGGAGTTCGTCTTTCTTTCTCGCACAGAGTGGCTGGTAGATTTGAACTTGGAGTCACCTTTGAGCTAGCGGTGCAGTTGTTAACACTCTATGCCGTCAGAGCTCCCAGAAGGACTGGAGCCTTGGAAACTGTGGGTAACACTTCTCGGTTCTACAGGGTTGCTGTGGAATAGAATTGACTGATTGGCAATAGTTTGGTATTTCACGTTTTAAAATCAGTTGAGGTTCATGGGGGTAACTGGCAAAGGTTATGGATGAAACAATGCCAGAAGGGGGGCTTGAACGAGTGAGACCATCAAAGAAAAACAGAGGCAAATTTTGGAGCTCTAATTTGTGGCCTAGCCAAACATGTACAAACAGCAGATGATAAAACAGACAACTGGGACCTTCTGAAGATTAAATCCTTATGTGCATCAAAAGACTTCTCCAAAAGTGTAAACAGAGACCCTATAGATTGGGGGGGGGGGGAATATTTGGCAGCAACATTCTCAAACAAAGCACTAATCTCTAAAATTTAGAGAAAATTTCAACTGCAACAATGCAAAGACAGATCATCCAATTTAAAAATGAACAGAGGATATATATATATAAAAATAAAAATGAACAGAGGATATGAACAGACATTTCACCAAAGAAGACAGCCAAACAGCCAAGAAACATATGAAGAAATTCGTGCCATTTCTCGATATATTAGTCATTTGAGAGACACAAATCAAAACAACAGCGGGCTGTCGTCTCACCCCAACAATAGCAACAAAGTGTGTCAGATAACAACAAACACGGGCAAGAAGGTAGAGACCAAAAACCACTGGCCGGCAGTAAATAGAGCAAGCCCCGGGGAGAACAGTGTGATGCTTCCTTAAACTAGCTGGGAACAGAAACACCATTTGATCCAGTAATCCAATGTGTGTATTATAAAGAAATAGGAGTTGGGACATGAGCAGACGTCCAGACACTTGTGTCTGTTGAAGCATTATTTACAATAGCAAAGATATACGGTAACGACCCAAGTGTCCATCAACAGATCACTGAATGAACAGACTGCAGAACATGCGCGCAGGGGGATACTCTGCAGTGTTAAAGAAGAAGGAAAAATCCATACAACATCTCATAACATGCAGGAACCAGAAGGACAGTGTATGCAATGAAAGAAGTCAGTCACAAAAGGACAAATGTAGCTGGTGTATTCACACAATGGAATACTACGCTGCATTGAAAAACAAGGAACTCATGTAATATTAATCAAAATGGGTGACCCTGGAGGACATTATGCTGAGTGAAATATCTCAGTCACAAAAGGACAATCACTGCATGGTGCCACTGCTGTGAAATGGGACTGACATCAGGGTTGGGATAAGAATGAGAAAAACTGGATAAATTATGCATACTGCATTGAAATAGATGAGGGAGCGAACAGGTTAAAAGAGATATATGATAGGGTATTATGGTTATCACAAGAGTCCAGAATGAAGGTTGCCTGGCTGAGTGTACTCAGGGCGGGGGTGGGAGGTGGGTGTGAGGATTGTATACCAATGAAGGGATTTTTGTTTTACTTTTCAAAGAGAAGAGCAAACTCGGGGGAGGGGTGGGCAGGAAGAAAAGTGCAACAATGAATGAATGAATGAATGGAAATCCAAAATCTCTGTAAATGTTCATTAAAATTTAAAAAAAGGACAAATGTAGACTCCTGGTGGCACTAGGTAGATCTGTGTGAGGAGATCCGTGGCTCAGCTAATTCAAGTGGCATCTCTCTGGTGGTTTGGCTCCACCAGTAGCTAGCTGCACAGGAGAAGGAAGGACACTCTCTTGTGCAACTGTGGCTTCTCAAATGTCACTGGGAAGTCAGCTTGTAGTTAGGTCCAACTGGAAATCCATAAGTTATTTTTTTATAGTATGAACCAAATACTATATATATAGTCAAGAAAAGGTTTACACATAGGAAGATACAATCTTAGATGGTTCTCAGGGATGGGAAGGCAGAAGATTGAAAATCAGTAACCACCTCATGATTACATAATCAATGAAACACAGATATACATTCCTCTGGTGCTCTCTGTTTTCAGCCAAGATCCATCTAACATTAGCTACAATATCCCTAGTACCACGACCTCTTCTAAACCCAGCCTGTACATCTGGCAGTTGTCTGTTGATGTGATGTTCCAGTTGTTCTTTTATTATTTTCTGCAGAATCTTGCCTGCATGCGATATTAATGATATTGTTCTATAATTTCCACACTCTGTCGGGGTCACCTTTCTCTGGAATGGGAACAAAAGTAGATCTCTTCCAATCAGTTTGCCAGGTGATTGTCCTCCAGATTTCTTGGCACAACTTGGTGACCACATCAAAGGCAGTGTCTGTTTGTTACAATATGTCAGTTGGTTTGCTGTCAATTCCTGGGGCCTTGTTTTTCTGCCAATTCCTTCAAAGTAGCTTTAACTTCTTCCTTCATCACCACAGGCTCTTGCTTGTATGTCATTTTATTACATTCTTCTGTGTCAGCTAATTTTTTTGGTACAGTGACTCTGTCTGTAAACTCTACCCATCTTCTTCGAATGCTTCCTGGATCATTTCATATTCTGCCCAAGCATCCTTAAGTATTGCAACTCAAGGCTTAAATTTGTTCTTCAGCTTCTTCAGCTTAAATGCTGAGCGAGTTCTGCTCCTTTGATTATCTGAGTCCAGCATTTTGCACATTTCATTATAATAGTTTATTTTGTTTTTCTGTACTGCCCTTTGAAATATTCTGTTCAGCTCCTTAATTCCTTGATTTCTTCCCTTTGTTTTGGCTTATTAGCACTCTAGTACAATATTCAAAGTCTCTTCTGACATCCATCTTGGTCTTTTCTTCCTCCTCTGCTTTGTAATAACGAATTGCTTTGGGAAGTCTGTTGAAGAGCAATGATGTCAGTCTGGAGACTAAGGTGTGCCTGATTCAGGCCACAGTCTTTGCAATTATGTGCTTTGCATCAGAAAGCTGGACAGTGACCAGGATTTGCTTAGGGTTAAAGCTCAGAAAGCAAAAAAAGAATAGGAAAGAACAAACAGGAAAAGTCAACATGGAGTGGAAGTGGGACAAGTAGTGTTACATGTAGCATCACAATCAATGCCACAAAGTAAACTCATTGTTGAAAGGAAAGTAAGTTTTTACTGTAAATTTCCACTCAAATCACTAGGAAAAGTTAAAGAGTTAGCTTTTATCTGGAGCTGGCTTTAGGAATTCTTTGACAGCTTTGTTTTAGGCAGTTTTCCCTTTACATTGTGTTTCATTCATGTGCATTGTTCTTTATACAGCCATTCCTATCACTGTATTTTACATCATCAATTAAAATGGATTTTGGCCACCAGTCTGGGGCTATTTCTAGGCTGGAAGATGAGAGGAACAGCCAGCTTCTGTGAAGGTGTGTTTTCTTGTTTGGGGTTGAGACTGAGGTGTGGCTCTTGCTCGCAACAGGGTGGGAGCTGATTGAATTTGGCCTCTATTTAAAAAGGTTTTTGGGCCCTCAGGCCTGTGGTCCTCAGGCCTGGTTTTAGTGGATCTCCCAAATAAAAACGAGTTTGGAAGCAGGAGTAGCATTCACTTCCAAAAAAGCTTGCCTCAGGAAACTCTGTGAACTTGGAGAAAAGATGAAGGTTTTGCGTTCAAGACTTTCTTTCATTCATAGGGTCAGTTGCTAAGGGTCATCTACAACTTGGTGTAACAGCAACAACAATTACTACTTTTGTTGTTGTGTGCCATCGAGTTGGAACTGACTCAGAGCTGAACCTCCAGCAGGTTTTTCAGGGACAGTAAATTGCACAGGAAGAGATTGTCCATCCTTTGGCAGAGCAGCTGGTGGATTTGAACCACACCTCTAGGATTTCAGGGCAGCTTCTTACCACGAGGGCATTGATCTATGACTATTATCACTCCATCTTTTCAAGTCTCCATTGAATCTTTCTTATTACTTCACCCCCTCATCATGCTAATGCCCACTAACCTCTGCTAGCCTAATGATTTCCCTCCCTTCTGTTCTCTTCTCCCATCCCCCTTTGAACATTTATACACATCTGGCTCAGAAATGATGCTTTTGCATTTTCAGCTTCTCCAACTAAACAATGAACTCTGAGCTTACTTGAAACCTCAGAAGATCCACCTGCTCAGACAACCTGGTGCATATTCGGTTGGTTTGGATTTGGATGAGTTGGCAAAACCTACAAGCCTGTTTACTATGTAATAAAGCCATTGTTGCTGCTCTGAAGGGCCATTCATTGGTGGCTTAGTAGTAAGAAGGTGTGCTGCTAACCCAAAGGCACATGGTTCAAACCCGCCAGCTATTTCTAGGGAGAGAGATGGGCAGTCTCCTCCAATGTGATTTACTGCTTCTGAGAACCCACTGGAGGGTCAGCTATGATTTGGTTCTGACTCCTCAGTACATAACAACAACATCATAATAATATAAGTAACAATAATCAAGGGGGAACTGCCCTAGCATACCTTGAATGCTGAAAGTGCTTGAAACAAAATGCTATAGGTTTTATTTGACAAATGGAAAGGGATAAGCTCAGAGAGGTTAAATAAGTTGCCTAGGGCCACACAGCTGGTAATCAGGAGAGCTGAATTTAGCACTTCCAGCACCCATGGCTATTATCTTTTCAAGACCTTTTCATTTCAGTGGGCATGTCCATTGCTTCTGAGATGACTGAGCACAGCTTGGAAGTGCTGCTGGCCCTGGACAATCAGGAATCTTCTTGTTAAGCTCAGTATTATTTTTTAAAAATACTAATTTCATTATTTGGTTCTTGATAATAGCTTTGGCCACAGTTTCTCCCTTTTTAGGGAGCATACCTTGGTAACATTATTGGTGTTGTGTGTCACTGAGTTGGAACCAACCCACAGCTGACCCTCTAGAGGGTTTTCAGAGGCAGTGAATTACACAGGAGGAGACTGCCCATTCCTTTCCCCTGGAGCAGCTGGTGGATTCGAACACTTGGGCTTGCAGCACAGCTTGCTACCAGGCCACCAGAGCTCTAGTGGATAAACATTAGGAGTGTTAGAAAATGTTTCCTCATGTCTGCGGAATCTGTTAAAGGACTCCAGTCCTGGGACATGAGTGATTTTTTTTTTTACCTCTTCTTTAAGGACAGAGATTTTGTATCTGAGTTAGTCATAGGGTCCTTCTAGACTTTTCTTTCTAAGATGCTAGGTTGTTCTTGGCCCAGGAGATTATATGTGTATGCCTGTGTGTGAGAGTATATACGTGTGTGCGCGCACGTGTGCGCGCGCCCACGAGCTTCACTGATGTCCTAGGTTCAGGCTGTAGTTTCCAGCAGGCCCCAAGGGCTCTGAGGAAACACTATGGTGGTCCTTTCATGAGATCCCAGTTATGATGGGGTTCCCCTGTGTCCTTTGCTGTAGAGCTGGCTTGGACCTGTGATGGGTGGCTGGAGGCCTCTGATGGCTGGTGTTCCAAGGCCCCGTGCCCCTCTGTCAGGCGTGCAGGGTTGGCACAGCCACCTCCAGGACCTGTGAGGGAGTGGCCTGTAATGTGAGTGACCTGTTCCCCAGCCAGGGGAGGCCTTTTGCTATTTGTATTCCAAGGATAGGGAGAACTAACACATTCCATGTCTGTCATCCCATTCCATTTCCTCCAAGTACCTCGGGTGTGCCAGCAGTATTCTAGAGGTGTTCCCCCTGAATTACAGAAAAGGATGCCAATGTTCAAATGCCAGAAGAAGGAGCCCTTGGGGCTCAGAAAGCCCAGGTCCCCAAGAGCAGGCCTGGGCCCTAGACTGATCTTAGCCTGTGGGAAGAGGTGCAAGCATCACGGTGGGCTTCCTGGGGCAGGCTCAGTGCCACCCCAGCTCCCTGAATCATTCCCGAGGTTCACTATGCCCCTGAAGATAACGGGGAGCCCTGCGTATTCTCAGAACCTCGGGGATTATTCCTTGCTGTGGGGAAGGTGATATTCAGACACAACTTGTTGGAGGTACAAACAGGCTTATTGGAGCATTTTATAGACACTTGGAAAGGAAATGACAGTCCGAGAAGCAGTGGTAACTTCCGGTTGGGTACCCGATGCCCACGTCTTCCCCCAACTCCCCGGAGTGGACACTTGGCAGTGCTGAGCTGTGGGGATGTTTTCTGAGGACCTGGGAGTAAGGAATCCCTGGATCAAAGAAGAGACAGCCATATCCCTTAGACACCCTCCAGGAAGCTGCCAGTCAGTCTGGCTTTGTGGCCAGTGACTAAAAAATAATGAGGGCTAGGGTTAGGGCCAGGGTTAGAGTTAGGGTTAGGGTTAGTGTTAGGGCCAGGGCCAGGGTTAGGGTTTGGGTTAAGGTTAGGGTTAGGGTCAGGGTCAGGGTCAGGGTCAGGGCCAGGGTTAAGGTTTGTGTTAGGGTTAGGGTCAAGGTCAGGGTCAGGGTCAGGGTCAGGGTCAGGGTCAGGGTTAGGATTAAGGTTAGGGTTAGGGTTATCTGAGGCTCCCAGATCCTGTGTCCAAAGTCCTGTGTTCCTTAACCCCAGGAGATGCAGCTTTCCAAGTTCAAGGACTTTAAAGCTGGTAATCCTGAAATGGCCACAAGATGGCGCCGAACACTCACGGATGGGATCGCCCCGCTTCCGGGAACTCGCATGGCTACTGGCTCCCTTTGGATAAGGGCAGGTGGTTCCAAGACCACATGTCCAAGCTGGTCATTTGTGAGGAACTGGGACATGCATGATCTTATAGTTGGTAAAGAAAGGAGAAAAAGCCTCCTGTTCACTATGTAACCATTAGTACAGCATCCTTTTGTCGAATGTCTGCTGGATGCAGGGCTTGAGGTTGTCACAGGGCCTTAGAAAGAGTTGGTTTTTTTCTTACTTGATGCAGGAAAATCAAGAGAGTGAGGGGCTGGGCTGGGGTCACAGAGATTATGTGAGCCCAGCCTCAGCCCAAGCCACTTACTCTTTCTCTGCTCTCTTCCTAAACTGTGACGGGGTGTACTGGGGATTAAGGGGCACCTTGTCCTGGCTGCCAGGAAGCAAGAGCTGCCTGTGATTAGGGATATCTCAAAAGGTGCTAATTCCCTCTGGGGCCCTGCTCTGACCTGAGGAGACCAAGATGAACGCAGTGTGACGCCTGTTCCTCAGAGTTAGGCCTCCTGGGAGGAACAAGCAGCTCATGAACTGAAAGGTTGATAGTTGGAGTCCACCTACGGGCACTTCAGAATTAAAGTCTGATGTTTTCCTTATGAAAAATCAGCCACTGAAAATGCCAGAGTAGAAAACAGTTCTACCTTGTCAGTCATGAAATCTCCATGGATACAAATTGACTTGATGTGAGGACAGATATTTGATGATGTCAGTGTGAGGACTAAGGTGTGCTTGACCCAGGCCATGGTCTTCACAGTTACTCGCTATCCATCTAAGAGCTGGACAGTGAATAATGATGACAGAGTGATGTTTAGAGATGAGTGCTGAATAAAAAACACAGATGTTTCTTGGAGAGAATGCAACCAGGTTGCTTCTTAGAGCAAAGATTATAAAGATTCTTCTCACGTACTTGGTGCATGTTGCTAGGAAAGGCTATTCCTTGGAAAGGAACATCATGTTTGGAAAGGGCAGCGTAAGAGAGCAAGACCCCAACCAGGAGCATTGGCATAGTGACTGCTGCAAGGGGCTCAAGTGTGTCAGAGATGACGAGGGTGGCACAGGATGGGACCCAGGTTCGTTGTTAAGATTTGTTGTTCAAGGGGAGCTCTGGTGGCCTAGTGGCAAGGAGCTGCAACTACAATCCCAGAGGCGCACAGTTCGAATCCACCAGATGCTCTGCCAGGGAAGGAGGGACAATCTCCTCCTGTACTAGTCAGATCTGATTTGACGGTACACTCATACAAAAATAATAAAATGAAATAAAAAATTAAAAAAAAGATTTGTTGTTCAAAGTTGCTGTGAGTCATACTCAACTTGAGGGCACCTGACAACAACATTTTCTTTTGACCTTGTGACCTGAGAGAGCGACCACTTTCCTTTTAGGATGTAATGTTCTGGTGGAATGGTATGGTGATAGTGTTGGCTCTTGAGTTGGGTGGTTCAGTAGACAGGATGAGAAAATCTCCACACAGGCTCTTAGCATGACACCAGGCACTGGGTGAGAACTCACTGCACAGGCACGTCCTGCGGTTGCTCCTGACATTGTCCATCTGTCTTCTCAGTGTCTCAGCATAGTCGGGTCTGACTGTGAGGCTCCTTGCAGACAAGAGTCTGTCCACAATGAGGTCTGGAGAGTTCCACATTGTTGAGGAACGCCTCTGTCGCTGCGGAGCGATTCATTTCAGGATCATTATTCCTGTTGTTAGTGTTGAGTGACTCCAGCTCACAGACAATAAGCGGGACAATGCCCCCTTCCCTATTATCACACTATTGCTATTGTTGTTGTCTATTGCTGTGACCACTGTGTATTTCAGGTGTCTTCCAACCTAGGACACTCAGCCTTCCAGCATTGTATCAATGCTCCAAGATATATGACAGGCTCTGACACAGTAAGGATACACACAATATTATCCTTGTCCTCAGAGTGGAGGGTGCAGGGTGGAGAGACGAGGATCTAGGGGTGACATCTAGAAAGACTGGCGTGACTTTTAACCTCATGACACTTTTTTCAGGCCTGAGGCTGTGGAAAGAAGTTTCCTGAACAGAGAGGTCAAACTGAGTCCTGGAAGAATTAGCCAAGTGGCTAGTGAAAGGGAATGAGGTCCACCTGGCTGGAGCAGCAGCATATGATGATATGGAAGCAGAGAGCTTGGTACAGCCGGGTATTGATGGGCATGTCCTAGAAATGGTGCAACGAGCATTGCAAAAGGCTGAAAAGAGAGACAGCAGCCAGCTCATGGCAGAGATGTTTCTGGAAAATGGCGCCATTAGCAATTAATTTTAAGTTGTTAGACACTCCCACAGCGGGTGATGGAAACAGTGATAGCAAATAGTACCTACTTGGTGACTCACTCGTCAGTTGGTGCCCAGGGCTCCTGCCACACAGCCGTACCGTAGAGGTCTCTCTGGGCCACAGAGGCGTTGACAGCACAGAGGAGAGGATGACTGGGTGCAGAGTTACAGGGCAGGGACAACCAGAGGCGTAAGGTCCTTGGGAAACAGAGGTGTCCAGTCCAAACTCCAAGTGGGGTTTAATCTCAGACGGAAGGGAGGTAACTTCCTCAGTACCCTGAGGAAAGCAGGAGGGTGTGCGCCTTACAGCAATGTCAAGACGTGTCTAACTCATCTTTCCAGCACCTGCACTGCCTCTCACAGCACCAGGTGTGAACAGCTACTTGGTCGACATTTGCTGCAGTCAGGTATAAACAGCTGAGACTTGCTGATTTCCATTTCAACGTTCACTCCTCCAGTGTTGGGATGGAGCCAGCACTCCTGCTTCTTGAGTTCCCTGGTAGCCTCCTTCTGGTCAGATGCAGCAGGAAGGGTTCCGGGAGGTGCTGCAGGCACAGGGCGGGAGACAGCGCTGCCCTGGCCTCCACCCTTTGTTGGGTGAGGGGAAGCTAGCCACGGAGAATCGCCTGCCCTTTTATCTGCCCAGACATTCCCGGTTGAGTAGGACTCTGAGTCCTCCAAAGGGGGGGGGGGGGCTGTCAGAACTCAGAGTCGTGTGGCCTCTTAGCCAGGTAGCTCCGCAGCCAGAGAGCCAGGTCAATGTCATCCACGCACCTACCAGGCACCTGGGTCTCAGACAAGATCCATAATATGGCCCAAGAAGGCTGAGATAGAAGGAACTTCCCTTTATTCTACAAGTCAGACTTTCTGATAAGCGATCAGTAATGGATGCTTTCCTTCTAGAAGTGTCCACGTGTGAGGAGAGGTCATAGGTTCCCGGTATAGATGCTCAGTGATCAGTACTTCTGTTCCCTGAGGCTGCAAGTTGTGTCCCTGCTGTCTGTATCAGAAGTAGATCACCAGGATTTTCCTCCAAGGGTTGTCTGCGTGAACTTGAATGGTCAGCCTTTCAGTTAGTAGCTGCTCTCGTGGACTAGAGCTCCTGTAATGAATGTGTTTGGAACAGCAGTTAATGAACACATAAACTAAATGCTCAGAGAGGTTTGGGGGCTGGCCGAGGAGCAAGTTAGACTTGGGACGGAATTTCTACCAATACATGTACACAGCAAGCAAACAGAAAGATCAAAGGGGAGGACTACATTTCCCCACATTTCCATATTCTTAATGATGTTTAGTGCTTCTCGATCAGCTCCTACCGCGAAGATCCCTTAGAGTGTTGATCAGAAGTTCTGGCTTTTTTTTTTTTTTTTTTTTTAAATGGCAACACAAAACTAGCTAAGAAACAAAGGGCCTACCAGTCCTGTGGTCTCGGGACTTTGCTTAAGTTCTTCCAAAATCAGACACTGAGACCAGTTAGGTTTGGGGGTGGGGGAGGGGAGAAGGATCCCAGAAGCACAGGAAGGGGTGGAGCCTAGGTGGACATGGAGAAGCCAATCAGATGGAGGTGTATTGTTTCCATGAGAAATGTGTGTGTTCTGGGTTCTTCTGGGGACCCTCAGTGGGGTCATTCAGGGCTGCCCCAGAATAATCTCGCTGGAGACTCAGAGGAGGAAGTTGGGTGATTATTAACCAACTCCCTGACTCTTTTGGTTGTGTGTCTTCCTGGAGCATTAACTCTGGGTTCTGTGATTGGAAAGCACCAACAACGAGGGAGCCCGGGACCTTTGCATAAAAGGAGACTGGACTTTAAAACCAATAAAATCTGCAACTTGGAAAAAAAAAAAAAAAAAAAAGGAGACTGGAGTGGCTGAGGAGAAATGAGAGGGGTTCTGGGGTGCATGGTACACATGAGATCCTAAGGCTGCATGCCTCAGTTTCCCCATTTGATGTTACAGAAGTAGGGTCCTCTGGCACTGCTGGGTGGGGTTGGGGCTATGTGCCCAGCCTGCCCTACAGAGACACTGCATGACCCCCCTGTTCTTTTGGACCAGATCTGATTGATCTCCATCACCCTGAACCCAGGAATTCATCTTTTTTCATCATTTCCAAACCTCTGCTCTCCTCTCCCAGGAATAATATAAGATACCCCAACCTGGGCTCCTGAAACCATGAAAGGAGTCCTCAATTTTAGAAACTTCCTAGGGTTTGTAGCATGGCCTCCCACTCTACGCCCTTTCCACCAACACAGTCCTGCTGCCTTGCCTGCCAGGCGAATCTAAAACAGAGCACGTAACAAAATTCAAACTCACATTGTCAAGTCAGAATTGACTTGGAATTGACCTTCGACTGGGCTTTCCAAGGCTGTGAATCTCAGAGGAGGAGCTTGCCCATCTTTCTCCCTTGAACCTCTCTGGTAGATTCGAAGAGGCAGAGTCGAGGCTTTGGGTTGGAAACACAACTTCCTATAGTGTCTACGACGGCTTGTTGTTGTTGTTATTGTTATGTACCATCGAGTCAGAACCACCTCGTAGTTGAGTTTCAAAGACAACACATAGTATGGGGGTTGATTGTTCATTTTCTTCGTTCTTGCAGAACAGCTGGTGGATTTGAACCCCAGACCTTTGTGTTGGCAGCATGATTCCTAACCACTATGCCACCAGAGCTCCCTTGTCTAAAACAGAAGGGATGGTTTAATCACACCACAGGCACATCAGCTCTTTCCTTCTCACCGTATCTCAGGCTGAGGGGCTGAGGGCCTCTGAGCCCACCGATCTCTTCCAGCTTCTGGAAAGCACGCACACTCTCACTCTCTCAGGCCCCCTTACACACACACACATCCACACACTTGTCCTGATTTCAGATCCCCATGTTTATGACTAAAATATTACCGGTGACCGACATTCAGCCCTTTTCTCTTACGTTGTCATTTTATGTTAATTGAATGCTCGTGTTAATCTAATAGAGTTTAGATTTATGTTGGATTCTGTAGCGCGTCATATTTTAATCAATATGCATTCCAGCATTTAGATGGACAGATGAGAAAACGGCCGCATCTCTGCACTTTGGGCCCATCAGCTGTCAATAATTCCTCATTTGAATCCTTGGACAGTCCGATTTATGGGCCTCCCTATATTGCATTAATCACAGAAATTAACTTTTGGGGAAAAGGCTGTGAAAGGTCACATGACATCTTGAACAGGCAGATACTGTGTTTCCGAGATGGAACACTCTGGAGTATTTCTCTGGAGGAGGCGGGCTGGCAGGGGTTAGTGGGGGATTTGATGGCTGGCTGTGAGTGGGGTCCGGGAAACGTGGTAAGGCGCTGTGCTGCCAATCCAAGGGTATTTGGTTTGAATCCACCGGCTGCTCCATGGGAGAGAGATTGACAATCTACTCCCGTGTGACTTTCTGCCTTTGACAAATTGCTGCCGAGTTAGTTAGGAGGTTCCGACTCTACGGTTCCCAGAATTTATTCAAATAGGCAAGCTCCACTTCCTGTGTCGTAACCAGGGCTGGCACGCACTTTGGCATCAGTGGAAAGGGGCTTGCTTTACCGGGTGGGCCACCTGGGAGAGGAGAAGGAGAGTTTGCACAGAAAAGCCGTGTTGTTCGTGTTCAGTGAAAGATTTTCTCCCTCGGGAATTCGCTTGCTCCTGCCACACCTCCCGATTGACTTTACGGGAAGCAGAACCCAAATCAAGAACCCAATGCTCAGGGCTTAGCTGAGCAGTGCATTAGAGATGTGCGGGGATGGGAGGGAGCCGAAATCAGTGCATGACGTAGCACGTCCTGTGGGCAACTGATAAAGCACGTAAAGGGAGGGGGCGCCCTCGGAACCAGGGCGGAATTCTCTGCACAATGGTGGGTAGTGGTGGTGGCGAGGTGGGGGACTGCATGGGTCCACTTGGTGAGGGCACTACCTTCTGAGGTTTTTCATTCTCGCGCACGTCCAGCTTGCCCTGTGCGCTGGCCAAGGACGCCTCTGCAGCCAGGAAAAGAGCACAGGGTGGTAGGTGTGCACCTTTGAGGTTCTGAGATGTGGAGGAAGGAGACAGGTGAGGTCGCTCCTTCCTGTGGCTCCTCCAGTCCTACCCAGTGGCCAGGGAGAAAAAGGACACGTTCTTGGAAAAGATCATGTGGGAAACAGAATGTCCTCCATTGTCCACCATCTGGCCTGGACAATGCAGAGTCTGGGTGTTTACGCTTTTACCGCTTCCCCAAGTGTATATATCGCCCAGATAACATTCCCGGGCCCCCTGAGCTTTTGTTTCCCTCTCTGCTGTTCTCAACTCATGACTATCAAAGACATGCTGTTGTTTTTATGTGCCATTGAGTTGACTGCGACTCCGTGTACAATGTCTCTGAACCCTGCCCTGTCCTGAGTCTCACCGATTCCGACACACCTACCCCCATCGCCCCAGTTACTGTATGAATCCATCTCATCCGGGGTCTTCCTCTCCTGAGCTGTCCCTCCACCCTTCTGAGCATACCAAGGATCGTATCCAAAATATGTGAGGAAGAGTTTAAAACTCCTAGCCTCCAAGGAGAAACTTGGATAGCAGAGCAAAATATTGCCCAGTCCAATCACACCTACAATAGGACACAGTGTTACCCCAGCCCTATCTACAGGACAATCTGTCTGTATTTGCATCTGTCTTTGTGGTTCCCACATCAGTCTTTTTTACGAGAACTATTTCTGCCAACACTACACTTTACCAGTCATGACGGCTTCATGGCCGTGGGACTTTCCTGAAGGTGTGTCTGTCTCTAAAAGATGGGGTTTGTTTGGCCTGATTGTTCATGGCTTTAACTAAATTACCACTACGCACATACAAAGTCGCTGGTTGATCTGGGAATCCTCTTCTAGGGATGTAGATAGTCCATTTGGACTTTGGGTGCCATTAGACTTGACTCAGGGGAGCTCTGGTGACTCAGTGGTAAGCAGTCACGCTGCCAACCCAAAGGTTTGTGGTCTGAATCCACCAGCTGCTCTGCAGGAGGAAGACGGGCCATCTCCTCATGTGTGATTTTACTGCCTCAGAACAGCTGCTGGAGGGCCAGCAATGCGTCAGCTCAGACTGCTCGGTACACAACTGCGAGACTTGACACAGAGATTCATATCAGCATTAGCAAGAGCTTATCTCCGAGCAAATGGATGAATCTGGAGCCAGCTAGATCAGGCATTCGGGATGCACTGAGCCCGTGGTCCCCATCCCATGACCCCAAAGCAGGTTCCTGCCATCTTGCGGTCAGCGGAGAGAAAGTCTGGTGTGGACTCTGGGTAGCCAAGGAACAGAGAGGTCTGGAGCATCTGCGTGGTTGTGTCCTCTGTTGGGACTCGTGGTTTCAGTTTCTTTTCAGAAGCAGAGCCAGTTCCTCCTCTGAGATATACAGTTGTTGATACTCCAGCGAAAGCTAAGATGCTGGTTGACTTTCCTGGTTAAGCCCATGGAGACACCGTATTCAGGGTGGTCGCTGATAGCACAGTCCTCGAAGGCCACATGCTTTAATGCAGAGCCTCCTTAGTGTCTTTTCGAGGAGCAATTTATTCCGGATGTTCTCAGGAAATCATTTCCTCGCCTTTCCTGTGTACCAGCAAGAGCACAAACCCTGGTGTATTGATATTAAGGCACTGATTGGGACTTGAGTGCAGTTTGTGGGTCTGTAAGTGATGTGACTCTCACCCTGTGAGACCATCCTTTACCAAGAGAACCAGAGAGCCACGTTTCCACCAAGAAAGGGGAGTCTTTCCCCAACATCAGTATTGGGGAGCATATCAGGATTCACAAAAATCCATTATAACCCCGTTGTTGTTGGAGATGCAGTTAATAAATGAAGGTAGCACAAAATATGATTTTAAATCAGTTTAATAAAATTATTCATGTAGATTTTAAATCATTTTTACAGTTGATTTAGCATTTGTGACTGGTTTATAGATTATGATATAGGATGGTGTTTGCATCTTCGCAATTTTATTCCAATTTAGAAACAGAACAAATATTAATTTTTGCTTCAATAATGGAGCCTTTGAGAATTAAACTTGTCTTTCTCCAACACACATTTTATGAAAATGATTTTAATATGATTTTTAATATATTTTTCAGGAACTTCTTGCAGGGAAGTCCTTTCAGCAAGGACTTAAATGACAGTATCTTCTCAAAAGTTTCTGTGGAGACAAAGGTGAACGGTTTGGAGAGAGCGGGGCTCCTTGGTGGAGGACACGACCTGGTGTCTCATTTCCCCCAGTTGAAATGGATTCTCAAGGATTCAGAATTTACTGTCATGAGTCAATTCTGTTCAGAGTAATCTTGCGTCCTGTTTCCAAGGCTGGAAATCTTAAAGGAGGTAGAGTGCTCATCTTCCTCCGGTGGGGCCACTGGTGGGTTTGAACCCATAGAGATGTGTGTCTTTTGGTTTAACATAGTACATGGCTAGAGAGCCAAGTCCAAGGAAACATTTACTTCCACTGGGCCGTCTCTGCAGGGCAGGGCCAGGCTGTGTCTATGCACTTTGCTTTCTGGGTTCAGCCTCTGACGAGCACGCCTGCTCAGAGCACCTTGTATTTGGCTTGCCCATATCTCTTGTTTCGTACTGGTTTAGTAGATGTGGGCTTAGACAGGTGTTACAGTCAGCCTCATTTATTTGGCCTCTGAAGGATCTTCTATGGGCTCAGGAGGCCCTTAGACAGGGTAGGGCACTCATCCCTCATATGCCTCTGGAAATGTGGAGCCACACTTGGCAATTCACAAGTCCCTGTACCTTGATGAGGTTGTCCATTGTCTGTCTGTCTCTCTCTGGGTAAGAATGTCTGTAGCACAGGCACTGTCTAGACCACAGAAAATGCAGGAAGCCCACAGATGCACCCCCTATGGCTCCTGGGATGCTGCCGACACAGACATCTGCATTCCTCTGGGAATGTCTATGATTTCAGACACAAGGCATGGTCTTTGGAAGCTATGTCTTCTTTGGTCATCAAGAAAGCGCTGTGCCTCCTAGGAATCTGGACACAGACAAGACTTAGTTGGCAGCACGTGGGCTGGTCCCTGTAGCAGGAGGACTCAGTGAGCAGGAGGCCCTGCCCAGCAGAGGAAAGGGTTCCTGGAAAGGCAATCGGATCTGTTTGTGGGGCGACCCGCTCTGGGGCACTGGGGACCTGCAGCTGTCATTCTTAGTCATATATCCCTTCCCTGGGAAGCAGAGATATAGAGTTTAGGGATTTATCTCTGCCATGGTGAGATTGTTGAAAGCTAGAGTTTCTAATAGAGTGTGAGGTGAGAATTCAGAGGAGAGTGGTTGGCTACAAAAAGAAGCCCTTCGGTGGTGTCTTCCTGGACCCACTGGCCATTGTCCTTGCAGGAAGCTTAGTGGGCTCCAGTGATTTGCTCTCCAAAGCTGGGCCAGCTAACCAGAGCTGTGGGACATGGATGTTTTCACCATGATCCCAACGCAGGCACAGGGACCTTGGTAGGGTCGGGCTCAGAGAGGGTTTGTATATTAGGTCAGAGCCAAAATGACTTGGCAGAGATATGCACATGGTTAAGCCCACCACTCTCTCTATAACACCCTTCATCTGCTGCCTCTCAGGAACCAGCTGCCATTGTTACCTGTAAGTGTTCAGGTCACAGAGTCCTGCAATAGATAAAACGGGAACCTAGGATGATCAGAAGCTAAGTGTTTTTGTAAAGACAAGTCCTGAGTGTACAGGGCTGCCAGCTCCTGGAGCCTTGGGAACAAAGTCTGTGGGGAAGGTCAGTGTGTCCTCAAGTTGAATGACCCTAAAGTCACACCAAGAGCTTTAGAAACGTATGTCACAGGGCATTTTGGTGGCGTAGTGGGTAAGACTCTCAACCAGGATTGATACAGTGTCTGCTGCAATGGGCTATAGTGTGTCAGGAAGTATGAGGATGGCACAGGATAGGACAAGGTTCAGAGCTGCTGGTCAAAGTGTCACTATGGGTCATAACAACAACAATAACAAGTGGGTAAGAAGTTATGCTGACAATCCAATGACAGGCTGTTTTATCAGCTGCTTTGAGAGAGAGAGAGAGATGGACCATCTTCTCCCAAGCAATTTAAAACCTACTAGGGTTGAGTTGGTTCCCACTTGAGGACAATGAACAGAGAGGTTCATAGAGAATTGCATTGTTAGCCCAAATACTGCACCAGTGGTTCAAATCCACTAGTGGCTCCAAGGGAGAATGATGGACAATCTTCTCCCACGTGATTTACAGCCTCAGATAGTCAATGATATGCCAGTTACAAGTCAGTTTCAATTGAACAGCAATGAGTTTGTATTTTTGAGTTTGAGATGCTAGGGCGATCCCAGGTACTGTCAATAGTCAACTTTTTATGAACGCATCAGGTGAGTGTATCGACTTACCTGATGCGTTCATAAAAAGGTTAGAGGGGGAGGCGACCCAGAGATACCTCAGCAGAGAGGCCTGGCAATATGCTTCGAGAAAAATCAGCCTGTGGAGCTGAGCTCTCCTGCAGGCATTCTCACAGAGTCAGTTCTGGGACCACTGGCTACAGACAACTTCTCCCACACGCTTCTTGGATGCAAACAATTTGAAAATGCAAAGTAAAGGAAATGGGCCCAGAATTAGCTGCAGTGAGCTGACAGTTAGGGAGACTTGGGACAGAAAGTACAGGAAGACCCTGGGGGTCCTAGGAGCTCCTAGGTGCTCCACACCCACCTGTGCCCCCACTGCTTAGTATTGATATTTTGGTGTTCTGATAAGCTGTCAGCTAAACCCTCTGATCAGATGCACAGGCATGGCAGGTCAGGGACCACCCCTGCAGCACAACCAGGAGGTCCCTGACATCAGGCCATCTATTCTAGCCGGCCAAAGGCAGCAGGCGGAGCAGCCTGAGTCTTCAATCCTCTGCCACACAGTTAAACAGAGGCCTGCTCGATACCCGCGCAGGATTCCCAATACCCCGGTACCGCCTGGTTTTTTATTTTTGAAAGTTAATCCATCCGTGAGGTGGATTATCAATAGCTCCTTCCCCTTAACCACTGCTCCACAATAATCTCTGAGCAGAGAGCAATTGCAATGCCTGCCTCTGGATTACTGAGGCGAGGCCCAGGGCAGTGGAGGGAGGCTGAGGGCGTTGTGGGCTGTGGGGGGTGGGGCAAAGCCCGGAATACCTGCCAGGAGTGTAGTGGAGCCGGCCTTCCCTGCCTGGGAGTCTCCCTGGGCGCAGAGTCCCCCATCGAGGGCAGGGGCAGGCCGGGCAGCTGTCCGCTCTATGCCCGCTCTATGCGTGGGCTCCTGAGAAGGTCGCAGGCAGGTGTGGCTGGCTCCCCAGAGTCTGCAGACTTGATCGGTTTGGCCCCCGCCGAGCTGCTAAAAGCCTGGAATTGGTAGTTAACATTTAAAACTCAAGGGATTTCGCATAAAAATCTGCGTTTCTGGCATTGCTGGAAAATTTAGAGGACTTGCAACCCTGGGCCTGCTTTCTGATGAGGCAGCTGCGAGCCTGAGCGGGGCAGCTGCTGCCTCTTTCTGTAAACTGGGGTCTCTGGGTGTCCAGCCCCACTGGGTCCAGACCAGGAACGCCTGAAGCTGGGTGCACAGGTGAGGGAGCCCCAGGCACCTTTGGTTAAAGGGGCTTCCCTTCCTACTGGCGCTGGTCCCACTGCACTCTGGGAAAGGCCACGGGCCGGGGCCGGGTGGCTGGCACTGAGGTGTCATGCCACAAGGAGAAAATCATTATGTCTCATCAGGGCTGAGAAAGGGGGAGGCAGGGGTCTCTGTGTACCACAGCATGTGCGAAGACTGTCCGCTGTGCCTTCCAGCCCCACCCCTGCACCAGCCCATCCTGCTTTGCCGACACCCCAGAAAACTCGGCCCACCTGGGAGGATCTTTGCAGACAGTTCATCAGCAGGGGTTGTGGAGGGAAACTTGACAGGCAAAGTAAGACTCTCGTGAGATAAGCAAGAGGGTCCATAATGGGTCAGCCTGGGACTGAGGAACTTCCCGGGGTCTGAATTCCCCAGATTTCCTGCAGACGAATGTTCTAGGCTTTTGCAGGGTACTGAGGATGAGTACAAGAAGTAACTTGGCCAAACGCAGGGGGAGCGGAAGTGAAGACAAGAAACCAGGCATGCGCAGAGCATCAGGGAGGGCTCCCTGGAGGAGAAGTGGCTGAACTGGCAAGACAGCAAGATTCTAAGAGAAAGCACAGCAAAGCTGCATTTGGCATGGAGCAAGGACATCCTTCCTTGTGTCCCTGATACGCTTTTGCAAGACAGCTAGCCTGGAAGCCCCTGGGGCCCAAAGGGTCCTTCCTCCAGCCCCTTGCTCAGCAGATTCGGCTGGAGTTGGAATCTGAGTCCTTTTCTTCCTCCTCCTCCCAGTTGTCATAATTTGGATTCCCCGAAGCACTCCAGCAGTCTGGTTTACTAGGCGGGGGACTACCGCACCCCAGCCTCGTTTGATGGGCCCTAATTACTTAGGAGCAGCAGTGGCTCCAGTCCTGGAGGTCTCTGACGCCCTCTGGTCTCTGGGTAGCCTCCCCCTCACGTGGCGTCTCCGCATTGAGTAGGAACAGCACCTCTGGAGTCTGCGACAGTGTCAGCCCAGCCAACATGGGATACAACAGACGCTAATTGTGTCCCGGAGGAGGCTTCGCTGAAGTTGGGGTCACCCCACTGTGTCTTCTGTAAGTGATTCGTGCATAATCGACAGTGCGAAAGGGAAGGAAGAGAAGCAGGGCGATGTGGGCCTAGCAGGATGGGGTCTGGAGGGAGAAGGCAAGGAGGCTTTCACTGGCTTGAAGAGAGCAAGGATGGAGGGGTGAGGGGTCTCCTGGGGCGGAGAAGCCTCATCTGCACATCTCCAAACTCGGATTTTACCTATTCTTAATCTAGCCAGTTGGAGGGATGAAATCTTAATACCAACTCTCTGACCCTGAAAGGTTGGAGTTTGCACGGGGCTGTCCCCAGTAATCCCGGTATAAACCCATTGCTTGCGGAAAGTGTGTGTGTGTGTGTGTGTGTGTGTGTGTGTGTGTGTGCAGGCGCGCGCGCGCGCGCAAGGTAGAATACAAGACATTACAGTGTACAATTTGAATTGGCCCTCCGCCCACAATGTGCATCCGTACTGGTGGTCCGCATGCGCTCGCGCAGGGACACACACACACACACACACACACACACTCACTCTACAGTCTTCTTCACACGCGTGAACCACCAGTCGCATCGAGAGTCTTGGGAAACGACCAGCTCTCGGATGGAGCTGGCAGAGGCATCCAATTCAGATATGACACCCATGTCTCTGGAAAGCTGCCTTCCCCACCTCCATCCCCAGGGCAAACGTGCCAATTGGGCATAACGTTAAGTAAAGTTGGCAGGGGGCACCTCATGGTCCCTCCTGACACTGCCTCCTGGAGTCTGCAAAGATGGAGGGAGAGGAAGAATGGGAATGAGGGGACTCTCGCCCCCTCGCCACCCCACCAGCCAAGAGCCCAGCCCCCACCCCGCAGGCAGCGGGTTCTGTGCATAATGCCCTCGCCCTTGGAGTGGTACAGAGAGTCACCTGTCTCTCTCTGGCATCACCTCCTCCCGAATGCCACGGGAGAGTCTGGTGACCTTCACTCTGCTCTCCATGGCGACAAGATGGTATATGTTTAATTAGTCCAGGCTTATTTTAGGACCAATTTTCTTTTATTTTAGGGCAATGTGAGCTATGATAACTGTAAGCATGTTTACGAGGCGCGCGAGGCTTAGCTGAAATGTGCCAACAATTCTAGTCAAACAGATGGTGACCCCTGATTCAACTTGCCCTCTCATTCAATTATTCAGCTGTATTTAATTTTCCTCCCAGTGACTCACGTGGTATTGCTATCATGCCACCTCTAGGTGGCACTAAAGACCACCTTTATGGCTGCAATAAAAGGTTGCTTGCTGGGTCTCCCGGGAATTTTCCCAGGCTGGCCTTGGCTGGAGAAGAGGATAATGAATTTCAGCATTTGAACAATAGTTTCTGCCTAATATCAAATGATGTGAAAGGGTGGAAAAAATTGGGTCAAACTGTATGTGATTTGGCCATGAGCTCTAAGTAATCTCCATTCTAATAAGGAATTTGAAAGACCTTCCAGGCTTAATATCCTCTCAAATAATTTGTTTGGAGTTGAAGGAGTATTCCAGCATTAGAGCTGTTTTTGTAATTGTGGAAATGCTCTTGTTTTCCGTTTGGAAATCGCTCCCGTTTAATTGTTAGATACCTCGAGCCCACCTAGACTGAGACAGAGAGGGGAGCCAAGCACCTCATCCCTGTGGAGGGCTTAAATGTAGACGTCCCTGCAAAGGGGATGGACTTGCCCACTGGTATCTTTTCAAAGACGTGACCTTTCTAATGCAGAAATCAAAGTAGCATCTGGGTGCAGCCCATGATCACCACCAACTGAAGTTTTCAGAACCATTGGAATATTAAACAGCCTGCTCAGCTATGTCACCCCACTTCACAGCCCCTTAAACCCGGAAGGGAATATACACACTCAGCTCACATTTCCTGTCTATAAGCATTGCTTTGTTAATTACAGCAAAGCAGAATATGCTTCCAGAGTCCATTCCTTCCACCTCGCTCTTGGAAGCATCAGTGCAAGCATATTAGATATTTATTTCTCCCTAAGAATGTTATCACTTTAGAAACCCTCTTGGAACACTCTGCCCCTTCCCTGAGCTATGTTTGATCAAATTGCAAATGAAAGAATATAAAAGAATGGTGGGTCAGACCAAGACAAAATATAGATCTACAGATAGCTTCCAAAACCAATAAATTGCATTTCTGTGCTCTGTGTGGATGCTAGACTTAAAACTCTCAGTTCTCATTTCCACTTAAGTGCAAAGCCATGGCACTGGAGAGGTTAATGCATGCACACGGAACTGTTTTCCCAGAACTTGGTCTTTAAGGACTTGGCTTCTGCTGGCTGTGCTGCTACATTTGGTCCAGCGATGACTTGGGCCAGTCCTTTTGCATTTAAGCATCTGCATGCATGCTGGGGATCTTTAGTTCAGGCAAGGGAGAGAGAGGGGTGCTACAACACACATGGTGATATCATAGATACTAAAGGTGTTGGGGGCGCTGTGGCCAGCAGCCAGGACCTGACCCAGGCTGGCCAGCCCAGTGGCCTGCACAAGCCCTAGAGGGCAGACAGAGTTGTCTGCTAGGTAAATCAGAGACATTCATGCTCAGCTGCTTGGGCCACTGAGAGCTATAGTGTAGCTTTCAGGGGGTTAAGTAGGGTCCCAGTTACCCCTACTCAGGCCACACTAATTGATTTTTCAGTGACGTCTCTGGCATCTAATTAGCCTGCCAACTTGGCCTCCAGCCTTCCCTTGCCTTTGCCTCCTTGGCACCATGGGAGAACCATGGGGCTTTCTCTTAGAAAGAACTGTGCAAAGCACACACAGATGTGAGAAGGCCCCTTCTAATGCCACAGTCACTGGAGTCCTTGCCTTGAAGGTGTTTACTGCATTGCTATTTCCTGTGCTCATCCACAGTTCTCAAGTAGGGAAACATAGTGAGAAGAACCCTTCCCAGTGAGAAGGACCCTTCCCTGCTGATTTTTGGGCAGCATCGGAGCCCCCTGCCCTGCCCCATCTGAGCTGTTGGCTGTGTGAGTTGGACAGGGAAGCCTGGGCCATCTGGGGGCTCTTATAACTGGGAATGTTTTTATTTGTGTGTGTGTGTATGTGTGTGTGTGTGTGTGTGCTTTTATTGTGCTGATAAACACAAGAAGCCTTACTGCTTTGTGGGAAAATCCAACTGTGATATTCCAGCCCTCTTGTTCCTTGCAAAGAGGGCATTTGAAGCAGCACAGAGACCCCACAAGACAGGACCTGGAGGAGAAATGGGAGGGGAGAAGTTAGGGCAGAACCAGCAGGGAATTTTTGTCCCTAAGACAGGATTTTTACACACACACACACACACACACACACACACACACACACACAAAGAATCATGGCTTCCTTAAACCACTGAACCACTGGTTTCAATTTGTGATTTGTACACATGGCATGCACAAGCGGAAGAAACTCAGGTCTCAGGTCAGGTCTCAGCAGTAGTCACCTTCACCCCTGGTCACCCTCCTGGGTGCTTGGTAGCCCCAGAACCTGCCCCACATCTGGCCATTTTGCTGAGATCCCAAGTTCCTCTGCAACCCTGAACATCATTTGTTTTTTTTCTTTGTTCACAGGAGCATCGCAGTGAGGCAGTCTGTATCTTTGAAAAGAAAGAATAAGGCAGGGTGTTGTAGACCCCAGCTTAGGTTGAAGCTCAGGTTGGCTAAGGTCAGAGAAACTTTCTCCTCAGTGGCCTTCATGGCTCCCTGCGTCCAGGAAGAGGCTTGCCAAACTTCCTCCTGTTTCCACTCCCATTTTGCTCGGGCGTTTCCTCTTGACTCATGCCCTCGTTTTTTGTGCGGAGTTCCAGGAGGATGTTTTCCGGGTGGGAGCGGTCTCTCAGCAGCTCATTCTGGAGCAGCTAGTTCCCCGCCCCCCCCCCCCCGTACCCCCCACAAAGTTTTTTTTTTTTTTTTTGAGAGGGCCAACTCTTTATTTTTTTTTTTTTCCTGAAGGTGGCAGTGAAAGAGAAAAATAAAAGATGCCTTTGAAGATTTAGGAATTTTATTTCAAAACAGATGAAGCCGCGACAGGCCCCGTGCGCCCAGGAGGGCTGACAATGGGACGCCCAGCCCCGCAGCGCGGTGCGCACCTCGGGCGGGCGCGCGGCCCTGAGCCCCTGCGCCCCAGCGCTCAGTGACCGCCAGCTCCGCTCGCCGCCGCCCGCTCCCCCTCTAAGTCCCTTACCAAGATAATTGAGGATCATGATGCTGGGGAAAGAGCGCAGCCGGCTCCCGCGGGCTGTCAGGTATCTGCTCGCGTCTTCGTGTCATCCGTCAGCATTGAGCTCCTCTGTCATCTCTCCTCAGCCTTCAGCGTCGCGCGCTCTCATCGTGTTCATTATCTCGGCTCAGACCAGCCCTCCCCCCACTCCCCCCATCCAGTAAATGCATCTTTGTGCAACTCTTCAGTCTCCGATTATGAATCGATGATCATGTGGTATAAGAGAGATAGATGGCTTTTAGTTCCATCTTGTCTTCCCTAATTGTAAAATATTAGTTACATTACACTGTGTCTTTTGATTAATGGAACTTATTTGGAGTAGCCTATCCGAGCCCTCCCCCTTCTAAAGTCTTCCACTGACTTTTGAGAATTGAGTGATTTCACTTAAAGCAGACAAATAGGCCCTTCAGCGAGGAGATAGCGGCTCTGAGGCTGTGGGCAAGCCAGCCGGAGTTCAGTGTGTTCCAGAAGCTTTACCCCCGCGAGACAAGACCTGACTTCTCAGGAAGCCACACGGAGCTGCTTTCCTTTATCCACAAACACACCTCCCCTTTTTTCTTTCTTTCTTTTTAAATTTTTTTCTAATTTAGCCCATCTTGCTGACTTGCAAAACAGGATGTGAAACTAAATTGAATTAAAATTAAATAAATCGCAGCTTGCCACATCCCCACATTGGGCATGTGAGAAGCGGGTCCAATCTGAACTTTGACGCATCTGGGCTTTCAGCGGCCAGAGCCTCTTCACAGACGAAGCGCATCCAGGAGCCTCTGGCCGCCGCCTGGCCCGCGGAGACGCGCTTGTCTTTCCCGGCAGAATTCATCTTGTTTGGCACTATTTACTTAAACATAGTCTGTTGATAAAGTCCTTGCCATACAAAAGCAAAGTCGGTGGCTAAATCCCTGATTATAAAGAATCACTGTCTATCCTGCAGTGTAAATTCAAGGACATGCTCACTTTCAACCTATCAGCTCAATTAGAAAAACAAAACAAAACAAAAAAGCCACCTCTCTTTGCTGGCCTTGTGGATAATGGCTCGCTCTTAGAGAACAGCAAGGCAGACTTTGTAACACATCAAAACACTCTGAAAAAGGCACCACCAGTGAGGAATTTTCTAGAATGCACTTGGAGAGGAGCAGAGTGGGGGCAACACTCTGAAAAAGGCACCACCAGTGAGGAATTTTCTAGAATGCACTTGGAGAGGAGCAGAGTGGGGGCATGCGCACAAATATTTCTCTCTCTTTTTTTAGGGTGTGCTAAATATTTCGTTCTGACCTTTGGGTTTGAATTTTTTACCTTTATTTGCATTATCCTTATAGACACTGACTCATGTATTTTCTGGGGGATATGCTATTTCATTTAATGTACTAGAGGCAAAGAATTGATTTTATTACGCGTATAGGAAGCTGGTAATGTTTTACTTTTTTTTTTTTTTTTTTTTTAAGAGCATAACAATGTGTTTATGCCTGCCAGGAGTAGTAAAGGAAACAAAACAACCAGGCCTGAGTTTAAATTTCATTCTGAGGATGAGATGCCCAAGAAAAGGCAGATTAGAGATCAGAGGGCTGGGCCGGTGTCCGCAGCCTCTGTTCCCGTCTGTCCTGCGAGCCTGTATATTCTAGACAGTCGGTGTCCAGAATTATTCTAGGTTAATACCTCATCCTCCCAAATGTCTCCCTGCCATCACCTGAACCCAGATTTTAGATTGCGTTAACCTTGTTTTTTTCTGTTTGTTAGGAGTCATTGCTCTGAGGGGAGCGTATGCTTGAGGACTCTTTGTTCTGAGTACCAAGGGGCTTTTTAAATGTCAGCTGAGTTTGGACTGCTGTGTGTAATAAACCTCCTCAGGGCTTCTGAGGCACCATCTCCAAATTTTCATCGGTGGCATCCCTCACTTAGTTATGTGCATCCATCATATTCTAAGACCCTTTTATAGAATAGCCTTAATACAACATGTGGATGCATATTGACAATAGTTGGCACTTTTATATATTCTGCGATACACACTTATCTGTTATGGGTCCATAATACCAAATGTGCAGTAAAAAGCTATATCAAAAGGCAGTCATTCTGCATGCATAAAACACCCGCACTTGGTCGCTTTAATTTTCTTACTGCAGCTTCTGAAACCCGTACTGTATCCTGATGGACTTGAGTATGCGGCTCATTTAAGTGAAGTGGCAGCTCGGCTCTCGTCTGCTGGAGACCTGTGTGGGGCTCTGCACCTGGTGAACATCGCCGCCTCTGGTGATGCTTCGTCCCAGGACACTTATTGGAGCAGTGGTCCCTACGATCCAGGCTTCTGCAGCCTTGTTTGTGATCATAGTGACAATGTTGACATGCCCCAAACCAGTCTCTCTGCTAAGTGTTAAGGCTTGTGCCATCACCCCAACTCCCACTGCATCTAAGGTAGGCACTAACTGGCATTTGCCCATTTGACAGATGAGAAAACCTCTGCTTTGGAGAGCTTGGCAAGGCCATGCAGCTGTTGAGTACTGGAGTTTTTACTACTATCTGGCCCTAAACCCAGAATTTTCAATGGAACTCTGCGTGTGTGTGTGTGTGTGTGTGTGTGTGTGTGTACGCGCATGTGTGCACTTGCATGCTTGAGTACACACACTCGGAATAATCTTGGACTTTGACTTCATGCTCTGTATTCTGTTTTGTTTTTACTTTTTCAGATTAAATGAGATGACAAACCATGTACAGCACCTTGCTTGGAATAAGAACTCAAAAGCCAGAAATGGGCGGGGGGAAGTGATTACATCACATTACATATATACTTACTTCCCTCTCTAACAGAATATCTTTCCTTTGAGGAGCCCTCAGTTCTCCTTCCCTTGCCAGTTTTTGAAATCACCCTGGGGGAGCATTTGGAAGTTCAGTCCTTTAGGTAAGCATCTGGATTTGCTGCCGTGGTGGTGGTGGTGGTGGTGGTGTTACCCCGCCTGGAGCTTTCCACTCAATTCCCACTTCGAGTGACTCTCTGTCGGGGTTCAGAGGCTGGAAACTTTTGTGTAAGGAGACTGCTCTACTTCCACATCTTTTTCCCTGAGATCAAATGGCCCTCTGGTTAGCATCTTACACAATGTGCCTCCAGGGTTTTTTAAAAGTTCCGAAGTTATTGTTGTTGTATACTGTTGAGTCTGATCCAACCCATAGCTGACCCTCAGGTGGGTTTTCAGAGGCAATGAGAAGAGATTGCCCATCTTTCTCCCACGGAGCACATTCGAACCACATGCCTTCATGTTGGCAGAGCAGCTCTTTATAGGAAATAAAAAATAAGGATCTGACCTAGAGGGAAGAGCGCAGGGCTGTGAGAAGGCACGTGGATCTGCTGTCTGTTTGGGGCATTGGTAGGGATAGAGGGTCCTCAGTGTGAGTACTTCCCTGCTGATCTAGAGGACAGAAGTTCTGGCCCAGGTTCTTTCACTTTCTGCTCATCTGGGGCACAGAACAGTGTCACCTTTCTGGGCCTGCATCCTTGTGACAGCACTTAGGTCATCCAACACCTTGTTAAGAAGAACCGGACAGCAGTAATGGTAGAAAGACTAGATAGCGTTGCCAGTTATTTGAGGGACAAGGAGCAGAACTGGGCTTTTCTTGTAGACACCAGGAGGTGAAACTTACAGTGCAGCTTGTCATCTGGCACCATGCATTTTATTTTTTAATAAAATAAACATCTGGTTGTTTGAACACAAGTCTTCCCCTCTCCCCCTTTCCTCCTAATTTCAGCCAAACTGCGTGTGTAAACACAGTCTTAATTGACATCAGGTTAGAGAAGTCTGGAGAATGAGCTTCAAGTCATCCTTACGACTGACCTGATGGTGTTTCATTCTCCCAACAGTTAACCTCTTCATTGACTGCCTGAGAGACATACAGCGCTCTGCTACTGATTGAAACAATTACCCATCAGATTGGACCCCAATTTTGGAGCAGCCCCTGGCACTGGGGAGATTTCAGTGCTGTAGAGAAAAGGGGAGCTGGGGTCACCCAGGGAGCAGGGTGGCTCTAAAGAAGTGGTCCTAGAAGGAACTAGAATCTGAGTTCAGATAGCGTTGGTAATGAAGTCTCATTTCCTGCACCTTCTGGTTTAATCTCTCTCTCTGTGTATGTAAAGATGTCTCTATCTTAAGACTCGGCAAAGAAATGCTTTAGTTTGCAGAGTTAATATTTGTTTGGTTGTTTATTAATAATCATGTAAAGTATTCCGGAACTTTTGGCACTAAACTGCTACCTTTCACATCTCATCTCTGAAGTGGGGTTCTGGGGTCTTAGGTGGCTCACTGAGGCAGGACCTGGGTTGGACTGGCTGTTTTCCGATCCTTGTTGCTTCTCCTCTGCCTCACCTGGGCACACTGCTGAAAGTCTTAGTGCCTCAGTTTTCTCACCTGCCACCTAAGAGAATCTTACTAATGGAACACACTTCACAGACCAGGGAAGAGCTAAATAAGAAACTATGGCATATTTAGACCCATATGTAAAATGAAGGGCAACGTGTCTGTACACATATGTACCTCTAATAAGCAAGACTTTTCTTTTAAATAAAGTTTGATACTTCCTCCTCTTCAACTAATTTCAGAAAGAATTGGGGTAACTTGACCATAGGAAAAAAAACCTCATCCTCGTCACCAAGGAGTGAATAGTTGATTATGACTCATTGCGACCATCTATCAGGGGACTACCCATCTGTCTCCCTGCTGCTGGCATGGTCAAACTGCATAGATGCACCAGATGCACTAGTCACTAAACCAGCAGAACTCCGGCCTGACCAGAGTTACGACTAGACTAATCATTGTCAGTAGTTTGTGGTCTGCAGGTTAGTAAAGCTACTTTGTACAGATTGAGCTGGGGGGAGGGTGGGGTCCTGGGGAAGAAAGTAGAAAAACCTGCTTCTAGGGAGCTAGAGGTCTGGAGGTGAGGAGAGAGTTGAAATTGCATAATCCCTCCCAAATGAGATCTAGAATCTCTTTCAAAGGCAATTGCCCACAGGCAGCCAGCTGAGCTGGCAGAGGTCAATGTGATGGCTCTCTTTGTCAAGAGTGGGGTCTGCTCCAGGAGCTTCCCCTCAAAGGACCCGGGGTGGGGGGGGGGTGGCGCTGAGGAGCCCACCTCTGTCCAGTTCCCAGGTCAAATGTAACAGGAAGATGCAAATAATAAAAATCTACTTGTTCTAGAGACATTTCTCAAATGCTTGCAATTGGTTGAAGGGTGGGGTTGGGGACGCAGAGGAGGAAGAGACCACAGGCCATGGAAAAGGGGTAACCGAAGGAAGCTCAGCTCCACTCAGGGCTCAGTAATTTGGGAAGGTTGTGTGCTAAATAATTTGTGAGCCTCCAAACACGCAGGTTATTGTTTGTGGACAGATGGCGCATCGCGTTTTATCGCTTTTCCTTCTGTGGGTCCTCATATGTGGGGCTGATGTGCATTCTGAAGTCTTTGTTTCCTTGTTAAAATCTCTAATCTAAAACAGGCAATCAAGCACAGAGGCAGGGCTCGAGGAGGAATAATCAGAGTTTTAAAAGCAAAGAGGAGGGGGGAAAAAGGAGGGGTGGGTGGGCAGGGAGAACGTGAGACAGTCAGCTTTGGTCCTGAAGCAGATGTGTTTACAGAGAAGGGAGAGGTCATCGGGGTGTTAAAAGTGGACAAATAAGGGATTGTGCTGTATGGGAGGTGCCAGGAGGCCTTGTGGCTGCAGGTATCAGGGCGCTCCTGCCCAGTCTGCACCCCAGGCCCAGGACCCAGGCTCCACCCGCCCTCCTCCTGGGACCTGGGTCTTTGTCTTTCCAGGAGGTCGCCTGGGGCCTTGAGGCCTCATCTCCCAGCCAGGCTGCCCTTAAGAGTTAAATCATGTTGATATCCAGGAAGGAAATGAAATAGACTCACTCACTCCTCTTTTCTTCCTACGGATTTTTCTTTTTTATTCTGAAGATAGAATTACTGTTTGTAAGCATCTGAAAGTCATTAGAGGCCCTGCAGTCTGTCAGGTGCCGACGCAAGAAACTGCTGAAACCGAACGGGTGCCTGCACCGAGGGCTGGGAATTTGTCATGTGCTGATGAGCAGTTATAATAATATATGAGCAAATCACAAGCATTCTGCAAATTAATCAAATTTTTTTCCCCCTTCTCCCTTGTCTCTGGGAGAGTGGCTTTGCAGGCAGACGTAGGTGAAGCAGTCTCACTCACAGATGGTAGCTCTGGCATCAGATGGAATTTATATAACAGTAATTCTGATTTCCTGCCAAAGTAGCAGCGAACACACCAGGGAGATTGTAGAAGGCAAGTCATGTGGTTTTGCTGAGGTTGTTGTGGGAAGTTTAAGGGGGAAATCTCAAATTTTCCTCTTTGCCTTTACTGTTTTTGCCTGAAGGGCCAGAAACGGAATGCCATTCTGCCATGGGCGAAATCCGTCACATCTTTTCTTGTGACTTGTGCTGAAAGAGTGCTTTCGCAGCTGTTGGAGCTGCTGGCATGACAGAGCCCCAAGACTCCTGATCCTCCCTTGCTCCTTACAAGACTTAAAGGGGAGAGGGTTCAGAAGGTGGTCACAAGACACACTAAAAAGAGGCCTGGCCGCTTCCCGCCAGACGGCCTGGTTCTCTCGCCCAGGGCTCCCTGAGGCATTGCTAAACCTACAAGGGCTTTGCTTCTCAAGTGTTTTATTAAATGACGAGTCTAACAACCCTCACTTTAATTACACACGGGCTCCGTTTGTAATTCCTCCGGATTTATTCAAGGAGTTGAAAACGATGGAGCTCGCGATTAAACCGGGCGCCTTAGTTGAACAGCCCTAGAAGCTGGGGGTGTGCTGGCGTGTGCGTGTCTACGTGTGTGAGTTCATCATTCGGGTGCTTGTCTGGGGGCCCAGCACACCCCCCACCCCCATGCGGCTGCCTCTCCCTGTTCACTCCTCCAATGTCCCGTTCCCCTCGGAGAGCTTGTCTTCAGTGGGACTGAGGTACTCATTTGGCATCTATGGGGGCCATACACTTTGGGGACCTGTTTGTCATCTCCGGGTGCCATCTCCCTTGTGGCGAGACAAGATGGTACAAGAGAGCATGAGTTCTTCATTAGGTAACACAGTCCTGCTGCTGTTTTTTTCTTTCTTTCTCTCCCCCTCCCCAGCCCCCGTTCCCAGGGTAAAGCCCTGCCCATTTGTTTTGGTTTACGTGACTACTGAGGAATAAGTGGATTAGACGGAAACTTTCACATGCTTCACTGCAGCTGGGGGCCAGCATCTGCCACTCCTCAACCATACTCTGGATCATGCCAGGCAGAGAAAGCAGAGTCTGACACCTTTGATTTGAGAGAGAACCTTTTACAGGAGGAGGAAGAAGGGAAGTCAGTAGCGCCTCCTTTGTGGCTTAGAAGGAAAAGCCACCTCTCTTCTGCATGACAGTCTCGGTGGCCCACGGGGAGGGGGCTGGAAGCTGAGAAGTTGAAACCTCAGCTCTCCTTTTGATTTTGTCATTTTCTGTTGTTCAGGGCACCTGACTTGCTGGATTGGGCAGATGAAAAGCAGCTCTTTGAAATATAGCCCAGCTCCCATCTACACGGACATATATACTTGTGCCTGTGGATTGTGTGTGTATGTCCGATTCCTTTATGGCGGGAGAGATGAGCGATTGTCACCCACACAGCAATTCAAAGGAACACAAAACAGTACTAAATTTGAGTAAAATAAGATTGCTCCCACTGCACTGCTTTTGGTGAGATACTTTGCAACCCACAGGAACCCCTCAAGCTCATGTGAGCCCCTAAAATGCACCAGTGTCGTCACGAAAGCCCGAGTAGGCAGTGGATTACCCACCAATAGATACCCTTAGAGTAAGCAGTGGATTACCCACCAATAGATAACCCTTAGATATCAGCTTTGAAGTTGGACATTTTCTTACTTAACGTGCTTTGCTTTGGGTGGTTTCATAGCGTTCCCTCTTTCCCCTTTATGTGTTCTCGTGTGTGACTCAGTGGATGATGCCTTCAGCACATGGCACATTACAATATTGGCCCCCCTCCCACATTTAAATTGTACAATAAAGCAGAAACTACAATTAAGGGCTGATGTGTTTGGTTTAAGTGACACAGTGGAAAACAGGAAATGAGTGAACCAGTGGAGACCACCCACTTGTTTATTTCATGGGGTGTGTACAAGAATGCACCTCAGGGGCTGGATGGAGGGGCTAGCCCCACCCACCCCTCACCCCTGGAGAAGCAGAGCATCCTTTGTAAGTCAAGACCCTTCAGACAGAAACCCAAGCGGTCTGAGCCCTCGGCTGGATGGCTGGAGTACAGCAGGTCAGTGGGTGACCAGGAAGGGATGCCAGGCTGTAGAGAACCCCCAGGACATCTCCACAGAGAAAAGCCAGCCAGATCTGACTTTTCAGTGGAAACTGGCAATCTCTGTTTTTTTTTTGGTGGGGAATCACTTTATTTTTAAACATTGGCAATACAGTACCAGTTAAGCTACTTGCCATCAAGCCGACTCGAATGCATGGCTACCACGTGCGTGTCAGGATGGAACTGTGCCCTGTAGTAGATTCAGGGCTGGATGTTTTTGAGCAGGTCACCAGATCTTTCTCCGAAGGCACCTCTGGGCAGACTCGAACTTCTAACCTTTTGGGCAGCAGCCAAATGTGTTAGCCATTTGCATCACCCAGACACACTGGCAGCACATTAAAAAAAAAAAAAAAAGAAAGAAAGAAAATTTTAACTGTGTTGGGAACAGAAAACCCCATGTGTAGCCTCTTGTTAGGACTCTGAGGAGGATGGATGCTTAGAGTAGGGATGGAACCTGGAATTCATGGCATAGGCAGCCTGTGGGCTTTGAAGCTTTCAGTCAGGGTGGCACTTTCACCCCAGCCCACACAGGTGGTGGAAGGAGGGTCTGTGAAGCCCTGACCGGGAGATGCAGGCCCCAGATGAAAGTGCTACCTTCTGAACAGAGGTGCACCTAGCAGTGGCTGCATACACCTTCTGTGAGCAAGGTGACCAGGAAAGCAGTGTACACTGGGATCCATAGTACTGATCGGGTTTTGCTGAGGAAATAGCACAAATAAAAAACAGTAATAATTCTTCCTTTGATCCAACTATGAGTTGGAACCTGCTTTTCGTAGCCCTGGGTGGTGTGCATAGCGTACTTGGCTGCTAATGGAGAGGTTCCTGTTTGGGGTTCCCCCAGAGGTGCCTCAGAAGAAAGGCCTGGCAAACTCCTGAAAACTTCACCGTCGTACCTGGGTTCACCAGGAGTTTGCATGAACTCAATGGCGGCGGATGGTAGATACCTGCTTTGTGTCAAGCCAGCGGGCGTTTACAACCCCGTGTGGGGAAGGGAACTCTCCAGCATCCTAGGAAGCAATTAGTGAGCCAGTGCCTGACAGAACATAATTAAGTGCCTAATTGTGCGGGGCCTTTGATAAGTACAGGTGGAACTCCACAGGCTGGGTTGTGGGAAAGGCTTGGTGGAGGTGTGGGACTTTGCTGGGCCTGAATGGGAGAGGGTTGATTTTGAGGCTGCCAAGTTTCTAGCAGAGCCAGAAACGTGTTAGGTAGGAAGGGGTTGCAAGCTGGCAAGTTGATTTGAGAAGGTGAAGCAATAGGGAGCTATGGATAGTTGGAGAGTAAGGGAGGGCCCAAGAGGAAGGCATCAGATATGTATACAGTGCTCCTGCTTTTCTGCCCTCTGGCTGTCCTGCTCTTTACCCCCAAGAGTCCTTCTGCTACTTCAGGCCTGTTTCACCTACAGGGCCCATAGAACTTAGTAATAGAACAGAACAGGCCATTGCAACGTTGCTTTTCATTCTTCTGCTTGTGTGGCCCACCTTGTTGCTGCCGGGACTTGAAATAACTGTACTTAGCCCAAAATTGCTAAGGAGGAAAGGTGGGAAAGAAAAGTGTGACTACAATGGTGCTGCATCTGCTAATTATCGAATCATTCTCTTTCTTTGTTTTTTTTTTTTTTTACCTTCTCTGAGTACCACCTGAGTAAGTTCATTTACTATTTTAAAAGGTTATGTTATTAAAAATATAACAAAACAGGACAAATATATAAAATAAGTGATTCTACTTACATAAAACCATTCACTCACTCTCATTACCACTGAGTCAGAACTGAAGAAAATGCTAAAAAAGGCAAATGCAGAGAAACAAAAGGTGACAAAGGTTACAGGCGCCTGCAGGGAGGAGAGTGGTTATGTCCCCTTGAGTCAGATCCTACCCATAACTGACTCTCAAGCAGGGTTTCAGAGGCCCTATATACCATGAGAGGCAAGTGCGTATCTTTCTTCTGTGCAGCAGCTGATGGATCCGAGCCACCTACCTTTGAGTTGGCAGCTTGACTTTTTACCCACCAGCCAGCTTACTGGGTACACAGTTCTGGTGGGGGCAATTTAGGAGGTATGGAAATAGTGATGTTGGCACAACAATCGTGAACTTAACATTGTGAATTAATGTCACTGAATTGTACTTCTAAAACCGTGAATTTTATGTCTTCTGTATTTTGCCACATTAACTTGAAAAATTCCAACAATTTAAAAATCAACCTTGGCCTTATATTAGCAACACTATCCCACATATGTCTTTAGAGAAGGTGCAGCCAGAGTGCTCCTTGGAGGCAAAGATGATGAAACGTTGACTTACATACTCTGGGCATGTTGCTAGGAGAGGCTATTGCTTGGAGTGGGGACATCATGCTTGGGGAGGTGGAGGGTCAGTGAAAGAGAGGAAGACCCTCAACCAGGTGGATTAATACAGTAACTACAGCAATGAGCTCAAGTTATGTCAGGAATTGTGGGGATCCCACAGGATAGGAGAGGACACTAAGGTCGGTGAGTCATACTCAACTCGATGGCACCTAACAAACCAATCTAAAATATCCAGGAGGGGTGGAAGAGGCTGGAAGCAAAGGGATGTGGATGTGCAGGGGGAAGAGGGAATTAATCATTGGGTTGTACAATTTGGTGGGCAAGGGTGTGTGTGTGAGGGAATTGAAAAGAATTTGTTCAAATTTGTATTTTAATTTTGTAAATAAACTAGTAAAAAATAAAAAATAAAAATAAATCCAAAATAGATTCAACAGTTCTGTCCTGAAGCTTTTAGCCTATAAAGTGGTCAGCTTGGTTCCATCTTAGCTCTCAGATTCTTGAGCCCACTGGACCCCCAGCCCTGAAAGACTGGTGAAGGGAGAGGTGAGCAAATTCAGGCCTAAGCCTGGCAGTGCATTCTGGGGGAGCCACCAGCCCCTCGAGTCCTCAGCTCCCAGCTTGCATCAGGCACAGCCAGTCTCGTCTCTCCTTAACCTCTCAAGGCATTTCTTTCAGGATTAAATATGCTCACCCAGAGACAAACGCTGGGGATTGTTAGAGTATTATTATATTACACGTCTAAAACTCCTCAAAAAAAGGAAAAGAAGTTCATCGACCCTTTGAAGGTTATTTAATGATAAACATAAATGCTTTCACAAACGCAGAGAATGATTTAAGGTCTCGGATCAATAGCTGCTGTGAGTGCTTGCCGCCGGCATGTGGGCGGGCCGCCTGCCGACCCCACCAGCCAGGCCACAGGCAGACTGGGGCAAACAGATGGGCGTGCTTCAAGGCACACACATACCGCATGGCCTGTGCCCAAACACAGACATGGCGAGGCTGAGGAAGGAACCCTGGGGCCTGCAGAGAAGAACCTGGAGGCCAGGCCACAGGACAGGACTTTCCTACAGCGGGAGGGTGAAGATTTGGGGACTGTGGTATAAGGTGGCTAGGGCTGAGCTGGGAGAGTGTCTGGGACTTAGTGATACTACCTTGGAGTCCAACCTCATGTCTTGAACTCTCATACTGAGTCAAAATAACTTGCAGGAAGATAGTGAATACAGTGGCTGGACCCCTGGACACAGGCCCAAGGGAGACATGAGTTCCATCTTTCTCTCGCTTTTTGGATAAATACAGAACTTCTCTGAGCTCCACAGTTCTCAGCTGGTGAATGGAGATACTGACATGTGGCTTCAGCCTTATCAGGAAATCATAACACACATCCACACACCAAGGCCAGCCCCCTGAACATCCACACACCAGTGCCAGCCCCCTGAATATCCACACACCAAGGCCAGCCCCCTGAACATCCACACACCAAGGCCAGCCCCCTGAACATCCACACACCAA